>NW_005841978.1:2444110-2467598 GCF_000455745.1 Alligator sinensis | reverse complement strand
GAGGCATGATTTGGAATCTCACAGAAAAGATTTACATTCCCAGTTCTGTTCTTGTGGAGTGAGGATTTGAGTTAAGAAGGTGAACTACTTTTTACATTCAATGCCCATTTCCTTTTTCAGGAGATAGCAGAGTACGAGGGATACTACTTTTTAACGTATACTACTTTTCCTTCCAAATATACACTAGCCTTAAGCAGTTGATTGATAGGATAGTATAGAGTTATTTGTATTTGGTTGATTAGTTTGGCTAAGAGAAGAATAGATAAAGGAAATGTTCAGGCAAGAGAATGTCACACAGGTGTGAATCATTATAGATAACTCATAGATTCATAGATGCTAGGGTCAGAAGGGACCTCAAAGGATCATCGAGTCTGACCCCCTGCCCATGGCAAGAAAAAGTGCTGGGGTCATGTTACACCAGCCAGGTGTTTGTCCAATCTCTACTTTAAAACCCCCAGAGTAGGGGAGAGCACCACCTCCCAGATTCTGGCTTGCGTGAAGAAGAACACTAACTGTGAAGAAGTTATTTCTGATGTCCAACGTAAATCTACTCTTTATCAGCTTGTGGCTATTGTTCCTGGTTATTCCAAGGGATGTCCTGTTAAACAAAGCATCTCCTATTCCCTGCTGCCCCCACCTGGTGAGTTTGTATACTGCCACAAGATCCCCCCTCAGCCTTCTCTTGCGGAGGCTGAAAAGGTCTAGGTCCCTCAGTCTTTCTTCCTCCTCTGCAGGCCTCTAATTATACCAGTGGACCTCCTCTGGCCCCTTTCAAGCTTGTTCACATCCCTCTTGAATTGCAGTGCCCAGAATTGGATGCAGTTCTCCAGCTGTGGCCTGACCAGTGCTGCATAGAAGGGAAGCATCACCTTGCTGGACCTGTTAGCTCTCCTGTTAGCTTTCATCACATTGATGACTCATATTCATCTTGGAGTCAACAATGACTCTTTCCACTGCTGTGCTGCTGAGAAGGTCATCCCCCAGCCTCTAGGTGTGCTGGTGATTCCCTGTCCCTAGGTGCAGCACCTTGCGCTTGTCCTTGTTGAACTGCATCCTATTGTTCCCTGCCCACTTCTATAACCTGTCCAGGTCTACCTGGATTTGGTTTCTTCCCATCACTGTGTTTACTTCACCCCACAGTTTTGTGTCATCTGCGAATTTGGACAGAGTGCTTTCCACACCCTCATCCAGGTCGCTGATGAAGATATTGAACAGCACCAGTCCAAGGAAGAAACCTTGGGGGACCCACTGCCCACATCTTTCCACGTCAATACTGGCCCATCCACCACCATTCCCTGGGCATGACCCTTAGGCCAATTTGCCACCCACATGACTGTGTTATCGTCTATGGCACAGCTGTTCAATTTGTTTATGAGACTAGGATAGAATAATGTGTTGAAGGCCTTTTTAAGGTCCATGCAGATGATATTTACCTTGACTCCTGCATCTAGCATTTAGTGACCTGGTCATAGAATGAAACAAGGTTAGTCAGACAGGATCTATCTGCTATGAATCTGTGCTGGTTGCCCTTCAGCATTATATTACCCACTGGACTCCTACAGATGTATTCCTTTATCATTTTTTCAAGGGTTTTCCCAAGGAGATTAACTGGTCTAATGTTACTCCGATCCTCCTTCCTCCCCTTCTTGAAAATAGGGGCCACATTGGCCCTTTTCCAGTCCTCTGGGACCTCACCTGAACTCCACGAGTACTCAAACAGCCGTGCCAGTGGCTCTGCTACGACACTGGTTAATTCTTCCAGCACCCTTGGATGAAATTCATCCAGCCCTGCTGATTTAAACACATCCAGTGCCTCCAAGTGTCTCTTTACTAGGTTGGCTCTGACCGTAGATGGGCTGGTGTTCCTCCTGCTTCTATCTGTAATGCATTTGGGAGATTTGTCTGGATCCATGCTCAAGAATACAGAGACAAAAAACTCATTGAAGAGCTCTGCCTTGTCCTTCCTATCTGTCACCAACTGCCCTAGTCTATCCTGCAGGGGTCCTATGCTGCCCTGCTCCTTCTTTTTGCTCTCTATATACCTGAAGAAGGACTTTTTGTTGCCCTTAATTTTTGTTGCCAGCTTAAGTTCTAATACTGCTTTGGCCTTCCTGACGGATTCCCTGCAAGTGTGAGCCAAGGAGGTATACTCCTACTTGGTAGCTACCCACTGCTTCCACAGCCTCTATGCCCATTTTTTGCTCTTAGGTTTTCCTGGATTTCCCTGTTTAGCCAAGAGGACTCCTTTGCCCCCTGTTCTATGCAGTGGGATTGCCTTCTTCTGAATTCAAGAAAGGTGGACTGAAAGAACTACGGTAAATATTACAAGGTCACCTCAGTTTGATGGCAGACAAGGCTAAATTTAAACAAGGTAAAGTTTAGAGTCATACCTATTCCCATATTTACAGGAACCCCAGACAATTCTGAATTTAAAACTACCCCAACCATTAGATTTTAGACATGGAAAATGTATATATTTGTTGTAAATTTCCACAAATCTATTTATTAGAAACTTTTATTATAAAGTTTAGAATATATTTATTAGAAAGTCATCTTAAATGTGTCCCTTTCATAGCCAAGTGTGGCAGCTGGTTGTGCTCAGGCTGAGTGATAGGATTGACTGGCTGGAAGGAGAGGGGTTTCCTGGTATAAAGGGCTCTCCCTCAGGCCAGAGATTTCACTCAAGCACTGACTGGAAAAAGGATGAAGAGCTCCCAGGCAATCTATGGGTGAATCTGAAGGCACTGTAAGGAGATCCAAGGTGCACAAAGAAGAAATAGCCCTTTCCAGAGTAGAAAATTGACCCAGAGAGGGAAAGATATGAGAATATTTGGGGGCTTTTTTCCCCCTTTTTTTATGTGAGTACCAGGAAGAGCAGTGTTTGTTCACTGCAACAACTGGAGGACCAGGAGCTCCTGTTAGGAGAGGCTTGGAGGCTGCACCTGAAAGCATCCTGCCAATTTTAATCCCTTCAAGGCTAGAGGGCTAGAGATGGAAAAGTTAACCTGATGAGAACTAAGGGCCCAGGGAGGAGACAAATATGGATCACATGGGGCTAGGGGACACAGGGAGAACCTAGCCTAGAGCTTCAAGCACCAGCAGAACAGCTGCAGCCAAGAAGCTGAAGTCAGAATAAGGGGGTCAAAGGCTGAAGGTTGGAGGTAGGGGATCTGGGCAAAACTGTGTGGGGGAGAGGAAATAGGAGGAGGCAGGTAGGTATCAGATGTAGCCTGGAGCTGCAGCAGCTATCTACCTGTTTACCTGCATCCTTGTCCTGGAATGAAAGAAATATGTTAAATGTTAAAAGTGGACAAAAACCCCATCTTGGATTCAGGTAAAAACAGTTGGAATGTTTTTATATATTTTTAAACATTATTTAGTGAGCATTTTAATGTTTTAGCCAAACAGTAGAGTATAATAATTTTGGATCACTTTGGAATATTAGCTCTTCCATCTTGAACTACAGTACTTACCGAACTGTCCACTTGTGAGTGCACCTGGCTAGTGCTATTTAGCAACTTAGTTTTTGAAACCTAGGAAAGGAGGTCCTTTCCTAAGAGGCGGGCTACCTGTTAGAGGCTTTTAAAGAATTTTAATCTTAAAATTTCTAAGTCCTAATTGCTTTCAAATATTGATCAGATTGTTATGCCTTTCCTAAATGTAATTTTTATAAATATTAATTATTTGCTTAATATGCCTTACCTGTATTGTTTAGTCCTTTATATTTTTTTCTGTAATTTATAATTGAATTAGCTATTAAAAATAGATATTCTTAGAATTTAAGTATTCAATATGGTGGGAATGGCTCCTTGAACCTTTCTTGGTTCTCAGGATCCATCTGAGGGTCAACACAAGCCCTAGGCATAGTACGTCATGCAGACAACACTTGCAGTGAAATCAGATTCAGGCCATCATACATAAATATAACTATTATTAGACTCTTCAGAGCACTCTTAAAGTACTAAAACAAAGCTATAAGCATATGGAATGGAAGTGTGACTTCAGGTTCAGTCTTGAGCAAAAGGTGTTGCACAAATGTATTTCTACCAGAGCAGTTGCATAAGGCAATGTCATTAAGAGTCAATGTTTTAATTTACTGTTCTTTACATGCTCCTGTCTTGCTCCACAGAGAGAGTCATTTATTGCTGGTCTAGACCAGAAACTGCTTAGAAACAGAGGGACTGGAACCAAAGGACTTTCTATTCTTCACCCACCCGTACATAGTACAAGTCCCAGTTTAGCTAAGTTTTACATTTTAATGTTTCCCCCCCCATTTTTTAAAGTTATTCCTTCAACCAATTCCCTCTCTCTGCTACCTTGATAAATAATTACTTGGAATCTTGGACACTTATTTCTAATTGTGATGAATTATGAATTGCATAATTCACCTGAAACTGGCCATCTTTTTGACACTTGCCAGTATCAGGTGTTTCATGTACAGCAAACACTTGTGATCCTCTAGAGCAAGTATCTGATAAATTGTTAATGATCTGATCTGGCTCCTTTTTTAGCATGCTAGAGATGCTTTTTGAGGATGTCAGTCAAACCCCTGAACTGAACTTCAACTGTTCTGTCAAAATTAGGAAATTTCCCAACCCAAGTCTATTATAAGCAAAGTAGAAATGAAACATGAAGGCTAATTTTATTTTTTGTTCTGGATTTATATTATTTTATTTGTACATCAGGCTCTAATTTGACATCTATGACTCAGCTAAATTCTGTATACCCCACTGACTAATGTGCATGTTCATCTACTTCTTTAAAATAGAATTAAATATGGATAGCCCTTTAACAATCTGACATTTAAAGGGATCAGTGTAAGTTCACCAATTCTAAGTGCTCTGACATAATCCTTTGAAAATGCTTTCTAACTAGCTTTTTTACAATACAGCTCTTAAAAGTGCAGCAACTCTTAAGAGCACTGACTTAAAATTGATAGGTATCAAATACCCATAGTGCATTGGTTGATTTGTATTGTTGGTGACAAAGAAATAGCAGACTTGGAAATATCTGAATGCTGCCTTCTGGGAAAGGTGGGAAATAAGGTGAGTAAACTATATGAAAATATATGCTGATGATAGGTACTGAGGTGTTTTCTCAATCTTTCCACTATAGAACAAAAGGATGCTTCCTAATGTTATACTGGGGTTATAAAATACTGTCCCATAATAATGTTTGTAAAATGAGGAAACACCACTCGATGAACTCTTAATTTTGCTTTTCAGAGGTTAAGACAGATCTTCCTTTCAGGGGGCCAACAGAGGAAGGATGAATCATTAATTCCAAACAGTGGGAGATGTCAGGAAAAGGAAGAAGCACAGGTTCTAAGAGTGGAGGGGGTATCGCCAATCCCAGATCTAGATGCAGCCAAAGGCAGAAGCCTTACTCGCCAGAACTTCAGAACAGTCATGGCTGAGGTGCTGCTGGATGTGCTCTGCCTGCCCTGGTTCTGTTGCTCTTAAATTAATAGCAACTGCTGGGATATGGGCTCTACTTCTCCTAATGTAGCACCTGGGATAGGTGCACCTCTCACCCATCCCTAGTTATGCTACTGGATTAAGGAATCATTCCCCTGAAGATGGGAAGAAATCACACTTTGAATTAGTTTTTTGAAGAGCAAGGCTATGTTTGGCTGCCTCAATACATTTGTCATATTTTCCTGCAATCTAGTAGAACCTGTATGCAGTGGATGTCCTTTGTCTTGGAATCCTCTGATCACAATCCCTCCCCCACCACACACACACCTTTTCTTGTCCTATTTCTATAGTGGATTACACCTTTTCACTATTATAAAGAAAGGGCAGTATCTAACCTCTTATTTTCTCAGCCTGGTTCAGCAAGCTAAGAAAACAATTTGGAAAAAACACTGAGATTTTCTAAGGTGTATTTGGTAGCCATGTTGGTCTGAGATGAAAATAAATGCAAAACTCTAAAACGCTTGGTTCAGAGATGTTACCTTGTATTAGGCCAACTAAGAAATCATAGAAAAAGATTTTTCTTTTGCAAGTTTTTTGTTAGTCTAATAAAAGGTATCATCTCTGAACCAAGAGTTCTAGAGTTTTGCATTTCTTTTTCTGGTTTTCTAAGGCTTTTATAAAATACATTTTGGACTGCTAAAAGATAATTCAGGTATATCCACATAAATACAATCTCATACAGGCACACAACACATTTTGATGTTATGTACATGTAACTTTGGGACTTGTTACACAGTAATTTAGGGTGGGTCCTGGAGCTCTTAACGTCTGGATTTTTCTGCACATTAATACCTTTCAATGGTTTTAAGCACTCATTATGCAGCTCAAAGTTATGCCATTCCAGGACAGGATTGTCTCTGATCCATGCTACCAAGCTCCTGTTACACTAAGCTGTAGCCATTCTAGGCTACAGCTTAATGTAAACACACTCTCCTGCCTCCCCCACTGCTCCCCGGCCCTTCCTGCTATCAGGCCCACACCTCCCCACACACTTTCCCCAGCACCCCAGATCCCTACTCACTGCCCTCCCCCACTTCCCACCCCCCTCCTTGTGGCAGCCCCCTGTCTTGGCAGGGGTCAGGCAGGGGAGTTAACCCTTCCCTGCCCATTCCCCTGGAACAGAAGTATAGGCACACCACAATTAAGTGTAGGGCTGGATGGTGGGCACCTGCTGGCCTGAAGTATGGCTGTTTCAAACTCAGGCTAGCACTAACACCAATCAACAGTTGTGTGGGTCACAGTGTAAAGTCTAACACAATCCTTGGATAAATAGGAGACTAGTAAGAGCAATGACCATTGAAGGAACCTAGGAGTTTTTTCCTTCACTGCAATGGAGTGAGCACTTCTGTTTTGCTTTTAGAAAAAACAGCATTCAACTTACTATTCAGCATTTTTTCCACTCCAATATATAGATCCCCACAGAGATTATAGAGAAGAATTGTTATCTGGCCAAAGTAGATTGATATGTGTAGAGCTAATCAGTTAAAAAGCTCTTGACTTTCATATATTAGAGGTTTATCAAAACTCTGCATAAGAGATTTTGATCTTGTCCAGAGCTGTAGTTTTATCGACTCCATTTTATCAGGAAAATACATTGCACTTAGAAAGATAGGAAACCACAAATACAATATTAATAAAACTGGCACTATAGAGATGATTTGCCAAGACCTTACTATATAAATTCAGTCTGTTCTTTCATTCAGCAAGAGAAAAGTGTGCCAAAAAAATCTACTTACCATGCTGACCTTGTGTGTTAAAAATAACATTGCATAATAAAGTGCAATTAATAGCTAACCTAAGTCTACTATTACTACAATCAGTCATAATAGATATTTGATTGTAGAAGAAGGGCATTTTCCTATTCTATACTGCCTCACTTACTTGAGGGTGAATTATATGAAAAAAGGATTGATTGGCACCATTTAATCCTTTTGTTATGGTTCTGTTAACAAAATAGTGAAAAATAGGCATTGTTAAGAATCATTACAACAGTCAAACTTTTCCCTTGAAGAAAGCAGTTTTTGAGATTCTACCATTATATTACTTTGGCTGTAAATCTAAGGATTTCTAAAGCTGTTGTGGGATCAGTGACTAGCAGGGCAGAAAATGAAAATGCAGAGCAGGAACAATATGAAGCTCATGCGTTGCTTATCTCTAAGAGAGATACACAGTACATCAGGGATGCCAAGAAGCGCAGCAGCTGTTATTGTGCATATGTTAGGGATAAATTGTGAGATGTTCTCAGTAAAAATGAATATAATCCCAAGACTACAATCAGCAATCAAAATGTTGGGAGATGCATTTGGCCTATTTAGGTAGGGCGCAAGTGTCAGTACATTTAACAAGCAATTTTTTTTCTTGCTATTGTTCCCTGGTAAGCCGCATATACTTCTACACTATATGTGGAGTGCTGCTTTTACTTCTTTTCTTAGACCAAATTGCTACATTTAGCTTCACATTAGTGTAATTATATGTAATGCAACATGACGCCTTCTCAGAATTCACGGGTCTTATCACACAGTATCTTTATAGAGCTGACTGACAATTTTCCAACAAAACTTTCATTGGGAAAAGTTTCTGAGTTCCACAATGGAATTCTCATCAACACCCAAAAAAAGTGAGAGGTCTTGCCAGTATAGCAACTATCCCTGGATGCTGTTCAATTTCAGGATTCAGGAGACCTTGGATCAAGTCTTTCCTTTTCCTCAAGCAGCCCAGGAACTTGAACTTGGGTCTCCACAGGTTCTGGATTTAGTATCTCTCAGCATCTCCTCTTGAAGCTGTTCTAGTGTGTATAATGACTTAAATATTCATTACATACAAGATTTGAACCTGGGTCTCCTGAATTCCAGGTGAATGCCCTAACTATTGGACAACAAAGTCTCTCTCTCACTCTGGCCTATGAATATTTAATTAGCTCACAAGAAGTGGAATGGCTGCAGGGAAGAGAGAGTGAATGAAACCCACCTCAGTATACCTGATAGCTTATAACTGCATCAATCACTTGGGAGCTAAGAGACCCCAGTTTAACTGTCTGTTCTAGTCTGGTAAAGTCTTGAATATTCAACATGCTTCTCCCAAAGCCTAGGTAAATATCCTGACCATTAGTCACATATCATTTGATGAGAAAACTGTTTCCTGTCCAGCTATATATAAATATTTTAAACCTTTATAGAATAAAGTCACAAGAGAAGGTATACTATGGTCATTCTTTGTTAATTCAATACTGAGCATTTACAGGGTTATTTCTCTGATTGCTTTCTTCAGAGGTATAGCAGCTTGTGCCCAAGGCAGCATCAGACACTGCCATGCTGATTGTGGTAACAAAATCCCCTTTGCTATATCTTTAAATACTAGCCTGGAAAGTTCAGCCTAGGATCTGCAAATCAAATCTTTTCTTGAGCTTCATGGCTACGGATAGACATTACATATAAACCGGTTAAAGTGATCAGAAACTGGTTTAAACCTGTAATTCAACAAATATTCAGTGCACATAAACAGTTTGAAAATGGCTGAAACTGGTTTGAAATAAACTTGGTTGAATGCATTATCAGACTTAACTGATTTGGCTCAAACCAGTTTATGCAATGTCTGTCCCAGACCCCTTGCTAGTTTAAGTTAAATCAGAGACCCTCAGTATCCCAGCACGCTCTCTGGGCTGGCCGCTCCCCTCGGCTTTCTAGCCATGAATGATGCATGCCCCTGGAGGTGGCGGGGAACGGTACGGCGACCACCCGCAGGCGGCAGCAGTGTCAGCAGCGGGGGCATGGCAGTGGAGAGCTCCTGCAGGCAGCTGCAGTGGTGTCGGTGGTGGGGGAGGAAGTGGGGGGCAAGTGCTGACCTGTGGTCAGCAACCACCTGCAGATGCTGCTGGCAGTGTTGGCAGTGGCCAGCGACAACTGGTGACCACCCACAGATGCTGCTGGCAGTCAGCAGTTAGGAGGGGAGGGGTGGCAAGCAGCGACTGCCCGCAGGCATTGACAGCAGCATAGGTGACGCTTGTCAGGGGGTGCTAATCTCAGGGGATGCATGTACACCCGCATGCACCCGCTACATGTCGCCAATGTCTCTAGCTAGAGCAGGGGCGGGGCATGGCCAGATGCTGCCATGGCCCCTGAGGCAAATTACTCCCTCTGTCCCCTGTCCCTCCTGCTGGCAAACCCTGTGGACTGCGGCTGGGGTTTTCCAACCCCAGCGCACATCCACAGCTTTCCTGGTTTTTCCTGATGTGGTAAAAATACATTATGACCTGGGCCTCACTTGAGTAATAACTGTATGAGTCCCTCATGATCCCTTGTGTAAGAAGCACGAGGCCTAATGACTGAGTTGTGGGTTTCTTTTTCCTTCCTGCTTGCTCTGCATTTTGTAACCATACTTGCCTAATGCCCTGAAGTTACACTAAGGTATAAGGTTACTAAAAGACATTAACTTTGCCGCAGTTCCCCTTTTCCTCTGCGCATGCGACAGAACTTTTTGCCGCAGTTCTGCTTTTGAAATACGCATGCACTAAACTTGACAAGAGATACTAACCAATAGCAAACTAAGCCTAGCCCATAAGATAAGACGTAACAACAAGGAAATTGTGGTACTGCCAATGGTTGTATGACACGCTGTAGCCCTTTGTTTATGTAAGCTATAAAAGTGTAACCTTGAGAGAAATTGGGGGTCGACACAGATTTGAGCATCAGCTCCTCTGTCGACATTGCTTGCGCAATCAATAAACTCATGACGGACCCACCCTGTGTGTGACTCTCTCCTTGAGGTGAAATTGGTCTAGCCTCCAGGGGCACGAAACTAGCCATTTGGGCAACACTGATAAAAAAAAAAAATCACATATTCTCTGATAGAAACCCCAAAATCCATGATTAAAAGGCCCCCCGCAGCCCTTTCCCTGCCCTGCTGGTGCCCCTCCTTCTCCCCCAAGCCCCCCCCCGCCCAGTCCTGCTGGTGTCCCTCACTCCCTCCACAACAGCTCCCCCACTCTGCTTGTGCCCCTTGCCCCTCACCCATAGCCCCTGACCCCCAGCCCTGCCAGAGGGGGTCCCCAGCTTCCAGGGCTATGAGGCCAGGGACCCAGGTCCACAGCTCCCTGACCTCAACAGAAGGCAATGGCTGCTGCAGCACAAGGAGCATGAGCCAGCTTCCCCCACTGCTGCTGCCTGCTGTGGGTTCTGGTAGGGCCAGCACCTGCCCCTCCCCATCCCTGCAGTACCCTCAGTCATGACCTGCAACCTCCCAGCCCTGCCAGAGGCAGCCTCCAGTTCCCTGCAAGCCCCACTTACTGCACAGGCTCCAGGAGTGAAGTGTCAGCTTCAGTGGAGCTGAACCTGGGCTGACTGAGAGCCTCAGGCCCCACCCTTCCCTCTCTCCCTCTCCCAGGGCTAGGGATTTCCTGCTCCTTTTGCAAACAGCTCTGGCAGGCTGGAGTACTTCCAACATGCAGAGCTCTTTGCAAAAGGGGGAAATCTGCAAGTTTCTCTGCTAAAAGGTAAAATCCATTTTTTTCTCTGATAAACCAGGGAAATCTATGGTTTTCTCATTTTTTCTGTGGGAAATAGAAAACCCGGATCCCTTATCATCACACATACGTGCTGGAGATGGAGTTAAGGGAAGCTGCAAACAGCTGGCTGGAAGTTGCAGACCAAAGAATGCAGAGAGCTACATTTACATTATAAAGCAGAACCTGTAAAACCTGAACACAGCCTTTCTGAATGCCTGGCTGCAAGAAGACACACTGTCCTCAGCATTAGTAAGACTTATGCAGGGCTTTCTCTTGTCTCCCTGCTTTAGATATTAAATTAGACTAAGTTATGTATGCTGTGTTTTACTGGGCTGTATCTTAGCTTATTTTTGGTAGTTCCCTGTTGTATGTTTTGCAAATTGTTTTCAATACATGGTTACTTCAGAGAAAAGACTTTTCTCCCATCTCCACTCCTCAGTCTGGCACCAGATGCTCCCCCAGGCTGGTGGCTGGCATCCTGTGTGTCCTGCTACCCCTGGCTTGTGCCTAGCCATGCCCCCTCCACTCCAGCAGGGAGGGGTGAGAACCTTGGAGGGCATCCCTTTTCCCTCCCCTTTGGCAGTGGCTGGCAGGCATGCCGTAGTGCCCTCTAGCTTCTGCCTTGAGTCATTGCAGACACATACCTGCATTTCCTGATTTAACAAAATGTTTGTCCAGTTATTAATCAGTTTAAGCTGTGCAGCTTAGACTAACCTGCAAAGAGTGAATCAATTCAGGCTCAGGCTTTCGGAATGTCTGTCCCTTACCAATAAGAATAAGATATTAACATTCAACAGACTAGTTTCTACTTTCATCTATATCTGTGCAATTCTGTTGTCTTTGAATTATTTACTCCGTATGGTTCTGTGGAGGATGTACAAGAAGAAAAACAATCTAGCAATGACTGAAGACAATAAGATAACGTCAAGAATACATTTATGGAGCAGAGAAATTGATTAGTTGGTTTGGTTGTTACCTACTCACGGTTCATAGTATAGTACCACTTTATAAAATCTCATCAGAAAATTATTCAGGTTTGCTCTTTCAGAATTAAAAGTCACACTTACTCATCTTAGATACAATGGATGCTCTTGTTATTATTAATAACATGATAATAATAAATTAATATATTATAATATAATAATAATATATTAATGTGTGTGTTATATTTTTTTATCATCGGTTGACTTAAGACCTTTATGGTACCTGAGCCCAAGTACTGGAATACAACTCTGTGTCACAAGCAAGCTCATTAAACTTTATCATAATGTATTGTAATCAGACCAACTTGTTCTACAAGTGACACCTGTGTTGTTTTGGATGTCACCCTGAATGCCAATGTCAAAATATGATCAAATGCATTGACTAATAGTATATGCAATAGTATGCCAAGTTTCAAACAGTATAGAAAGTGTGTGAACTCAATACAAGAATCGTAAATATCATGTGCTATTACCATAATGAATCAGCGCGTAAAGCATTTCTTTAAAGGTTTGAATGTTATCAAAGGTCTACATATAAATATTATTAATTGTACATTGATTATGAAGATCAAAATGGGTGAATTACTCAAAGCATTTTTTTTTAAATAGGCAAAATGAATCATACCAACAGTTAAACCTAAGAATCAAAATTGGCATTCAGGGTGACATTCAAAGCAGCATAGGTGTCACTTGTAAAACAATCAATAAAAGCATTAATTTTGCTTATAAAGCTCAGGTACAGACATTACATGTTTACTGGTATAAAAGTGATCAGAAACCAGTCTCTCCCAGTAACAGAATAGAAGTTCAGCACACACAGACTGGTTTAAAAATTGTGGAGTCCAGTGTAAGATTAGCTTACCCCTCACCAAAGGGTCAATGTGTGTTCTGTTCTTTATCAATCTAAACTATGCTGCTTACAGAAAACTGCGTAACTTAGATTGATTCCACCTCGAGCTTTTTGAATGTCTGTACCTAGCCAAAATCACAGCTCAAATCATCATGTTGCATTTTCAGTCTGATACTCTGTTCCCATTGGCACCTCCAGAACGCTCACTGATAGTGATAGAAAATCTTCAAATGCCGAAAGAGCAGAATATAAACAATTCAGATTAGCTTCTCAGCTGTTTTGAAATTTTATTCTGCCTCTCCAGTTTTATCAGCTGGGTCACACCATGATAATTTAGATCAGTATAGGACTTATACAGATACTTTATAATAGTCTCCAACAGATCCATCAGCTTGGCATTTCAGATTACACTGCCCTTCAACCACATCATAACTAGTGCCCATTTTCTGACTGACAAAACAGACATGTCAACAAAGCTGACTGCTCATCATTGCTGAGACCTGTTCTACAGGAGGAGATTCCCAAGAAGGGCAGAGTAGGTGGATTTCACTAAACTTCTACTCTTTCAGTAGTACAAAGGAAAACCAGCAGAATAGTTCATTTGCCTCTGCATATCAAATAGAAACCTAACTAGATGCTTCATACTGATTTCTTTTTATTATTGCACTAAATTGTATGTATTTATGTAAATTTAGTGCCCTATTTTTTAAGGATAACATTTCTGAGAGTGGAATCATTCAGGGACTAGAATTCTGATCAGTGAGAATAAGAATGGAAGGAACTGTCCTTAATAAATTAAAGTTCTTGCTCCATCCCTAAACAGAGATACAGATAAATTTAAAATATATAAATATCTTGCATTCTTTTTACATTATTATATTATATTCTTATGAAAGTGAGCATTTTAATATTTCTTAGAAAAGGATATCAATGCTTACTTGGTTATTTCTATAACTATTAATTACTTATCGTTTTGCTCTTCTTTCTTTAATTGGAAAAATACTCTTCAGTTAAATTAAGCATCCTAGATCTGGTTCCAGCAAGCAGGAAGTTGTTATAGGCAGCCTTATGCCCCAAACACCTTGGGTGCTTTGTTTGTAAGTCAGTAGAATGGAGAAACAGTATAGTTTCAAAATACTTTGGAAAAACTTCTGTAATTTTGTGAGACTCCAGCAGTTTTAGGCAGAACTTCAATTTCAGTTCTGTTTTAAAATTTGATTGCGTCATTTGGCCTTGTTCTATATTTTTACATTGAGATTCAATTGCTATTACACCTTCATTTGAAACTTGTGTTTCCAATTCTTAAAACAAGTTAAAAACAAAACAAGCATTTTAGGTTTCATCCCTCAAGACTTTGTGGCACAGAAGGAAATGGAGAGGGGATATGCACACCTGCTGAGCTGCATGTACACACTCAGCATGTGTGCAAGTAACAGCTATGAGGACTGATAGCGCTTATGCTTATTTGTCCTTGTTAATGAAAATGTGCACATGAATGAAACCTACAAGTTCTCTAACATGGTTTTAAAAGTGCTATGTTGAATGCTATCAAGCCATTATTTTATTAGATTTTTCAGCAAAAAATACTGTACTTTGTATTGGTACAAAAGGCAGCATGTGTTAATAGAGAAGCGAAACTTAATTTAATACTGTTCTAGTAACCCCATCCTTGTGATTCTTATTATACAAGCCAGCATATCATATTAAAAGTTTCAGTTTCTGATAATGTTCTGTGTATGATATTAACCAACTCTAAAATTCCTTTACCTCACATCCAACCTCAAATGATAAAAGCCAGAAACAGGCATTTCTAATAATATCTACAGAGGAATTGTTTTATATATCCACATAGGTGCTGATTCTGCAAAGTACTAAGAACACTGCACCCAGTTCAGGAAACTATTTAAACACATGCTTAAGTTAAACCAGAAGTAGTCTTAGTGACATAGTGGGGAGGGTGGAACTGATGTTAAGGAAGTAACTAGATAACTAAGTTAAGCATATAAGTGTTGTGCTGGACCAGGGGAATAATTTTCAGTATCTGAAGGATTTTAATGTGCAATGAACTGAAGAAACGTCTACACTTAAATATTTTACATTATTTACTAATCCCCCATATTACAGTAGTTGTAGAGCGATGTTGTAGCCATACTGGTCCAGGAATCGTGAAGACTTGAGTTCAAAAGTTTGCCTAATTCTATCCCAACTATGCAGCTGGTCCTATAAAATATATCAACCTACGGAATCCGAAGAAAGTCTCTTACTAACCCCCTTCATTTTGCAGTCCTTCATTGTGCCCTTCAAGTCAAAAAGTGAGTCCTTGAGCTATTGAAGACAAAACTAACAGCTTTAAAACTTCTATATGACCCTGTTAACAAAGTCAAGTTCAATTTCACAAAAATAGTATTTTTTCAGTATTGTTATATTAATGCTGTATAAATAAAATTAAAATGGCTGATGGCTTCAAAACAAGATAGAAGCTTGACAGAGCTTCTGCTAGTAACCATGTTTTTAACATATATTTATAAAACTGCATAAAAAATTACTTCACAGAATTAAAAAAAAATAATAACAATATTACTGTACATGAAAATTTACTTGTATTTACCTTAACCCAAGATGACTGAATTTATGACAACCACCCCCAATAATTAGATTCTATACATAGAAAATTATTAATGCATTATAATTTTCCATCTATAGAACCTAATTAGTGGAAGCTAATTCTGAATTTGTCTCCCTACCGCTGGAATGTAGAGAAAGCAGTGGCATGGGGGAGAGGGGCAAGACCTCTGCCCTTTGCTCCTTTGTGCCTTGTCCCCCAATATGCCCATGCCTGCCCCTTTATTCCTGTGTCCGCCCCTGCAATCCCTGACACCCCCACTACCTGCTCCCCTCTGCAGCCTGCCTGTCCCCCCACCCCATGCCCCATGACTGTGCCTTCCCACTCCCCTTTACCTTCTGCTGCAGCTCTGCACATCCAAGGCAGTCAGCAGCAGTAGAGCCCTGGCCTGGCACCAGTCCCGGCCAGCCAGAGGGAAATGGTGGAGAGATCAGAGCAGAACAGAAGGAAAGGGAGAGCAGGAGCAGGGGATGGGGGAGGAAGAGGTAGCAGGGCAGGGGTGAGGGGGCAGGTTGTAGATTCCTCTAACACATCTTGTGGTCTCTCCCATGCTCCCTCCCAAATGAGACATTGCAGCCCAGGGCTCTGTTCTGGCTTGAGTTCTGAGCCCAAGGCCAAAGTACAAATTGATCCACCACCTGACCTAGCCTGCACTCAAATCCAATATGAGGCCTTTCCCCCCCACCACCCCCATGTTGTTGGTAAAAGAGTAAGAATCATCACTGAGACATATAAGCTATTAAAACTGGATTTTCAGTCTGCTTGTCATTTGGGTAAAATCAGTCCTGCCAATCACTGAGCATGTCTACACATGCAAATGCTGCTGGATGGGTTTACTTGGAGGTAATTTATCGTATAGTAAACCCACCCTGGGCAGGCATCTACACATGCAGGCATTTGGGAACAGATTTACTCAGGCCCTGCCCTGCCCTCTGCAGTAGCCAGGGGGAGCTTCTGGTTCCCCCTGGGTGCTAGCTCAGGTGCTGGCAGGGAGCACGGGGCCAGGAGCAGTTTCCTAGCAATGGGTGGGAGATTGCTCCCTGTCCCCAGGATCTGCCTGCTGCTAGGGCAGGCTCTGATAGTGGAGCCTAGGATGTGATAACTCCCTGCCCCAGCATCAGGTTGCTTTTTGCCCTGATTGTGGCCCCAATGCCCTGGTTGCATGGAGCAATTGCGTAGCCAGGGCCAGGAGCTCCCTGCTGCCGGGGCAGGGGGTCATTTTCCTGGTCCAGGCTCTGCCATCAGAGCCAGCCCCAGCAGCAGGCAGCTCCTGGGGGCAGGGAACAATCTCCCACCCCCTGCTGCCCAGCTGACCAGAGCAAATTTGCTCCCAGTTGGCCATCTACACATGCCTTACTGTACAGTAACTACTCTGCAGTTAATTTGCTATCTGCATTTGCATTTGCAGGTAGAAAATTAACAATGGAGCAGACAAATTTACTGTGCAGTTAGTGGCAAGTGTCTGCATGTGTCTATGGTGATGCTTACTCTGAAGTAAATTGGTCTATGGCGCAGTAAAGTGTATCCTGTTGACTTGCCCATTAAGTAATTGGCAACAATAAAATTCATGCTACTTGAAATTCTCACCGATTTTCTCTGCCTCCTTCCTTTTCCCAGTAGCCAGTAGGGGATATTTCTGAAGAATTTTTCCAAGTGAAATTCTAAATTTTGCTATAAATTTCTCAGACTTTAATTCAATAATATGTCTGTCCCAGAAATTTCCCAAGGCTGTGTTTACTCTTTAGAAGAAATTGTCTATAGTGTGCCATTTCCTTTTCTGAGGGTGAGATTACACATTGTAATTAGACAATGTTATAATCACTTAAAACTTGAATGATCACACGTTAAGGCTCATTAACAAGCCCTGTAGGCATCGTTGGGCAAGGATTATCTTTGACATGTGCTACCTAGCTCAAGGTAAGTAAACTTTTGGCTGTTCACCTGAGATATAACCACAATTTGTGGTCCTCCAGTATCCTAGGAGGCACTGCTCCCGGATAGGCTAGTTATCCTCCCAGATTCTAACGTCCCGGACTGACAGTTCAGGACAGCTGGGGAACAGATGAGTAGATGAGTGGGAAGGGGAAGCAGTGAATGGGAGCGGGGAGACAGGGGTGGGGACATGAAGAAGAGGGAAAGGATTAGATTGGGGAAAGAGGAAGGGAATCAGGAGAAGGGGGGAGTGGGTTGGTGGGGATCTGCCAGGATGTCACCCCCTCCATCCCTCTTGAATGCCACCTCTGTATCCCGTCCCGTCCTGTCCCCCCCCCCACGCACAGCCACCTGGATCTCTGTTCTGATCATCTCCTTGATACCCCCACCCCAAAATCATATCCCCAATTTCCCCCTCTGCCTCCCATCAGCCCTTCCACCCCTATATCATTGCAGTGTCATTCTGATCAGCCCAAGAGTGGTGACAACAGTGGGGGGGGTTGCCCTCCCTCCCTGCTCCCAGGCTCCCTGCAGCCCATGTCATCTGTATGTAGCTACATTCAAGCTTTGCAGGCTCCACAGCTGAACAGGGGAGGGATGGCTGGTAAAGGGGAGAGATGGCTGGGGGCAGTGGGGTGAGGATGTGCTGGGCCTACCAGGGCTGGATCTGGGTGCATGGGAGAAACACAGGCTGCAGGGGGCATAAGAGGTGGCAAGAAGGGGGAAACCTCCTTCCACTTGCCACCTCCACAATCCCCGCCACTGCTTTCAGGCTGATAGAGGTAGAAGGGAAGTACTCCATGGGTGGAGGGGCCCATTGGGGTCCAGGGGGTTATCTGTGGGCCAATGAAGGATGATAGGGAAAGTTGGGGGCAAAGGGGGCAATCAAGGGACCCATAGATTACTAGAAGGGTGATCTCAGGGGTGGAGGGGTGGGGGTTAATCCAAGCACCACAGCGGACCCCTTTCCTCCCTTCTTCCTTCCCTCCCTCAGCCACAGCCTATACTGTGACTAGAGAGTTGGGGCAGGTATGGAGCACACTTGCAGCTCTTTACTCCCCTGTTTGCCAGGTTTCTAGTAGCACATCGGGGCTGTACATGTTGCAGAGGGTATTAAACCTTAACATGCCACTGATCACTAGCATGTGCTAACCTTAACACTAACTAACATTCCTTACAAATATCACCTGCTAACTCTAAAGTGTAATCTCACTCTGATATATTTGCAGTTACTGGTGCCCCTACAGGCTCTAGGAAGGAACTAGGTACAGAAAAGCCAGAAACAAACAAAAAAATGCATTTCTTCTGCTTCACACCTTTGATAACAAGAGTATCACTTGGCACCTCTACCTGTTCTGTGAGCAGTTTGTACAATAGTGTCTCCCTTCCAGATCAGTCCTTGAGGTTGGTGTTACACCCTTCCTGCAGTCAAATAGGACAGGTAGGACTTGCATAGTCAGCTTCAGGACAGTCAGTTTTCCCTTCCAACTAGTTCACTAGAGTCTACATCCTCAGCTACATTCTTGATTGCCCAGTTCAGCCACTTCCTTCCCCATTACCTCCTCCAGGCCACAGATCAACGGCACTGTATACAACAACAGATACTGCCAAAACAGAGCGCAGCAAATGGCCTATGGGCCAGCTCCATTCCACTGCTGCTACACCTGTAAAATCTAGAAGGGAGATTGGATTATATCATGGATAGTTATATCATCCAGGGAATCTGAAGGAGACTGGAGTAGGAAGCATTATTTCAGCTCAAATAAATAGAGTTATGTCAATATGAAATGCAAAATATGTAAGTTTGGCACAAAGAGCTGAATTATTTACATTCAGGTCAACCCAAACTGAAATGAAATATTTCATTTTCAGTCTTTCCTGGGAGAAAAATCAAACATTTTAGAAAACTCCTACTGATAGTTTTGATTTTGCAGTATTGCATTTCATGAAACTTAATGAGAGCATTGTTCTCATGCAGAGACAAGTTTCAATGGACTTAAATTTATCTGAGACCTATCCAGAAATTTTCCTCTCATTTGCCACTCTATAACATCATTTAGCTGAGATCCAGGTGTCTGTATCAATCTTTTGCTTCTCAGGACAAATGAAAAATAAACTTTTTTTTAAAGTCTCCAGAACATTAATGATCCAACCAGATCAATCCTTCTATTAGATGCTATGGCTAATGAAGGAAGCTCATTGAAGTATCAACTTAATCAAAGAACATGGTACCAGAAAGAATAGCATCATCAAGATGACCTTGATCCTCCAATGTAATGTGGCTGTGAAAAGGGCTAATGCATGTTAAGAGTGTATTAGGTAGGGTATATTCACTACAGACAAGGAAGTACAAGGGCCAATTTACAAAGCTTTAGTAAGACTTCTATTTAGAATACGATGTACAACCCTGGTCACCAATACTGCAAAAGCCAAACAACCAAAAATAAATAAAAACTAAACAAAAAGCAGGAACACTCATAAAGAAGAAGCACTAAGATGGTGAAGAGTATAAAGAATCTATTTAGGCAGAGGAGATAGAAAGACTTGTTTGTTTAGCCTAGCAAGATGAAGGTTGAGGGTAATATGATTATTTTTACAAATACATTCCCAGAGAAAATATTAGGGAAGGAGAAGAGCAACTTAAACTTAAGTACAATAGTTACACAAGACAGAATGGCAATAAACCAGTTATGAACAAATTTAGATATGAAGTTAGAAGATTTGTAATATTCAGTGCACGGCAAGTTTTTGGTTAGCGGGAGAGAGTGCTGTTCCCTCATATCCGCTTCTCTGGTGTAAGTGTATACTTTCCACCTACTCCTCCAGTCTGGCCTGTCATATATTGATATAAATGTAGAAAAGGGAGGGTGAATATCATGCAGAGGATGATAGACTATCTATCAACCTAGAAAGATGATTTCAGAGCGCTCCACCACACTTACACCCTTTCCCCCCAAAACATGGATGGCCAACTGTTATGTTGTCTACCAGTAACAGCTTGCTTTCTCGCTTTGACATTCGACCAATTACCAACATCAGTATCTTGTCCCTCATAAAGACCCACAATTCTCACTTTAGCAATTCTGCTCAATCAGCATGGTGGCCCATTCACAGGGGAGAACCCATCACCTTACCCCACTGCAAGAGGGTCCAAAACCACTCAGAGAAATTCATTAACCATTGGCTGATTACCACCCCTCAAAGAGCATCATTCAGTTATTTATTACTCCCAAGTCTAGGAACTAGGGATTCATAGGGCTCTGCATCTTGGTCCAAGGGAAATTAATTACTAGCTGTTGTCTGTTAATCTACAAATATCTGCTGAGAAGAACAAAGCCGGATATAAATCCAATAACCAAAGTCCATTAACTTGTGAACTTCAGTGAGGGAGAGGGGGAACTAAAGTCCACTCCTCTGTACAAGTGTGAAAGCAGCCAGTCCTGGCTACTCATCAATTAAGATGTTTTTTATGGCATTTATTAAGCAAGAAAAAAAAGAAAAGTACCATGGCTCTGGCTTACCACATGCTCTGGAGCTTTACTCCGCATGTCCTCCCTGCTTCCACTCTCCTCAGTACTGCCCAGCAGCTCTGGGTTTGCCTCCGCCTATACTCTCTACCATGTGTCCTGGCTCCATGCCCTGGGTGTGGGCATAAAGGCAGTGGATCAAGGCTCTGCCCCAGATCTGGACCATGATCATGCTGTCAGCACCACAAAATCCCGGCCCCAGCTCTGGAGCAGCTCCCTGCCTCGCCACATGCCCTGCCAGCACTGCTTGGGCTGGTCTACATGGAAACCCCAGACCCACGCTGTCATGGCCCTGCCCCTCCTAGGGTCTCCATGTAAACCAGCTGCAGTGATGTGGGTAGAGGCTGCTGGGAAATGGAGTCTGTTGAGGGCCAGATCTGGCCCTTGGGCCAGACTTTGCCTACCCCTGGTCTAAATGTAATGCCTGTATACATTTATAAATGGGACTGGGGCTTATCCCTCACTATGAGGAATCTTAATGTGCACAGACAGCACAAGACAATCACTGTTGCCTCACTGATAAACCTTTAGCTTGTCAGACAAACTATGCAGCTGGCAATAGCAGTGGAACAATTAAGCAACATGCCTTCAGTGTGTTTTTCTGCCCCTTTTGTTTGGTTTTCATGGAACAGAAGCTCATATTCAAGTTTATACAAAAGCAGTTTTGTATCATTCATAATTTACAATATTTGTTCTTGAGTTTTAACTGAAATTAAAAGTTTCTCATGCCCTTTATTTTGTTTCTCAATTTCACGGACATTTTCTTTAACCAGCTTTGCAAGTGTTAGATGGATGAAACTTGCCAGAAGTTAACATTTCAAAAACATTCACAACCCTCTGGGATGGAAACAGAGTAGTAAATATGTTTTCAAGTATTTTTTTTAATTGCCTCACTGATTTTTATTTAAATTTCTTTATATCTTTGTTAAAAAAAAAAAATCTGAAGGAGCCAAAGAGCAGCAAGCTTGGAAGAACATTCATAGCTCTAAGCAATTACTTTGTAATTCTGTTTAAAAGCAATTAAGTGTAAAACAAACCCTTTGCTAATTTAGAGTAAATAACATTGGTCATCCCTGAACATGGCTTTTATTTTTTAGAGACAGATTCAGCCACTTTTACTCATGTTGCATAGAATAATATCCCACAGTGCTCTCATTGGTGAAAGTATTTGCAGAATGAGATGCAATTCAATGTGAAAAATGGGTATCAGAAACTGATTGGTATGTGCATGTGTCTGTGTACTAAAAAAGAAGTTCTTTGATAGTGTCTTTGGGGAAAGAAACAATTACAGGACATGGAAAAAATAGACCAAAGAAGACGTGTGTGAGAACTTTCACCCACTGTAATCAACATCATACAAAGAAAAAGTTAAATTGGATGTAGTTTGTTCCTGAGACCACTGCAGAGGTGATGGCATTTAGAGAAGATTGATGGTCTTTTCAGAGAGAATGTATATAGTGTCATAAAAACAAACAAGATGAGCCTCAGGAACTAGAGAAGGGCCTTTAAATAAGACTCTACATAAACACCTATTAAAATCTAGATTGAATATACAATTGCTCATCATAGCAATTATAACTCATTGAGTAGCATATGAGTATGAGGACTCCATTCATAGGTGGAGGTGTTCTAACTATCCTGTGACCTTATGGCACACATTACATCACGTATTCTGAAAGCAATTTTGTTTAAAAGTTGGGCAACTAATATCATAGCCACAGGGAGGTGAAAAGGGGAAATTAGGTTATCACTTCCTCAAAGGATTATTTATTTATGTATCTACTTAGTATAGATTTTGTCCTTTGGCTTAAGATGATTAATTACTAGCAGAAAAGTGAGAAATTCTTTAGATGAACAAATTAACTATTAAAATAGATAGTGTGGAATCAGAAAAAATAAATGCCTTAAACTTTGATCATTTGAGTTATAAGATGACATAACCACTTTGTGGAGAATTGCTGGCTCTGTATAGTAGAACAGATAAGGGAAAGTGTTTGTTCTTTGTAACTCCTCTGCAACTACTTCGCTCACTGCGGCCTTGAAGATAGCAAAAAGTACGCACAACTCTGATTTCCAGGTGCAAGAAGGAGGTTTGTGAACTAACCTCACCTCCCCCATAAGTTCCCATCCTGATTACAGCAAAGAAGTAACAAAGTAATGTTTATAGCCGCTTTTCATGCTAATTTCACTATATGATCACGTGAGTTGTAAGCAACTGTTAAAAAGTATATAAGCCTCCTGAATTTGCTCTTGGGGGGAACCCCTTCCAAGTGCTTGGGAAATCCATGTCACTTTGGAGTCCCCCCTACAGCTGTAGTTTCTTTTGAATAAAAGCTTCTGCTGACCTGACCCAAAAGTATGCTGCATGTGTTTCCACGACAATTCCTGGTGCCGTGACTCGGATCCAGAACACAGGCTGAGGAAGGAGGACCGCGGACTGCCCCCCCCCGAACCCCAAGGCGCCAAACTTGAGAGGTAAGAGACCTAATTCAAAATCTCTATTGGGTTTCAGAGGAGGACTGCCTGTAGGCTCCCAACTTGGCCGTGGTAACTGGATCTGAACCTTGTTAAAACAGGTCAGTCTGAACCTTACTGT
>NW_005841978.1:2443114-2443557 GCF_000455745.1 Alligator sinensis | reverse complement strand
AGGCTTGCAAGTACCTGGATAAGTGGAACTGGTATACTAAGGGTGATCCCGTGAAGCAATTCCCACAGGAAGGAACATTTGATCAGGATAAAATAGTGCAATTAAGAGGGGCTTTAGAGTCCCGTGGATCCCAAACACCACAAAACCAGTGGGACGCGTTCTTTTATTGATATGATGAGAGGTCCAAAAGGTGGACAGAATCTCAAACTAAAAACCTAAAAAACTCTCAGGAAAAATTAGAACAGCAGTTAAAAGCTGTTCAGGAGAAATTGGCTGCTCCCCCAAATTACACGCCGGCCACTGCTCCGATGTATCCAGCATTGCCCGGGGCACCCCCACCGCCGGAGCCAGCAGAGGATATCCTTGACCTTTGTTCGAACCCTGCTCTCCTGGGACTCCCACATCAGCAACAACCGGTTCAACATCAGGCTGCAGCCCAGGCT
>NW_005841978.1:2438036-2441381 GCF_000455745.1 Alligator sinensis | reverse complement strand
TTCATAAGGATAGCCAGTATCTGTTTGCATTTACTTATCAGGGATTTCAATATACCTGGACAAGACTCCCTCAGGGATATACAGAGTCCCCCACCCTGTTTTCCCAGATCCTAAAAAAGGATTTGGATCCTATCATGTTCAAAGGGGGGTCCACCCTTGTTCAGTATATTGATGATCTGTTGTTAGCCTCACCCACTTTAGAGGCCTGTAAGCAAGATACTTTGACACTCCTCACAGCTTTAGCTCAGAAAGGCCACAAGGCCTCAAAATCTAAATTGCAGCTCTGTAAGTCTAAGGTACATTATTTAGGGCACGATATCTCAGCAGGAGAACGACACCTTTCCCCTAGTAGAATTGAAGCTATCCTCAACATTCCAAAACCTATGACTAGAAAACAGATGAGGGGATTCTTAGGTGCAACAGGTTATTGTAGACAGTGGATCCTGGGTTATGCTGCTTTTGCAAAACCCTTGCAAGCATTTACTCATGATACCACCCCAGAACCCCTCCCTTGGACTCCTGAAGCTGAACAAGTGTTTGTGGCCCTTAAGCAAGCCCTCACTGTTGCTCCCACTCTTGGACTCCCTAATTAGAAGAAACCCTTTACTTTGTTTTGTCATGAACGGAAAGAAATCGCTTTAGGAGTACTCACTCAGCTGCGTGGTGAAAAGCATCGCCCAATTGCGTATTACAGCTCTGCCCTTGATCCCGTGGCTGCGGAACTTCCTCCTTGCCTCCGTTCAGTTGCAGCTGCTGCCTTGTTGGTTGAAAAGGTAAATTCTCTAGTTTTGGAATACTCTTTAACCGTTGCAGTTCCACATGCTGTGATGGCCTTTCTCCTCAAGGGCAAAACTCAGCGCATTTCCAATTCCCGTCTTACTAAATATGAGAAACTTTTCCTGTCAGCTGCAAATGTAACCTTAAATCGCTGTTCATTTCTAAATCCTGCATCACTTCTGCCAATCACCTCTGATGGTGAGTCTCATAATTGCCTGTCTGTCACAACTCAATTGTTAACCCCTTGAACTGACCTCAAGGACATTCCTATCCCAAACTCTGACCTTGTTTTGTTTGTTGATGGTTCTTGTCTTAAAAATGATGCAGGCAAATTAGTTGTGAGATATGCAGTATGCACTCAGTATGCTGTTTTAGAAGCCTATTCTTTACCCCAAGCTTGTTCTGCTCAAGTTGCTGAACTCATTGCTTTAACACGTGCTTGCATTCTTGCAAAAAATTAAACCACAACCATTTATACTGACTCTAAGTATGCTTTTGGTGTTGTTCATGATTTTGGACAAATTTGGAATCAAAGAGGGTTCCTCACTTCATCAGGGACCCAAATCAGTCATGGTTGTTATGTAAAAGCGCTCTTAGAAGCTGTTCAATTGCCTTCTGCTATTGCTAAAGCTCGTGAGAAACCCTTTGATGATGTCACACGAGAAAATGATCTGGCAGACCGTTCTGCCAGAAACACGGCCCTTTCTGGCCCACAGACTCCTAACTCTGTTCTTGTTTGTTTTTCAGCAGACCAGTCTCCTTTGGCTAGCCTTTCAAGTCTGGCCCTTCTTCAAAATCAGGCTCTAAAAAAAAAGGAAAAGATGACTAGCTGCATGCAGGATGTTCACTGCACCCCGACTCTCTCTGGCGCTCCCCGGACGGCTGCCTGGTGGCGCCTAGAGAGCTTTTGCCACACCTTGCTAGTTTAACCCACTCTTTGGCCCATATGAGCAAAGGGGGGATGATTGCTACAGTACAAAGAAATTGGTTTGCCCCAAATTTTTCCTTCCATGGCACAACAGTACTGTAGCTCCTGTTCCATCTGTTTAGCTCACAACATTGGGCAACGGGTAAAAACGACACCCGCAGTCCATCCCCCTCCATGGGGATCGTTTGTAAATCTGCAAATTGATTTCGTGTAGCTACCTAAGTGCTGTTCTTATGAGTACATTCTTGTTATTATTGATGTGTTCTCTGAATGGGTAGAAGCCTACCCATGCATACATGCTGATTCCATCACTGTAGCAAAGAAATTGCTCAAAGAATTCATCCCTAGATTTGGATTGCCCCTCAGAATAGATAGCGACCGAGGCACCCATTTCACAGAACAGATAATAAAAAACATCTGCCAAGCACTCAACATACAGGAACACCTACACTGTAGTTATCATCCACAATCAAGTGGTGCTGTAGAACGTAAAAACTCTGATTTGAAAATGAGCATTTCAAAAATTTGTGCTGAAGCAGGCCTCAAATACTCATGGCATGACCCATGAGGATGCCAGCTACACCACCTGTTGCCCCACACCAAACAGACCTACAATTAACTGATGAAACTGTACTAAATTATTGCAAGGCATTAATGAAGTATGTCAGGTCAGTTCATTCACAGGTCCAAGAAGCCTTACCTCAACCACCGGATGTTCCCTGTCACAACCTCGAACCAGGAGATTGGATCTACGTAAAGATCTATCAATGGAAAAATGCACTTCAACCTAGATGGAAGAGACCTTTCCAGGTACTTCTGACCACTAATTCTGCTGTTCATTGCCAAGGTCACCAAACGTGGACTCATGCCTCGCACTGCAAGAAGGTATTACCTCCATTGGACCCCGAAGCAGCTGAATTCCAACCAAGGTTGAGATCTTTCCCTGAGGCAAAGGACAAAGACCCTCAGGACCTCACTCAGGCAAGTTAGGAGCATCAGGGTGCAAGTGCTAGTAACCTCTCCCCTGAACCCAACACCTCAGCCCAGCCAGATTCATCAGTTGAAGAATGAAGATATCATCTCTGGCCTCGAAGAAAGTGAATGCTCCCACTCGGAAGATCACCACCTTGATCAAGACCAAGAGCCAACGTTATCAGTCCTTTAGGTAACCTGAACCCAGAGGATGAAGAAAGACTTCGGCTGCCATCCTGGGTTTGGCTAGATAGCGGCCCAACATGGTCCATCCTATACGATGCATGTCAATCAAAAGTGCCGGATAAGGCAAAACACCTCAAGTCCGGGGGTCAGACTCGATGATCTATTGAGGTCCCTTCCGACCCTAACGTCTATGAATCTATGAAAAAACCTGTTCAGATTTGAGAACCCTTTCTGCCCCAGGCCTTTACTGGCGCTGCAGAAACAGGGCTCATAAAATCTTGCCCTGGAATTGGGTGGGGTCATGCACTCTTAGACGTGTTATCCCTGGTTTCCAAATGCATAGTGCAATATATCTGAAACAAATCAAAAATTTCAACCATCACATGACAAGGGTGGTTAACCCCTTAGCTACCAGAAACACAGGGTTCCATCAATTTATGAGAACCTTCATACTGTGGCTTGAAATAAGAGAAATGGAACTA
>NW_005841978.1:2419896-2437360 GCF_000455745.1 Alligator sinensis | reverse complement strand
AGTAGAACAGATAAGGGAAAGTGTTTGTTCTTTGTAACTCGTCTGCAACTGCTTCGCTCACTGTGGCCTTGAAGATAGCAAAAAGTATGCACAACTCTGATTTCCAGGTGCAAGAAGGAGGTTTGTGAACTAACCTCTCCTCCCCCATAAGTTCCCATCTTGATTACAGCAAAGAAGTAATGAAGTAATGTTATAGCCGCTTTTCATGCTAATTTCACTATATGATCACGTGAGTTGTAAGCAACTGTTAAAAAGTATATAAGCCTCCTGAATTTGCTCTTGGGGGGAACCCCTTCCAAGTGCTTGGGATATCCATGTCACTTTGGAGTCCCTCCTACAGCTGTAGTTTCTTTTGAATAAAAGCTTCTGCTGACCTGACCCAAAAGTATGCTGCGTGTGTTTCCACGACAATAGCTATGGGCATCTATACATGTATTCTGGAGGTGGGGGAGGGTGCTGTAATTAGAGCAGCTCCAAGAGCCACTGTAATTAAAGTGCCCAGAATATCTCATGTATCAGCATTCCCACAGTTCAAAATGGCAGCGGGGGTGCTTTATCTAAAGCTTTAGATAGTGTCCCCAGTGCCATTTTGATGTGTGGGGACACTGATACACAAGATACGGAGGATGCTGGAGCATGGTAATTATCACGCTCCTGTAGACTCAGTTAATTGAGTCTGCTCTGACGTGTTGTAATTACAGTGCATCAGAGCAGGGTCTGCGCTCATATATAGGCACCCATTATCTTTAAAGGTGGTTTGATTTTGTGCATTTTTCTGGGATGTATTTAAGTGCATTTATCAGTAGGACAAGAAACTTTGAACACTGAAATTTGAAATGACTAGACATTTTATTTGTTCATCAAGAAGAAAATCACTTTTCACAAATTAACATTTTTTCTGGATCAGAGATTAATTTCCAAAGAGCAATACCCATTAGAGATCACAACACAGCATTTGGACCGCGGTCTTATTGTAATAGCACAGCTGACCTGTATACACTGGCTGCATCTACACAAGATGTTTACTGTGAGGTTGCTTAATTAGCTCCACAGTAAAGTCTTAGCATCTACATGTGTGGCCCTATTATGCTGCTGTCAACTAATAAACACTGCTGAAGGTTAGTACTTGTCAACACAAATATTATCCTACAGCAACATTATTTAGTGTGCTGCAGTGTACTTTTAGACACAGATGGAGCTGGTGGGGGCTGAAGGGTGTTTCAGTGCAGGGGCTGCCTGCTAGCTAGTCCCACACTGGAGCACCTTTGTGCCCTAGCCAGCCCGTCCACAGCACATTGAGCCAGACTGGAATAGCCTAAGGCTGGGAGGCTGACCCATGGAGCCCTTTGTCAATTGGGGCTGCTCTGACCTGCTCAGCACACTGTGGTCCTAGACTCATGTGTAAATATGGTTCCTGTGAGCAATTAACTTTGTCACAGACTACCCTGAAGTTTATTCAGTTGAGATTAATTACATGTATACTACACCCACTGAGAAGTATGGCATCTACTGTATATCCAAAAGCTAATTATTAGTTTGTACTCTACAATTTTATTTGAGGAAAATATAAGATATAGCAGCAAATCATTTACGGATAGTGCACAATACTGTTTTCTTTAAAGTTTACATCAAATAATCAAAGACATCATGTTGAATTGCCAGGCAGAATATATAATAATGGAACCATGCTGAGATATATAAGGAAAAAGTTAGGACTTGAAATAATTAAAGATAAATCCTGTTCCCAAGCAAGAATAATAAAATTACATTTGTCATTTTTTTCCAAGAAAAAAAAAAGTACAGAACTTTATTTAAACTTGTTTACTTCATTTCAATACATTAATAGTGCAGGGTATCTTGTGATATTCCCATGAGTAGTATACCAAAGAATACTACTCTTCCTTTCCAGTTTCTAAGTGAAGCCCTTACCTGTTACTTGATATATTACCATACAAGTTTACAAAATCAAAAAATACTTCCACCCAGAAGATCCACAAGGTAAAATTCAGTAAGTGGGAGTGGGAGTTATAGAGAAGCCAGAATACTACGTAAGAGATCCTGGGGGAAAAGTGAGAACCTTGTTTAGCACAGAGATGTGCAAAGAGCCTGCCATCTCTTGAGACAATTTGTATGTAAAAAGTGTCAAGGTATGCATACCAAAAATACAGTTAATGCTCCTCCTCAGTCATCACAGTGTTCCAGAATCACATTAGGATGCAGTTAGAAGTACTCTTGATTCATTGGCCCTGCTCCTAGACCCCTGGGATTTGCATAAAGCCTTACATTTCAAAATTAGTTCTGATGCCTTATGGGCTGACTACTATCTTGGCTTTCTACAAGAAGATTACACAGAGCCCCTTTCTCAAGAACAAGCCCTTTCCACAGACCTATACCTTTCAACCCATAAGGCTGAAACACTATTCATTATCTGTAGATATATCTAAATATTCTTTCATGGGATGGAATTAAAAGGGAAGAGCAAACAAAATGTGATAAGATTGGTAATAGTAAAGTTGATCCTTACTATTTATTTGGGGCATTTCTTTGGATGGAATTTCTGACATTCTCAGTGGGGCTATGCTATGCCAAGAGGCTATTCATTAGCTTGCTCTTTTCCAAATTTATGGAATGGCTGCTACATGCTTTTCAGTAGAGATGTTTCCATCATTTCAGTGGAAAGGGGTTGATATTTCACTTCATATTGCAGAGAAGAAATTATGTTTTGCACTCCGTTTAGTTGTTTGCAGTAAAAAATGTTAAAGAACTTTTTTCCTCTAAACTCAGCTTTCCGTAAAATACATTTGTTCAAATTTTCTGGCTGACTTTGTGCAATGAAATGTGTCATGTTGCGTAGTGTCAGTCAATGCAATGTGAGTGAAGCAAACCGATGTGACTCATTAACTACTAGAGATTTCAGCAGTAAACATCCAACCCAAATCTCTCCGGCTTTTAAAAAAGTAATTGCTTTTTATTCTTGAAAATGGTGGTTTCCAACCTTTGTTCTGTATAGGCAGATTGTTTTAAATTGTTTTGGCACAGTGTCTTGAAGGCAATGACTTTGGGTCTTTTTTGTTTTTTGTTTGCTTGTTTTCAGATGTTCAGCAATCTCTAATTGCAGGAGAACATTATTTAAATGTTTGAATCTGCAACTTTGTTTTATTTTGGCATAAAGTACAGTAGATGCTTTAGTAGGTTGTGTTACCAAAAACAAATTAACAAGTAAATGTTGTAATGTAAAATGGCTTCATTTCTTACATTGTGATCACAAAAAATTACTTTTCAGCTTGAAGCAATTATATGAGAGGGAGAGAAAAAGATGCCTTGACTTACTTTAGAATTATAAAATGTAAACCTGGAAGGGACTTCAGGAGGTCATCTAATCTATCTCCTTGCTCAAGGCAAGATCATCCCTGACTAAACCATCCCACTCAAGTGTTTGCCTAACACATACTTTACTAGTCCCTAAACATATTAAAAGCTCTCGTGTGAGCAAACTGCTTTAAACTTGTCACCGCTATTCTGAGTAATAGCCTAAAACTGGCAAGTCTTTTTGGCTGGTGTGACACAAGTTTAGCCCTGACCCTATCCAAGTCAGGCTAATCTCTGCCTCTAGAGGCGCACACAAGCTATTTTTGTTGTGCCCCAGCTCAAGTCTGGGATCGTGCCCGGTATGCAAAGGCCAATAAAGATACCAGGGGTGAAAGTACAAAGAAGGTTTATTGCTAGCAATAAAAGGTGCAAGCGGAATAATTCACGTAACAAGCACACCAGATCACTATTTCTAAGCATCTTTTATACAGGAGTTTTCAAGCATTCGCAAGCGTGCTTGTTTGATGATTGGTTATAAGTGAGTGACACAAGAAGTTCTTTACTGAGCATGTCTCTATACCTGTGTTTTAGCCATGTATCTCATTTACATACATGTGTGTTTCATTAGCATATTTTTTCCCCACCTAGGGGTGTGATTTTTAGTATTTTAATAAGCCCTTTAACCCAGTACTCTGTTTCTTCTTTTGTTTTCAAGCCCCCTTTATCCGAGACTGTCTCCTCCTTATCATTGCGGATGGGCATTTTTCACATAGCATTCTCTTCTGCTTCGTCTTCGAGTAGAGGTTTCTAGGTCACTCCTTACATTTCCCCCCTTTGGAGCATTTTTAATTATTATTATAATTGCTCCATTCAATTTGGTTTAACACAAATCTAGTATCATCAGCTTTCTTTGTTTGTAAAATCATTTGATTTACCTTAGGCCTGAAGATAGATATAAAAACAGGTAAGCATTGGATATTTGACTGGTCTCATTACAGAGGACATTTTTACCTTGGTTCAATTTAAGGCAGTTACCAGTATAATTTTGTAAAATTTTTAAAGGGGTTGGTACTGCGATTAAGCATGAGGTAAAAACCAGGTGAGCATTGATCCCTCCCGCTAAGCAGAAGTCCGTTCTATTTAAAATTTCCCGGGCCAGATAAATCCAGACATTTTCCTGAGGGTCAAATTTTTGTTGTAAAAGGGTTTCCCCTCCTATAAGTAGGAGTGGACAGATCAGGGTGCCCCACAATAAAACCTTGAACAATTTCATAATAAGGCTTATAAAACTTAATCAAAGATTGTCAAATTATTCAAAGTTCCTTTCTTTTGAATAGGAATTTCAAGTCTCTTATTGGCTCCACCTTCCACTGTTCTCTGTCTCCGGTCCCGGAGTCTGCAGGGATTCCTTCTTGTTCTGGTCCAGCCACCGGCTTTAGGCGACTGGAATGTATCCAAGTCTTGATTCCTTCGAGCTTTGCGGCCGTCGGGGTCGTTAGAAGTACCCTATATGGGCCTTTCCATCTGGCTCGAAGTGGTTCCTCGTTCCAATCTTTCACAAGGACGTAACTCCCAGGTAATAATCGATTTCCCAGGGCAGGATACTGGTCCTGTGTTTGCAGCACGTCCCGTACCTGCTGATGGATGGAAGACAAAACAGAAACCAAGGACCATACATATTCTCTAATCATTCCCTCTCCTAAAACATGTAACTGTTGTTCAGTACCCATGGGCAGACTCAGAGGGTAAGGCTTACCATACATTATTTCAAACGGGCTTAATCCCAATTTAGAATGTGGTGCGACCCTTACTCGTAACAGGGCCAAGGGTAGGGCCTCTGGCCATTTGAGTCGAGCTTCTTGGCAAATCTTTGCAAGGTGTCTTTTTAAGGTCTGATTCATATGTTCCACCTTTCCACTGGAATGGGGTCGCCAAGGGGTGTGTAAATGCCAGCTGATTCCCAGGAACTCAGAAACCTTCTGAGTAACTTGTGTAATGAAATGTGGGCCCATTGTCTGACCCTATTCCTTTTGGAAGTCCGAAGCGAGGTATGATTTCTCATAGGAGTGCCTTAACCACCTTTACCTTTTTGAAAAGTGATTAAGTGGATCCTATTTCCTATTTGTTATAATCTCAGTCAAAATAATGGCTTCAGGTTGTGCAATTTTATGGTTCCTTCATGTCAAGAGAATGACACATCACACTTGAATTCATTTTGACAGAACAGTGTACAGCTTGACTTTAAGACCATGCTTTCCAAGGTATTTTCTTTTTAAACAGGGGAAGGGGAGGAAGAAACGAACTCCTCTTTCCTACATCATAATTTGCTGCAATACAAGGCACAGTTGTGGTCCTCTGTTGTCCTGTAGGCATGCAGTGTCCAGGTGGCAGAACCAAATCCACAACCTCCCTAAGTAACAGCCTGTAGGTTAGGGCTGATACAGGGAGCAGAGTAAATTTCTGTCCTTAAAGAACACATAGCAGTATTCATTCTCACTCTATATGCTAGGGAGTTTGGGGAGATATTTTACATTGTGGAGGCAGAAGTGCATCTCTAGCCACTACACTGAGCTGTCCCAAGGCCAAAGAGACTGTCTTACTCCTAAAGTCATATCATTTTAAAGTTATTTTAATTTGCTGGCCATTCTATGTATTTCTCATATGAGTCATAGATGGTTGGAGCCATAAAACAAAGTCAAGAGAGGTTAAATAACTGATTACAGAACCTTGAAACGTTCAAGTAGGACACACTACTGTTATCTTTCATCAGACAAATGAGCCCTTTAAATTCTAATATTCCCACATTTGGCAAAGGCCCCCATTTTACAAGCTCATATAAGCAGGCAGGACCCTGTATGTCCAAAGATCCTGAGGATGATGTTATTCCAGTTACATGTAGGCTTCCACTCAAGCATCCTGAGCTTGCATGACTGATGCCAAAAATTGTTAAATGACCAAAAATGTCATATAATAACACTATTCCTTCCATCACAGGATTTGCACAGAAGAGGAAACTGAACACATGCCAAACTTTTGTCATCCCTCTCTGAATAATGCAAAATAATCTATATATAATTTAAAAAAAAATGCAAAGTATAACAGTGATAAGACATACTCATTGTCTAACGCATGCATAATCTGCCTAATTGATATTTTTCATGTATTAACCCCTGCTCAGAAAACTGCTGTTTTGATTTATCTAAAGGTCTCATCATTGACATTCTTATTTGACATAATAGTAGCGACCTACCTGAGATTTACTTTTTCTTTTTCTTCTTTTTCTGATACAACTTGGAGTAAGCTACTAACTTAAACCCCCAAAATAATTTTAAAAAACCCCAAAACACATCACCCCCATGAGAGAAACGATGCAGGGGAAATATTAAACCTTTTGAAACGTTAATAGATTTTTCTGTCTCTTCTAATACCCATTTATTTTCTAGCAGCTATTGAACTTGCAACTCTATAGCCTTTCCTTAATGAGGCAAAATTCTCCTGAGTAAAATCTCTAAGGTGAGAGCGAAACACTCTGGAAAGTTCTAGTGGCTCATGAGAAGGAGCTCTAAAAGGACATAATTCATTGTGTACATTTATAATGTAAAAAACCTTGTTGCACTCCTCTTCAGGAAAGCAGTTAATGCAAGCTTCAGTCTCGTTGACCTCAATAGGAGTGCAAAATGCCTAAATTTAGGCATGTGCTCAAGAACTTTGCTGAACCAAGGCTATTATGCTATTTAAATCCACCATGTAGAAAATGTTTGCCTAGGGTACTAGGTATGCCTGAACAGTGATCTCATATACTGTAGCCTCTGGTGCTTCCTTAATAACCACATAGTAAGGCTGAGTCTAAAGTAGTAAACTTCCTACACTGCTTAAAAAGATAACATGGAAGAAGCGTCATGAAAAAAAGTGCAGTCCCATTGACTGTGCCTCCTGAAAAGGGGTGGCACCTGCAGGCCTGCCTTCTCGGCCTTCTCCGAGAGGAAAGTACACTGGATATTCCTCAACCCCTGCTCGATGCTGTTGTTCCATGGGTATGGGCAGGTCACCGACCCGGGAAGGCTAAAAATGCTGATCCTGTAAAGATTCAACTTTTGCCAGGGGACCAGCCTCCATGTGTGAAACAATATCCAATGCGGATGGAAGCCAAGAAAGAACTGAAGCCATTAGTTGAATGGTTCCTGGAGTATGGCCTTCTCCAGGAACCATTCAACTAATGGCTTCAGTTCTTTCTTGGCTTCCATCCGCATTGGATATTGTTTCACACATGGAGGCTGGTCCCCTGGCAAAAGTTGAATCTTTACAGGATCAGCATTTTTAGCCTTCCCGGGTCGGTGACCTGCCCATACCCATGGAACAACAGCATCGAGCAGGGGTTGAGGAATATCCAGTGTACTTTCCTCTCGGAGAAGGCCGAGAAGGCAGGCCTGCAGGTGCCACCCCTTTTCAGGAGGCACAGTCAATGGGACTGCACTTTTTTTCATGACGCTTCTTCCATGTTATCTTTTTAAGCAGTGTAGGAAGTTTACTACTTTAGACTCAGCCTTACTATGTGGTTATTAAGGAAGCACCAGAGGCTACAGTATATGAGATCACTGTTCAGGCATACCTAGTACCCTAGGCAAACATTTTCTACATGGTGGATTTAAATAGCATAATAGCCTTGGTTCAGCAAAGTTCTTGAGCACATGCCTAAATTTAGGCATTTTGCACTCCTATTGAGGTCAACGAGACTGAAGCTTGCATTAACTGCTTTCCTGAAGAGGAGTGCAACAAGGTTTTTTACATTATAAATGTACACAATGAATTATGTCCTTTTAGAGCTCCTTCTCATGAGCCACTAGAACTTTCCAGAGTGTTTCGCTCTCACCTTAGAGATTTTACTCAGGAGAATTTTGCCTCATTAAGGAAAGGCTATAGAGTTGCAAGTTCAATAGCTGCTAGAAAATAAATGGGTATTAGAAGAGACAGAAAAATCTATTAACGTTTCAAAAGGTTTAATATTTCCCCTGCATCGTTTCTCTCATGGGGGTGATGTGTTTTGGGGTTTTTTAAAATTATTTTGGGGGTTTAAGTTAGTAGCTTACTCCAAGTTGTATCAGAAAAAGAAGAAAAAGAAAAAGTAAATCTCAGGTAGGTCGCTACTATTATGTCAAATAAGAATGTCAATGATGAGACCTTTAGATAAATCAAAACAGCAGTTTTCTGAGCAGGGGTTAATACATGAAAAATATCAATTAGGCAGATTATGCATGCGTTAGACAATGAGTATGTCTTATCACTGTTATACTTTGCATTTTTTTTTAAATTATATATAGATTATTTTGCATTATTCAGAGAGGGATGACAAAAGTTTGGCATGTGTTCAGTTTCCTCTTCTGTGCAAATCCTGTGATGGAAGGAATAGTGTTATTATATGACATTTTTGGTCATTTAACAATTTTTGGCATCAGTCATGCAAGCTCAGGATGCTTGAGTGGAAGCCTACATGTAACTGGAATAACATCATCCTCAGGATCTTTGGACATACAGGGTCCTGCCTGCTTATATGAGCTTGTAAAATGGGGGCCTTTGCCAAATGTGGGAATATTAGAATTTAAAGGGCTCATTTGTCTGATGAAAGATAACAGTAGTGTGTCCTACTTGAACGTTTCAAGGTTCTGTAATCAGTTATTTAACCTCTCTTGACTTTGTTTTATGGCTCCAACCATCTATGACTCATATGAGAAATACATAGAATGGCCAGCAAATTAAAATAACTTTAAAATGATATGACTTTAGGAGTAAGACAGTCTCTTTGGCCTTGGGACAGCTCAGTGTAGTGGCTAGAGATGCACTTCTGCCTCCACAATGTAAAATATCTCCCCAAACTCCCTAGCATATAGAGTGAGAATGAATACTGCTATGTGTTCTTTAAGGACAGAAATTTACTCTGCTCCCTGTATCAGCCCTAACCTACAGGCTGTTACTTAGGGAGGTTGTGGATTTGGTTCTGCCACCTGGACACTGCATGCCTACAGGACAACAGAGGACCACAACTGTGCCTTGTATTGCAGCAAATTATGATGTAGGAAAGAGGAGTTCGTTTCTTCCTCCCCTTCCCCTGTTTAAAAAGAAAATACCTTGGAAAGCATGGTCTTAAAGTCAAGCTGTACACTGTTCTGTCAAAATGAATTCAAGTGTGATGTGTCATTCTCTTGACATGAAGGAACCATAAAATTGCACAACCTGAAGCCATTATTTTGACTGAGATTATAACAAATAGGAAATAGGATCCACTTAATCACTTTTCAAAAAGGTAAACCTGCAGTCTTGTGTTGTTTCTCTGACACCTTTTTAGGTCATTTAGAATATTGTAAATAAAACAGACCACTGATATATACAACCCCTAGAAACTCATTTAAGTACCTTTCCTGCCTCAGTGTGTTCAGTATGGTAGTTAACACCTGGGAAGTTTAGGTGATAGTGAAATAATTGGATCTATTTATTGAAGTCAGACCTGGCAAGATTTCAAGGGTGGGAAATACAGTTATCTCACTACTGCCTAGATCTCATTCCTTTTAAAACAAAATTGTTTCTATATTGAGCTTCTTCAAGTAGCCAAATTAGATTAGAATTCCAATGATACATAAAAGGGCAATGTAACAGGGAGTCAGGGGCTTCTGCTACTTTAACAGGAAAAAGCAGCAGCATTCTGCAAGAGACAAATGCTCTAGGACCAGCAATGCTTTGAGTAAGCAGCCAGAAGAAAATCCTCAGATGAGTTATGGAGCAACATATTAACAATTTAGGAGCTACCTGTATAACCATAAGATGTTTGTGGCCTTCAAGGGCAGAACTGTGCAAGAACCTGCAGCAACAGAGACCTAACCCTTGAAGCTTGGAACTGCTAAGCAGCTAGGGAGACCTGCAGGACAGGAGAGTCCAAACAGCTCAATAGGCTGAGCAAAATCCCCTGGGCCCATCTTCCAAAGCAGCAGCCTGGTGACCAGAAGGGGGAGGCTTGCCTGTATACAGGCCCAGCCTCTGGGTTGGGGCTGACAGTCTATGGCTGAGGGAATGGAGTTGAGGACAGAACTGTTGGTCAGGGAAGAAGAGATACCCTGTGCTGGGGACTCAAGTTGGCTTCCTATTTTATGGGAGGAATGTAGCAACTGTTGTAGCCCCTAAGCAGTTTGGTTGAGTTGCAATTGGATGGTTAACACTTTGTGTTCTACTTATTTTTCCTGTGGAGCTTATCTTCTGACCAGTGCACCAGGTTTGTCCATCTGGGAGTGGGAGGACTAGGGATCTAAAAACAGCCCAGTCAGGGTTGGGCATGCATAGGAAAAGCACAGTCCTGAGGTTAGGGCGAGGGCTGAGTTCCAAACGTGTACAGACATTTGTTAGAGCACGCTAACCCAGTGGTGCTCAACCTTATTGGCTAGTGAACCAGATGGGCAATGCCAAACCTGTCTGTGGGCTGGATCTGGCTGATGATTCTCATCTGCCACAGGGTGGTTGCGTCAGAGCCCCATCTGGCCACACAGAGGGGGGCAGGGAGCATCCCAGCTCCAACCTAGTCCTATGATCTGTGGGAGTCCCATGGGCTGGATACCTATGGCTCTGCAGGCCAGAGGTTGAGCACGAGTGGATTAACCCATTCCTAATCTAATTTAAGTCATGTTGAGATTCTATATATGGTCAACAACAATAAAACTGGCAGATCCTTGGGCCCCAAAGCATACACAGTCCCTGTCAGGAAACAGCCACAGCTATTTCTTTTTCTCAAGCATCTTAAGCTCTCATCCAATCTTTTTTTCTTCCCCTTCTTCAACCATCCCCTGTCCCTTTCCTCCACCCTTTGTTTTCTGTGGGTGCATCCTGATGAGCACAGTTGGGCAATATGTGGTACTGCAAACATATCTGCAGGGCTACAAACCACAGTTTAGTGTTCTCTGTGGTACAAGGGTTCACTGCCTGAGTGTATGCTGTTCCAGGATTTGTTGTTTTTTTGGGGGGGCTTTTTTTGCCCCTGGATATCCAGGGGTCAAAAAACCCCAAACAAACAAACCATCCCCCAGAGAAAAGAAAAACTGATGCAATGCACGTTCAGCCAGTGCATGCTGCTGGAAAGCAGAGCTGGGCCACCCAGAGCCACACACTGCTGCCAGCCAGGCTCTGCACAGCAGAATCTCCATGGCTGCAGCCCTGGGAGGCCCCCAGGTAAGCTGTTGGGGCCCGCCTAGTGCTACCCCACTCAGGCCAACTTACTGTGCACCAAAGCACGCATGGCACGGGCATTCCCTGGGGAAACAAACATCCACACACATCTGGATGTGTCCTGGGAGTCTTCTTTTTTTAAGACAGTTTCTTTGCACTGAATCTTTGAAGCTTTTCTTTGGCATCAAAAACAGCAGGGAGTCCCTTCTAGTAGTGCTGGACTTTGTGGGTCTGTTGTAATAGGTAGGTTGGTCTATTGTTGTCTTGATGACCCATTATCCAATACCCAGGACACTTAGTGCAGAAAATCACAGCTGGTAGAGGGGAGGGTGGAATCTGGACTGGGGGATGCAATGACACAGTAGTCTGTCCTTTTCGTTGTGTGGTGCATGGATAGTGAGTTCTCTGATCTCACTGGCATATCAGCACAGCTCCTGCCAGATTTGCTCTGGTGCTTTGGTCTCTCAGCTCACCAACTGATCAGCACAGGCTGTAGTCAAAGCCCCTGTTTTCATGAAACTCCAGGGCCCAGGGAATGAGTGCTGCCAAAGGAGCAAGCATGATAGGTTATATATTAATGGAACCATATGTGGTACAAATATAAATCACTTGAAATTTTACCAGATGTGGAAAGTAACCACTGCCCCCCTCTCTCAAAATTCCAGTTGTATAGATATGGGGACCCTTCCCCCAAATCTATACAACTAGTCCCTAGATTGGAAGTAGGCAATAAAAAAACCCAATTAGAATAATAACAGACAAATATTTAACACATTTTTGGCAAATTATAGCCAATGGGACAAACAACAACAACAACAACAACACAAAAACACTTTAGCTTAATTTATGATGCATATAGTACTGAAGATACATGGGCTTGGCTTTTTGGAGGGGTGTTTTTATAGAGTTTAAAAGCTTACTTGCAGACAGTAAAGGAAATAGTGGCTTTTTGCTGAAAAATTTTATCCGTTAAGCTACAAGCAGATCTTTATCTCACCTTTCAATATCCAGTAAGATCATATATATCCTTAGTGAGAAATGGTAAGGCCTCTGGCCTTGATTTTCTTCAGCCCCAGAATTCTTCAAGGAATTCATTGATTGGTGGTTTCCAATATGAAACAAAACTTTTAATATAAGTATTTGGGAAGGCATTTATCTAAAGCATTGGAATGAAAATATAGTAGTCCTAATTCTTAAAAATGGAAATAAGAGAGATCCTGGATCCTCTCTCATTGTTAGTGATATGTGGATGCGGCAGGCTTGCCTGGGCAGCCCGGCTTGCTGGCTTGAGCCAGATGGCTTAGGCCAATTGGTGAGTGCATTCCCTTTCATCACCAATCAGAAGAGGGAGGACAAGAAGCTTGCCCTGCCCTGATTTAGGAACAAGGTGAAAAAGAGGACCTGAGAGGGAACTAATCCCTCAGTCTTTTCCATTGGTCAGTTCCCAATCTGGGACCAGAGCCTCCAGAGGCAATAAAAGCCTGTGTGCCAAGTACATGGGCAGCTACAGATAAGGGATGATGTAAATGAGGGCTGCACAAGAGTTGGTAGAGCTGACCAGTGGGATGGAGCTATTGCCCCACAAGCCATCTGAAGACACCTCCAGTGAGGGAGAAGCAGTGAGTGGCTGCATCCCAGCTACCATGGGACGAGAGCGGTGACGGTGCACAGGTCAGTGCACAGAGGGTGCGGAGGGTAAACAGGACCTGGTGGCCACACAAGCCAGTGCAGGTCCCCAAATTTGCACAGGGCAGGAGCCCCACTCAGTGCATGGGACTTGGAGAGCTGACAGGATGCCACAGCTGCACGACACAGTGCAGCTCCCCAACCCTGTATAAGGCACGAGCCCTCAGTGCACAGGTTGGTGCACAGGGCTGGAGAGTTGATGGGACTCCAGGGCTGCATGAGGTAGCACGGGTCCCTGACCCCACGAGCATCAGGGATCCACAGTGCATAGATCAATGCATGGGATTTGGAGAGAGCCAAAGAAAACCCTGCAGCAGCACAAGGCAATGTGGGCTTGCACCCCTGCAGGAGGCAGAAGCTGGTAGGCCCTAGTAGCTGCAGGAGGCAACTTGGGCCTTTCCATTGAAAGCAGCAGCTGGGCAAAGCCACAGGTCCCTGGCAAAGTGGGAGTTTCAACCTGCCCACCGAGAGAGAGAGAGAGAGAGAGACCAGATTCCACTGGAGGGCCAAGAAGCAGCGAGTGCATGGGTAGGGGACTGGGGTTCGTCTAAGGTCTCCACAGGGGAAGAGTGCAGTGTTCCCTCTAAGTTGTGTTGCCGTGCCTCACAGCACATCATGAGCATGCCTGCATGGCCATGCACGCCACACAGCTTAGAGGGAATGCTAGAGGAGTGAACCCCGGTGTCCAGGGCAGGTTGTGCCTCCCCAGAGTCTGAATCATCAGGGGGACTAGGGGCAGTTAGCATTACCCCTTAGAGGTCACCTGTGTTTCCCCAGGTATTACTCCTCTATGTAGGGGGGATTAATGTGACAGTGTTTATTTTCGATGTAACTTTGAAGGTTTATTTAAATGTTTAAGTTTGCCTGGGTCCCTAAGTGTATATGTGGGGTGGGTCGCAAGTTGTATTTGGTACTGCGAAGTTATTTTATTTCATATTGTATTACTTTATAAAGATGTTTATGTATTGCCTTGTTCTGTCTATTAATTGCTTAGCTTCTAAAATGCTGTGGAGAGTCTTATGATTATCATTTTGGATTCAAGTGGTTACTATGCCCATGTGTGGGTTTGTGTTGCTGTAACCTTATTCATGTATGATCTAACCATTACTTCTTTATTGTTGAGTTTTATTTAGTGAACCAGTGTATAACCACTGTTATTTGTTCCCTCACCTGCATCCTGCAAGGCCTGGGAGTGAAGGGCTATACCCCAATAAGAAGACCACTGACAGCCAGGCATACCTCGATAAAGTGCCCCTGTTTGTTATATCCACTTATTCCTGCCCATGTATGAATAACAAGATTAAGCTGCCTTAGTAATATAGATTTGTATACAGTTCTTGGACATGTTTGTGAATATGCTTAATAAGTAATATGGATCCTGTAAATAAAGTTCTGTAAATAGTTAAATTTTACTGAGTAACCATAGTCTCTGCTCTGCTCTGTAGGGAAGGCTGGTTAATTGGCTTAGATCAAGCACCTACTCTCTCACAACACATCCACATCCACCAATAACATCTTTTCAATTGATGAGGGCATACCAACCGTGTGCTACCTGGGTTACATATGTTTCTGCCAAAATATTTGGGATCCATTTACTTTTTCATCTTCATACATGGATTTCTGAGAATAATTTGGGAGAAGAGCAGTCAGTTTTTAGCATGGACCTTTGCTTGATGTTGCATTATTTTTAGTATCTAAATATGTAAAAAACAAAAACATTTGCATGTAGCCTTCATAGATCTCAAGGGAGAATTTAACTTCATAGATTAAAAGTATGAAGAAACTGGCAATAGCATCAGTGGATGAAGCTCTTCTACAATTAATTGTTACTTACTATTCAAACACAGCATCTAGGGTGCATTATGGAATTGGTCCAATAGTTTTCCATCTAAGACAGGAGTACAACAAGGATGTTTGCTTGTTTTGCTACTTTTTAATTTATTCTGAATGATCTAACAGGTACTAAAGGGAATCAATTCCACATGCTAATGATTTTGAATGACCCTATCACTGTCCTACTTTATGTAGATGATGTATTAATAATGTCATAATCCTAAATTGGCTTCCAAAGATTACTAATTGCCTTTCAGCAGTATGGCACCTCAAATAGTTTGGAAACCAACACAGCTAAAACTCAGGTATTGGTGTTTGAAAATGAAAGGAGTAAATGAGATTGTTTTGTACAGAAAAAGAAACTAGAGGAGGTGTCTTCTTTTAAATACCCTGAAATCTACTTTTGCAAAAAATCTGAGTGGGAATAAGCTCACTGAAAATCTAAATAGTAAAGGAAAACAAGCTGTGGGAAAATTTTATCTTTTTCAATAACGCCTTTGTTACATGATAATTTTGGGCAGCTCCTTGAGCTCTCAATGTTATGCCACTCCAGGGAAGGATTATCACTAATCCATACTACCCAGCTCCTATTTCATTAAGGTGTGGCCCATCCCCACAGATATGCTGCTGAAGTTGAAGTCTTCCAGTATCCCAGGATCTCTCACACCCCACCTGTAGAACAGGGATAGAAGTCTGTCCTGGCTCACTAGCCCTCTAGTGGCAACTCACAGCTATAGCTCTTAGCCCAGCCCCTGCTCACCAGCCCTCTAGTGGCAAGTCAAAGATGTGTATGTGGGGGGACAGTCAGAGAAGATTTCTAGACTAAGAGTGTTACTGTTTTAAAGTCCAAGCTAGCACAAAAACGGATCAACATTTGTGCAGCTCATAGCATAAGAGGTAACAAGGCTCAAAGATAGACAGAAGAACAGTGCCAGGAGGACTAAAGGTCTATAAATCCAAGACAGAGTCCACTTTATTGTATGGAACTGAACTTTGGGGTGGTGACATTATGGTCCACCCAAAAACTGAAAAGATTTCTAATGACTTTTTATGGTAGCTTCTATTTTTACCTGATTCTATAATTGGGGCATTGGGGCAGGGAGGCATCTGAAACCACAGTGATAGATGTGAGCAATTTAACTCAATTTACAACTTTGAAATACTGGATGAAAAATCTGATTTTGTATGCCTACCCGACACCCCTAAAAGTACATTCCAAAAGCTTCTCCTTTTCCAAATAAACCATGGTGCATTGTTAAATAACGTGTATATTCTCCTCCAGATAAATGGACTGAGAAATGTACAGTGAGTCATTGATCCAGTATTTCCCTTCTATTTAAAAGAAGACACTAACAATCAAAGATGACGTGAAGACAGATATGCTAGCAGTTGAGACTGTCTTTTTAAAATTAATAAAATACTTCTTTTTTCCTAGAAAACTACCTGTCTGTGATGCAAAACTACAAATAATGCTGGGGCATCACTAGATTAAAAGTCATTCTTATGAGAACTTGTCATGGGCAGGTGGTTTCAGGTTCCATATTCAGATAGCATATGGTCTTATGACTAGAATGAGAGGGGATTTAAATCATTACCTGTGATCTTGTTTGTCTTTTGAAGAATAAAAATAAAATAGATCCCTCCATTATTAGGAATTTTAAAAATTAGTTTAATCAGGAAAAAAAACAATCTGGATTCTTTCTAACATGGCTGATCCTGTTGTATGCTCCTCAAGCGTGTCCTATGGTTCTCAGGCACAAAAAAGGGCCAAAATCAAATAGAGCTATCATTAAAAAATACATATATGTTCACTACTTCATTGTATATTTTCTTTTATATCAGCATATACAGTAAAAGCTCTGTTGTCTGGCATCTCCCAGGAATGGGGGATGCCGGATAACAAAATATGCCGGTTAATTGTTGCTTCTCCTGCCACATCCCTCCACCCCTTCTGCTCCTCCTGTGGCATCGCTGCCCCTTCTGTGGGCCATGCGGGCCCCATGGGACAGGGAGGTAGGTCCCACACAGCCCCACGCAGCCTGTTATGCCCCCGGGTCTTGGGGGCTCAGCAGCACAGGCTGCTTTGCCCTGGGCCATGGGGCCTCAGAGAAACTGTAAATGCCATGGTGGGCACTTCCAGTTTCACTTTTCCTTACAAGCCGGCATGTCAGTTAACAGAGCATGGCAGCTTGTAAGGTGCCGGTTACCAGAGAGTTTGTACTATGGTTTATTTTAATTTAGTGTAAATTTGTAGAATAAATAAATCTTATAGTATGTTTTTAGCAAAAAAAGTATATATTATATAAAAGTATTTATTATATATAATTTTATTGCTCATTTTATTGTATTGTTTTAATGAAAGCCATAGACAAATTACTATTACTGCCACTGCTGCTTGTCCCCTCTTTTCCCCTGCTACTGAATTGAGAGGGTA
>NW_005841978.1:2419193-2419865 GCF_000455745.1 Alligator sinensis | reverse complement strand
AAGAGTGGAAAGAAAGATGAATGGCAGCAGTGCTCACACTCTGGGGTCCTGAACCATGCAAAAGCAAGGGTTTCATCCAGAGCCAGTGGCCATCAGATGGTGAGCTCAGAAAGCTCGCAGCATGTGTGGAAGTCTGTTAGGAGCTGCCCTTACATGTATGCCACTGAATTCAGAGCTCACTGTACAGCACCACACTGTGGAATGGGGTGTGGCTGCACCCTCTTGCAAAAATCTTGGATCTACCTATGCTCATAACTCTGCTTCAGGCCACAATTAAGCCATTCTTTCTCTGTGTACAAGTCTGGAAAACTGAGCCATGCAACACTGTTATAGCATGAACCCATTCAAAATATTACAAGGAGTACCATATTCTGTTATTTGACATTCTCAGAACATGGCCCAAGGTAAGTCCACCCCCTCATGTCTACCATTTGTGTAGCTGTTGGTAACAGTGCCTATTTCCAACCTGAACATTCTTTATTCTACTGACTATGCAACGCTGACCAGTCAACCAAATCTTTAATGTAGCCAGGGCATAGCTCTATGTACACCAGTGCTGGCTTATTTACAGAATGGAAAGGATTCTGAGAAGTGGCCATGCTAGATAACTAACTGAACATGATCTAAGACAACTAAAATGAGATGAAACAAAGTAGGCTAATGAACTTAGCA
>NW_005841978.1:2408224-2419183 GCF_000455745.1 Alligator sinensis | reverse complement strand
GCAGGAATGAAGAGGTGACATTACCACAGCAAACAGAGTTGGCAAGTTTTTTTTGTGAAAACTGTGTCCAGTTCTTGTTTTCATATCAGGAAAGGATGTTAAAAACTGAGGGCAGATAAGGTTCTTTGGGTAAATGTAATATATTTTATTAGACCAACTAAATACTTGGAAAAAGCTTTCAGATACAAAATATCCTTCTCCAGGCAGAGGGAAATGGCCAAGGCAAACTGAAGAACATTCAACCAACAAGCTGCAATACTTTTGTCAACAGTCTCGACTGGAGTCTTTAAAATGTTCCTTCCAATGGAAGTTGATTGCTCCCTTTTCCTTGATCCTGTCTTCTCCATCCCTAGGTATCAAGGTGGTTGGTCCCTGAGTGCTCAGACCATAGATGGCTTTGGTGGCACTGAAAAAAACATGCATATCATGGATGTCAGTGAGATATTGAATGTCCTTTTCCTTGTCTTCACAATCTGTTTTTCATATCACAGATCCTCTATGGACCTCTACTTTGGGTTGTTGTAGATTCAGTTTCTTTTGTTTGGAATCCATGTCATTCTGTCAAGCACAAAAGGCCTTGTACTTGTGCTTAATCAACTCTTGGATCTGCAGCCATTTTTAGGGAGTCAGTTTGAATGACATAACTGAGCAGATGAGTCAGTGATGAATTCAGTCATTGTTAGCTCCTAACACAGCTCAGGGGATGCATGTATCTTTGTGATTCCAAGCATGAACACAACATAGTTTATCAGGTGCCAAAGCTTAGATGGTGGATGTTGCCTCCATCACCTGCACCTCCAACAGTGTTATATATTTCATCTAGTGCACCAAGTGCCCTGATGGAAAATATGTTGGAGAAACCAAACAACTCTGCACCAGAATGAACGCACACCAGAAATCTATCAAACACAAGAATAGCCAACTACCTGTGGGTGCCCACTTCTCACAAGACAATCACTTCCTCTCTGATCTCTCAATACTAATCCTCAAAGGGAACTTACAAAACACCTTTCATAGACAAGCCTATGCAATTCACTTTATAAATGTACTGGATACACAAAATCATGGACTCAATATAGACATTGGATTTATGACACATTACAAGCTGCCTGACATCTGATTCACCAAGTACTTGCCAGACCTGGCTTCTTCCCCTTGTTTTCCCCCTCCCCCCCCCCACACTTTTCTGTCCCTTGTTTTCCTAAGTTCTAGCTATTTCCTTTTTCATAGACAGCCTCTTTGTTACTTTAAATTACAAGTACTGTAGAGTCTCCCTTACTCACCTTTGGCATTTCCCCGCTGCTTCCCTCCCCCCCCACCCTTCCCTGCTTTACCTTTTGTTTTCCTAATTTCTACCTATTTACATTCTTACTGATATCCTGTCACACTTTTAGCTTCTCTCATTCTTTGGAATCTCAGAACAGCAAAGACTTCCTATGCCTGGAAGGGTGATTGTGCCCAAAAGCTTGCTAAGAACTTTTTTCCAACTACTCATTTGATCTAATAAAAGATATTGCATCTAACCAAAGAACCTTGCCTGCCTTGATTAGTCTTTGACAGGGTTGTGAAGGACTAGTTTTACCAGATATTAGCAGGAGGACCCGAGATGAGTTGAGTCTTTCCATAGTCTCTTTTTTTAAATTTTATTAAATAAATAAGAACTATAAAGACAATTAAACCAAAAATTGACTTCCTCCTTTCCTTAAATGAAACACAACAAAGGAAAGCCTAAAAGGTAAATTAGACAAGGAAAGTAACAACTGGAAATAGAAAAGCAGTATATCTGAAATATAAAAGCTTTTAAAGATATGGACAAAGGCCACTTTAAACAAACTTTTCATTACCTAGACATCTCAAATATAAACAGTGTAAAGGGGAAGGTACTGGCCATCCAACATTCTCAAAGCATTTTATAATTACTAAATTCACTCCTACTACTACCAATTAATTATTATATTCTTTTCAGTGCCTCAAAGCTCCCAAGACTTTTGAGGGACATTCAACACACATTGCTCAGTTTCATAAAGCATTGTTATATTTAAAATAAAAAAACACAATTAAAAAAAATCTGAAATATATGAAACTTCAGAAAATGTTGTTAGTTTTTCTTTAATGTATATTTGAACTATTATATGTGTTGACTATCCAGACAGTGTCAAATTGAACTGTTTAGAAGACATTAGATATAACTGGGAAAGCTTTGTAAAATACATTACTTTGCTGTTTCAAGTCTTAGCAGAAACAGTTCAAAAGAACTGACTTTCTATTTACTTTGAATGTGAAGCTTTCTACTTGGATATCAGTAAATTTACACAGAGTTGGCTACTTTAAGCTTGCAGGAAGCTCATAGTTCAAGGTTTTAGCATTGATCATTGACTTCTCGCAGTCAAAGATAAGATACAATAATTGGAACATCTTGTTTGGATCTTTTTCTTTGATCATTACCTTGACCCAACTAGTCTTTTAGATAATGGCATTTCCTTTCATCTTGGTATTAGTATGTTTCTTCTTTCAGATACTAAAATTGTATTGGTGTGACTAAGTGGACAAAAATGTAGCTTCTGATGATGATATTTTTTAGGTTGTTTTTTGAGCCTTTTATTACTACCTTCTTAAATGTGTGAAATAGTTATAGGAACTTGATGACAAAATTGCATCTGTTCAAAACCAACAGTAGCAAAATTTCATTACCCACTTGGCCTATCAGAGATTAATTAAGTGCACAGATTATAGCAACTCTGAGTCTGTGTAGGAACTTCCAAGTCATCATGTGGCACACCAGTACCCTTCAGGATTTAACCTCAAAGGCTGATGGCTCACTGGTTTCATGAATTTGTTTGTATTGATATGTATTCAGCTTTCATCCTATGAATTAATAACAAACTGTATATACACAATTTTTTATTACTACCATGTCACACTTGTCACTATAGCTATACATTGCTAAATAATCATTCAAAGAGCGTCCAGTGTCTAAATGATCATCATTATATAGCTTGATTGTACTGTTAAGACATTCAAATACAAATGACTCTTAAACAAGCCTCTTAGGAACAAAGTTCCTTATCTTTCTCCCCTGACAAAATGTAATGATTAGCAATCAACATTTATACAAGACAGAATTTCAAATAATTATAACAAGTCTACCAACAACCAATGTTCAATTAATATCTGACATGTCTTGCCTTCCCAGGTGAGATGGCTGACTAATTGCCCCTTCTAGGAGTATAATCACGGTAATGCTCTCAATTTGCTGGTTCAGGCATCTACATTAGGCATATATTTCCCATAGTTTTTCATTGGAAAGAATCTTCGCTCTAACCATTCTTTTCTTTTAGGGAAGGCACATTGTCATTGTAGTAAGGTGGAAGCCAATTTATTTGAGTAATATAACCAATTTATTTAGTTTCCATATTCCTTTGGGGGAGATAAATTCAACACTACGGCCGTGTCTACACAAGGAGCTGACTGTGCAATTGTTACTACGCAGTCATTTAGTACTTACATACACAAGTACTAAACGACTGCACAGTAACCCGAGTCACATTTTGTGCCATGAGATGCTACTGTGTAACAGTAATGAGCTACTGTGTAGTAGTAACAAGCTATTACACAGCAGTAACAAGCTACTGTGAAGTCAGGGTCTCATGTAGATGCAGCCTAAAAGTCCTAAATTTTACTTGCATATCTTGTAGCACCCTAACCTTTTGTTCAGTGGCACTTCCATTCTTTTCAGCACCACTCTTGCTTTTGATTCTCCAAGTAAAGTTTGACAAGTGTTTTGTTTTCCAGCTGACAGCTTATTCATTTTCTTCTGCAGTAGTATCCTTAGCTCTCTAAATTAGTGGCTGTCATCCTTTTTTCCTTGCTCTTCCCTTGCTCCTGGCATGCATGAAACCTTGAAATTTCTTTTAATTCTTTCCCTCCAAATGTCAAGCATCTCTTGGCTTGTGTTGTTTGCTACAGCCCCTTGCATCCTCTTTCAGAAGTTTTTATGGACCCCAGCTTTGACCTCTGCATTATCTTTCTTTCTCTAGTACCTTTTTCCTGCTTCAAGTCCTCCAGAAATAAATGCATCTTCTGACTCTCTCAGTCATTGTAGATAATGAATGATCTTTTTTTTTTTCCCAGGTGTCCATGTTTCTGTAGAGTTTCAACTCTGGTAGAGCTTTTAACTGTTTCATACTTCCACTCTTGGTTTGCTTTATCACATGCTGTTAAGTAATCACTTGTAGCAAAAGAGTATAACAGAGAGCTACTTCATTCAGCATCTGTTTTTTAACAGGTTAATATTGATATTCTGAGCCTCTGCATAACAGATTCCAATTGGCTTCTACAAGAGTTTCTTGGGGGACAGTTCCCCACAGCTACCTAGTACATTTGATTATAAATTATAATATTAAAAAGGGTGTAGTATCACCGAGACTTTGCTTCTTTTAGGGAGAGGACTGCAGCAAATAGAGAGTGTGAAGCAGAGAGCAATTAGCTAAGCAGGTTAATGAGAATGCTTAGGACAATTTCCCTTTATTTTTTTTATTTTTTTTTTATTCACCCTACTTGAATGATCATCACAGAGGCATCATTTCTAGAAAGTTATTACAAATATTATATTAGCTGAAGCCAATTTTGATATTAATGTGTTCCTGTATAATTTGATGTTATATGTATAAATAAAAAAGTTTACAAATCAGCCTAATATGTGATAGTATACCAACTGTATGAAGATATAAGTAAATTAATATGGCTTCTATTAATAAAAATAGTGTGTACTTCTTTTATGCTTCCTTTTCCATGTTCATTTGGATGAAAATAAAGCCGAGATTGTTTAAATTAGAAAGTCATGAGTTGAACAGAGATGTGATCTTCAGTTCATGTGTGCATATATGAATCAAGGTGCAATATCAGAAAGAGCAGTATAAAACAAGATCTAAAACAAACCTGCACACCTGGAGACAAGTGTGAATAAATTAAATGTAGCATTTACAGCGTTAGGTTAATCTCAAAAAGGTTTCCTTTGCCAAAAGCACTGAAGCACAATGTCATCTTGTAAAAATGGATCATAAAGATGGTACTTCCTTCAGGGACTGGTTCCTTCACCAGCAAGGATCATACTACTTATGCATTTTAGGTTGGATATTTGTCTTGGGAAGGAAGAGAGATCATCTGGTAGAAAGTACTCTTTTGTCAAGAGGGAAAAATAAAAAATATGAATATCCTTTATTGCAGAAAGTTTTAGAAAGTTAGTGTGCTCATCCATCTGTTTCTTTAAATTAGAAAGAGAATTTTCTCTGACAGCTCTTTACAAGCTAAGAAATAAACCTTGAAGAGCCCCGTAGTCATTTTGCTTGAACAAACTCACTTGAAAGAACCGTCCATTTTCCCCCTTGCTTTCTGGAAGCTCTTCTTTTTTTAAGATTTCAGATTAAATGACTGCCAATCAAACTTCTGAAGTTCAATGGCACTGAGCAAAATGAGTTAGTTTTCTTTCTAGTGTCTCCACACATGCTGGTTGCTTCACACACATTTTCCTCCTCGTCAGTGCCACTAAACCTAGCTCTATATGAAATAATGTTTCTTTCCTCTGTTCTGCACTGATCTCTGAAATAGTGCTTTTTATAAGAATTCTTGAGACAGACTTAAATTAATTTTCATATGCTGTTACTGCTGTTACATAAAAATTTACAGCTGCAGGAGCTTGGAACATCTCTCCTGAGCTGCCCCTCCACTACTTTCCTCCTGTGAATAAGTTATATCCTAGAATTATATTGAATATACTTTTTCACTAACTCAGCTAACCCTACATGAATGCTATTTTTCAAATCTTAATTTTTATTTATATAAAAACACTTTTAATTGCTGAATTAATAGCCAGAGGGCACATCTACACGTTCATTAATGTGCAGTGGTTACTAGGCAGACAAGGTTCCTTGGGTGAATTTGATATCTTTTATTAGACCAACCCAAATAGTTGGAGAATATTTATTAAGCAAGCTTTCGGGTTCAAAAACCCTTCGTCAGGCTAAGGAAGTTTCAGCAATTGGTGTGTGCTCTTCCTGGATGTGGTTACTACACATTTAATTTAGTATTTGTATAATCAAGTACTAAATAAATGCACAGTAACTACAGTTACTGCACAGTAGTGCTGGCAAATGCCTTTTTAATGACACTACTGCACAGTAGCCTAATAATACTGTACAGTAGCATACTAGCACTGTCTGTGCTGTGGCTCACTGCTGCACAGTATTATTAGGCACAGATAGCATCTTGTATAGATGCACCCTGAGACAGTTAAATATTTTAGCAGCCAAATAGATTCTTATACTACCAGCTTAAAAGTGCAAAATATGTGGCACTGGAGAACAGAAGAGGAATGCTAGAAGAAGGTAAACTGCTTAGCCACATGTTCAAAAAAGTGGGTGACTCATTTTAGGTACCAAATTTATGTAACTTACCTCCTGATTCTTTTTCAGAGGGCTTGAATACCTACAGTTCCATGTTAGCAGAGCTAAACTGAAAGTGGAATATCCATATCATGGAACACTCTGATATTTAGCTCTCCCCTCCCCACCACCCCGCACCTGAGGGGGGAGGTGAATAAGGATAAAAATAAACATTCAAAACTTTTGCATAGCAAATATTCCAGGCAGAATTGCCTTGAAATAGTAAGAGAGGCAAGAAATTCTTGTAGGTGATCTCTTTTATTGGATCATCTGCAAGATTAGGATAGACATGGTTGTTTAGCATGCAGTTGGTCCAATAAAATATATCACCTACAAGAGTGCTTGCCTTTCACATATTTGCTGAAGCATCACAGTAGCAACATCACCTCAGCACATCTTGAAATGGTAAAACATTTTGCTCATTATAGCATTAACTTGTGTCACCCTCAGCTGCCATAGCACTCCCTTTGTGTATATTGTGATACATGTGGCTTGCCTAGGGAGAAGGGCTAGTAGGAAAGAATATAGGGTTGACAGACCCAGAGCTACAGCCTCCATGACAAATTACAGCAACTCATCCAGATACAGAGAATAATGTTGAACAGAGATATTGCAGTTCAATTTCCTAACTGAAAATTCTCCTTTAATCATTTTTTTTTTCCTTGCCAAAATTCAGTATAGATAAAAACCCATTTTCTGATGCAGAACACTTAATTCAATTTATTTTTATATAACTTGTCCAAAAAATCAAGCTACTGGATGTACCAGTTGTTCAGCACTTCTGTAAATCAGTATATGAGTGAAAAAGTTGGTAAGGGTAATAATGAGGGACCACACAACAGAGGCCCCTTCTCTTACTTTTGCTGAGGTGACCTGGACAGGTGTGAGTCCAGACATTTGTAGTAGGAGATCAAGCCTGATATTTCACCTCTGAACAGCTAGCAGATGCATAGTCTCTGGAGGAGAAAAAGGGTTGGGGGAAAGGATGTGTTTCGAATACATTTGCTTTGTATAAACTACTGAACCAGGTATTGTTGTCCCAGGAGAAGGTGCTGATGAGAAAAAGAAGTGGATAGAAGCTTTTATGACCCCTCTACCTAACTTTTAGCCCATGGTGAGACGACTATCTAGTCTCCATATCCCCAGTATATGTGTACTCTCCCAAGAGAGTGTTAGTTCCTTTGCTCACTTGGATTGCCTCCTTTGAGTTGCTTGCCTGACCTGGGCAAGTGTGCATATCTTTTTAAATCATTACAAAGAGAAATAAAAATACCACTGTTAGCAAATTCCAGAAGGAAGCACTGTATGCTTTTACAAAAGGAGCCAATTTGAAGCATCAATCCTGAAAAATACATGTGCTTAAATGGCCCTTTCTTTTACATTTGATAATGAGATTTCCTTTGTTTATTGGAAAGCTTTAAAATATAGGCAATGATTTTTTAAATCATGAAATATTATCAGAATTTGAGGTATCTCGTTCAGCTTATTGTGGGTTATGATTTGCATAGCTCTTAGAAGTCTAACATATGCCATTAACTACAAAGGATTATTAATGTTTTTTGGAGAGTGAAGATCAGGAGTTGACTGAGAAACTCAGTCATTTTTTAACATTTTTATATTCTATTAAATGATTAACAAAACTAGTTAATAGCTCTTAAATGCTGAAATAAATTATTCTTTTTAGCATTTAATTTCACATATCCAGCTAGAGATGAAAGAATAATTCCCCCAAATATAATGCACTCAATACATTTTGCCTGAGATTCATAAATTGTCCATAAGTGGATTAAAAAATTCTCATGCCTTTGTTGTTTAAAATGATTCATCATTTAATTCAGTGACTAATTCTTATTCCCCAGATCGTTGCTTGTAAATCTTAAAAATTCATGTTGTGTTGCTAACATAGAGCACCAGATTTTGGTTCATTGATTAGTTGCTCCATGGCACTAATTACTATGAGTACTAGATGTGTGCTTCATCTGCAGTATTGGATTTAACTTTTGTAAACTATCCAATCAAGGAGTATCAACAGTACCTATATAACTTATAAACCTATATAACTTATAAATGCAAAATGAAATTCAGATTCTGTAACTACCTATGGCAAGTTTGGTTATTTATATAAATCACAGAGCATCTTTCCTGTTCCCTAATTTGGTTATGTTTGCACAATACACAACAGATTAAACTTTTACTACTAGCTATATCAACTAAGCTTCACTTGCAAGGAATATTAGTATATTTGAACTAAAAATTGTATTTTTGGTATTCACGGCAGTAAGATTCAACTGCTAAGTTATTTGTGGCAACAAGCATGAATTGAAAAAGAAATTCATGACATTGATTATCTGTTTTTCAATTTAAATGAAATAAAATTAATTTTTACTGTATGCAGCGAGTTCTATATGTAGCATATTTCGCATGCTATTTATTTTTTGACCAATATTTTTTGTTCAGTTAATTTTGAACCATTTAGTGAAATGTTATTTTTCACTAATGTCTCTTTTCACCTAGTAATTACTGGGTGCATCCACATAAGGCATTTCCTGTGCAGCTGCCTAGTTAGCTATGCAGTAAAGCCTTAGTGTCTACACGTACGGCCCTATTAGGTTGCAGGAAACTAACCCCGTTGTAGAGTAGTATTTGTAAACATGAGAACTATCCTACAGCAGCATTCTTTAGTGTGCTACAGTGCACATATAGATACTGACGGGGCCAGCTGAAGTACAAAGGTGTTTTACTGCAGTGGCTGCCTGCCAGGTTGGAGCAGCCCCAGTCTGGCAGGCTGACCCCTGAGGCTCCCTGCCAGCCAGAGCTGCTTTGACCTGGCTTAACTTGCTGTGGTCCCGGGTACACAAGTAAATGCAGCCAGGAGTTTATTGCTTTGCAATGCGGGAATATACATTTCTCCCATGATTTCACAGAAAGTCCTGCTCCACACAATTCAGTAGTGTCAGAAGTCAATTCAGCAGGGATGTATCTGTATCAGATAGATTATAATGGAAAGGAGGATGGACAAGTGAACCATTTTTTGTTCCTTGATTATGGTAGGCAAATCCTGCATAATTTAATATTGTTCCAGTGTTAGATGTTCCAAATTATACTTAACAATCTATTAGTTCATGAAGCTATTTTACCAACTGGGAATCACCAAGCCATATTCTTTTTCCCATATGCCATCTATACCAGAAGCTCTTGTGCTTTTTAGTTTTATTTATTTTGTTTTGTTTGAAACTTTGGGTGGCTTTTTACAGTGTCAAAGAGCAGAAGTGCTCAACCTCTACCCATGGGTCAGATCTGGACCATGGCACTGTGTTGTCTGGCCCGTGGCACCATGTCATCTGGCCCATGGGGATCTCTTTGGGTCTGGAAATGGTGACAGGATGGCAGTGACACTGTTCCCTTGTTGCAAAATCTCTGGATCCATGGGGAGACTTGGGCCCCTGTGTACTGGGTCCAGTGCTGGATCCCAGTGCATAGGGCTGGTTTGGGGTGCTCCTGGGCCCAATAATCAGTGTGGCAGGGCAGTGAGGGGGTGGCACTAGACCACTGGGACTGAATCCAAGTGCAAGAGGGTGGGAGGAGGTGGTACCAAATCCCCAAGACCCAATTCCAGAATGGGGAGGAGGGGAGAGAGGGGGACAGAAAAGGGCAGTGCCAGCCCCCTGAGAAGCAGTCTTAGTGTGTATGTGTGTGTGGTGGTGGGGGGGGGAGGGTGCTGCTGTGCCCTTGGACTCAATACTAATGTACAGGGACTAGGAGGGTGAAGTGCTGGGCCCCAGGGCATTATGTGGCCTGATGATAAACTGATCTAGCCTGCAGATGGGCTCCAGGACTCTCATCCGGCCCATGGGGCCAAAAGATAAATACCACCGTCATAGAGCACTACAGAGTGCTTTGCAGCTATGTTAGTGGGAGAGATGGGATGGTCTTGTGGATGCTTTTGAGGTTACTTATGATCACAGGTGACTGGAATCAGTGTCCAAAGTCATGCCTTTCAGATACCTGAATTTTTTGACCATGGGATTGTTATTTTCTCACTGTTCTTAGCTTCTGGTGGCTCACAAAGCAGCTAGGACAAGGACAAAAAAAATCTATCCTTTTGTAGTTTCATTAGAATGAAGCTTCCAGATAGATGAATCTAAAACTGATCCACTCTTTCAAATATGACTTTGTTCCATGACAAAATTTGAATTTTATAGGTACATTATTTCATTCCTTCATAGTTTCTTGCAGTTAATTTATATGCAGCAGTGCTGACTTGTTCATTACATGCTCAGTTAAGTGATCACTGATGATGACAAAGCAGCACACAGTGATAGCTGGTAGAAGGAGAGTTACACAGACCCCTACCAAGTTGGTTTATTCACTTCCCAAACATGCCATGATCCTTTACCCTTACTATGACTTTGGGGTCTCATACAGACCATAGCAGGAAAATGGATGGACATAAATTGACTGAGAGTAAATCATAGCAGCTACAGACTTAGGTTTTTGGTCTGGTACCTAGCCACCATGT
>NW_005841978.1:2340495-2408193 GCF_000455745.1 Alligator sinensis | reverse complement strand
GGGAAAGAAATTACATATGAACTGGTATAAGTGATTGGAAGGCAATTCAAATCTCTAATACAACAGAATTTCAGTGCAGATAAACTACTTTCAAAATGGCCAAAATGAGTTTAAGATAAACCTGGATGGATGTAGTATCAGACTTAACTAGTTTAGGTTAAATCAGTTTATTGAACTTCTGTCTCAGATCCCTTCCAGATTCTAGTTAACTCAGTACACTCAGCATCCCAGGATGCTTTGCACCTCCCCGAGAACCTCCCTTCCCCCCAGCATCTGGCATGGGCTACTGCAGATATGTGGCTGCATTTCCAGAATCAAAAGTAAATGTCTGTGCATTTGCTTATCAGTGCAATCTACACAGTCTAGACTAACCTGTGAAAACTGAATTGATTCATTTTTGGGTTTTTTGACTATCTGTGTTTAGCTGTATTGTAATGTGTAAGAATAGATTAGTATACCTGTCAATAAAGTCTCGCTGAACAATACTTACTGTGCTTTCTGTTTTATAAAGTAACCAGAGGAGCTCTGAATGTGTGTGTATGTACAGTTTTAGTTGGCATTGTTATTCAGATATCACTGTAGGCATGGGCTTTTTTCTCTTACTAAAGGGCAAAAGACGTAACATATAATATTATGTCTTTGGGAGATTTCCAGGTAGTCAGGGAATTATAATGAATTCAGGGCATTTGCATTCAATTTGCACTTTTTTATGAATTAGCACAAGTCACCTGAACTTTCAGTGACTATTTTCCACCTTCAAAATGGGGATAACAATATATCTTTTCATAGACCTTTTGCCTGTATTACCTACTTACATTCATGTCTAAGACTCTTACTATTTATTCAGGGATGCTCTGAATATTGTGTTGACTTAGAGTGACTTAGTAATATTTGTGGTTCATTGTGTTGCCATTATTATTATTACTATTATTATTCTTCCATCAGCAGCAAGGCTGTCATGATAGATAATTGTAATGTGAATCTAATTTAGACCAGGGTATAAGCAAGCAACACAATCCAACAATTTGTTCAATCCAAAACATAGATCAATGTGACTAGGAAACTGCATATTATCATTCATGGGAAATGATTGTAGGGGCTTGGCAGGAATACAATAGTTTGTTTATTTTGATGTTTCTAGCATAAGGTAGAAACAAATGCTCAGAGTAGACAGCAGCCACAGCAAACCTGATCTAAACAAAAAAATAACAACAAAAAACCAAACAAACGGGGTACTGTAGGGGTGTGGACCTATGCTTTTGAGTTCTCAGGATTTAGGGGCTGGGGTCATGGTGGGAGAGACACAGTGAGAGGCAGCAGGTGAGTAGGGAGTGAGGACACAGCCTGTTGTTAGATAAATCGTATTACAAAAAAAAAAAGCCTTAGTACAGGCATGATTGATGATTAAAAGCTCTGACAAAGGGGGACAGTAGAGTTCTGTCTGTGCACAACAGTGGCCAGTTTCAGCGGGGTTGGGGAGGGAAGAGATGCAGTGTGGGATGACTGGAAAACCAACTAGACCTGTATCATGGAACACTTGGTATGTACTAGTTCACAGTGAACCCATTCAAAATAGTACTTGGTTTTCCAAGTATATTTTTGAACTGGTCCAGGCAGCTTTAACCCAGTTTAACAGGTTTTTATGCATGTCTGTTTTAGGTTTAAGTCCCATTTAAGCTGTTCTAAATGTTGTGTGCGCCCATATCCTAAGAGACTATAGTGGGGATTCCTTATGAGACATTTACATTAAACAATCAGCTTTAAAATGAAATTGCTCTACTTCAACTCATAGAAAGAGAAAGCTAACATGTAAATGAGTAGTCAAATGGGATTATTTTTCAGAAAGATGTTAGAAAAAGAGGATGCAAAACATGGGAAATAAGCCAAGAAGCTAATAGTAAGTCAGATAGATACATTGTGGATTACAGAATTTCAGGAACAAGTTCATCCTGGAATTAATAGGGTACAACTCTTATCATGTTCATGGGAGAAGTAGCCAATTATGCCTGGGATTGATTTGGCCTTCTGTAGTTTAGTGCATATGCTCATAACAACCATGTGCCTCACAAAGTAGCAAAGTCAAAGAGCTTTTAAAGTATTTTTTAATATATAAACTATTCTATGTAATAAATATTAGAATTTCCCCCCCTTTATAAACACAAATTATTAACCCAGAGTTTGGAATTTAGTTGGTCTGATTTAAAACATATGTTCATACACATATATACACACATATATACATATACACGCATATACACACACACGAAAAAAAACCCCTCAGACTTTTCTGGCTTATGAACTTCCTCTTTGTTTATTACTCAAAACCTCATAACGTACGGAGAGGATTGTATGAAGCACATTGTCAAAAAATCATGCTTAAACTGTGGAAACTCTGGTGGTATCATAAACTATTTAATATGCACTATGAAAGGTTGGAACCTTAAATCAATTATAGTAACATAAGCCATCTAAAAATACAAATAACTTTAACCAAAGAGCATGAATGGTGTGGTAGTACCACGTGTGGAGAATTGTGTTAGAGCAGCAGCTTTTTAAAAATTAAAGGGTTGAAATATACCTCATGTCCATGAATCCAACAAGTTAACAAGTACCAGATCTTTTTGGCAGCACTTGATTGTATATCAGGATAAAGATAGTTTTCTGTGCCTCAAGGGTAACACTTTGATGGCTACTGGTCAGTGGAAGTCCTCCTTTTTTTCCTGATAAGTGCTGTAACCAGCGAATCAGCACAGGGCAGAAAAGGGCTTTCTTCATTGCTTCCATGGCATGTTGCCTTTGGTATCTATTTTGATAGATGTTAAATCAATTTTGAGTAAATTGGCCTAAACTCTAATATCTGTCTCTAGTCTATGTGTGCTCATGATGTTTGCAAATGTCTGTAGGCATGTCTGTAATTCTTTTCCCTGTTTCTGTGCTCTCAGCTGTTACATGCTAGTGAAGAGGATGCATACAGCACTTTGAAAAAATAGGTCCTATGAAAGGTCACCAGCTTCCCTTATTTTTCTATTTCAACACTTACATTTGTTTTGTTTTACTACTTTATGAATATGTAATCTGGACTATAGAAAAGGAATCTATTCCCTTCCCTTATGTCCCAGTTTTCAGTGGCTTATATTATTTCTCAGAAAATTCCATTTTTAAGAAGGAAGGGGAGGATGGAATTTATTATGAAAGTGAAAAAAACTTTTTAAAATGTACGCTTCATGCAATGTTTTTGGCTATTAGACATACTCCTAACTTGACAGGATAGCAGGCACTCATAACAAGCTACAGTAGAGCAACCATCTGGTCTCCTTAATTTCAATGGGAATTACGTGTGCTTAGTACCAAACAGGATCAAGACAATAGTCACAATTGAGTGTTTGTCCCTTGTTTCAGCCATAAAATACAGCTTCTTCATAAAGAAGACTTTAGTTTCATTCTAAACACAACAGATAATCTCATTTTTGTTATGCCTCATAATAAGCCTTTTAAAATATTTTAGCCTGAATACCAGTAACATTTCTGAACATAGACCTATATTAGGGTTTTATGGTCAAGAAAAAAAAAAGACCTAGAGAGATACATAGGGCTTAGTTTTTTCTGCTTATTAAAATCAGACTAGCTTCATTAACATAAATGGAAGAGAACAACTTTTCCTGCACTGAAGGCTTGCATCAGAGCACTTATTATTTAAGCATTTTTTTTTCCTTAATGAATAGCTGAGAGTTACTACTCCTCAGGAGAAACCACGCATGTACAGATGTACAGACCTTTTCTCCTACATTAAAAATGGCTGCGCCAGGAGAAACATGACCTGGTAACAACTAGGGCTGTTTCCGAAGCTTCAGTCCCCGATTCAATTTGGCGGAGATTCAGTTCAATTTGGTGGCCAAATCTCTGAATGGAATCACAGGACCCTTTAATCTCTCTGAATTGAATTGGAACCCTCTGAATCGATTTGGAGAGATTTGGAAAGATTCAGAGATTTGGACATACAGGCAGTTTTAGATGTTTTTTCTACATACCTCTAGGTAGCAGGGGCTCATGAATGCTGAGATGCTGGGGTACATGGAGCATCCCACAGGAGTGTGGAGCATTCCCCAGTGCACTCAGCAGCAGACCTGGAAGTAGACCAGAAGCACTTCTGGTTCACTTCTGGGTCCACTGGAGAGCACGCTGTAGCCCCACCCCCATGCCCTCCGGCTCCATAACTGGGCCCCCCTGCACACTCTGGCATACCCAGAAGTGGACCTGAAATACTTCCAGTCACTTCTAGTTTCAAGACCGAGCATGTGGAGGGCCCCCTGCACTCCTGTGGGATGCTCCGTCCACCCCAGCATCACAGTGTTCATGAGCCACACTGGTACCTTGAGGTATGTAGAAAAAAACCTCACATTTAAAGCTGTTTCTATGTCCAAATTGCTAATTCTCTGAATCAGCATTGAATCTTCAGAATCAGATTCAGCCAAATTGAATCAGGGACAGTGATCTGAATCAACAAATCAAATCACTGTCCCTGATTTGGGCTGAATCCGAATTGAATCACAGATCCCTAATAACAACCAAGTTTAAAATCACTCCCAGGAGAGTTGTTCCCATCTGCCATGACTTGTTCTTCTAACAGTTACAGTCTCTCAGCACAGATCAGGAGAGGCATGACTAATATTTATTTTCTGCCCAACAGTCCCTGGAGCCTGAATAGCCCACTCTAGTCCCTGTAGTACCTGGTTGTGGCTCTGCAGCTGACCAATATTTCCACTGGTAGAGCACCTGTATCTATACCGTTTCCTCCCTCACTGCTTGACTCCTGTGGTGAGGCCTCTTATATACTCCCTGGAGGAGGCGTGGCCTTTACCCTGAGTTGGCATTCTTAAAACTATAGGGCCCTCTTTACACATAATAGGGGAAAAATTCCCTATGACAGAACACAAGATGGGGGCTGGGGTGGCACAGGTGCTAAGGAGCACAGTTAACAGTCCAATAGTCACAAGTTCAAAGCAATGGTAAAAGCACTCAATGGCATGGCCCTGTCAGATTCCAACAAATGTACAAATTCTGCTGAATACCCCATCACAAAGACACAAAAAAGGAAAGACATGTGATGCATATTTCACCTACTGTTTTTGTTTAAGCGCACAGGATTCTACAAATTCTCTTGCAAGGTACAGGGAATTTTTCATGTGTAGATTACCTGTACTCTATTTTTTTTTTTAATATACTTCTCATTTTATCATCTCTTGATCTGGCATCAATATGAAAAAGATGCAGAATTCCTAGCCTTACTTGAATTCCTCTTTAGTTAGTCTTGCTTTGTATACAGCAATTTTGTTAGCTTCAACACAAAATAATAACATTTGGCAAAAATAATGAGAAATATAAAACAAGTACTTTCCTAGAGAAAAATACAGTTGAGGTTCTTTTTGTTTTCCTTCTGGGTTCTGAGATTTTGGAGAACTCTCAAATTACATTTTTAGTCTTTATGGTCAGCAGGGTTAAAATAAAATTTGATCTTGTCATCAAAAACAAGTGACTCTTGATCCTGAGTAAGATTTGTGGGTGCTATCATAATAAAAATATAAAATATTACAATTCAAGAATGTCTTAGATTGGACTACATAATAGTCCAATCTAGACTTGCATAGAATTAAAAAAAAAACAACCCTTATATTTGAGCAAAATCTACTTATGGCTTCCTAGGCCCATATTTGTCCATTGGCCACTATAGTAGTGTGTCCTATTTAATGTCATTGATCTTGATTTTTCTCAGTCATGGTGTTTCTTTCTATTCCATCTCTTCTCACAGCATTCTTATTATAACTCTTTACATGCATTTGTATGTTTGATCTATTTGCTTTTCAGGATTTGTCTCAGACATAGACATGAGTACAAGAAAGGGAAGCCATCATCTTTAATTGACTTTCTTTAGTTAATTGAACAGTATTGGTACCATTTAAATTGTGTATCCTAACTATATTTTTAATAATTTAATAAATAATTTAAAGGTTTTTCCTGCACTCCAGTTTAGCATAGAAGATCTTTATTAACCATCTTCAAGTCTGCTGTTGTTCTATCTCCCTATTTTTTCCTGCCCAATGTTTGCTGCTTGTTTACATTCAGATTCAGCATGGCTGTTGCTCTTATTGGAAAATGCTCTCTTGAAGAGACTTGGGAAAAATGCGCACAATCAACAAGCCAGAGACACTGATTATACATTATGTAAAAGATTATAGCACTCACTGGGCACGTCTACATGAGACACTGTGCAGTAGCTTAATAATACATTAGCACATCACAGCAAGGACAGTGCTAATAATCAGCTGCACAGAATTATTAGGTTACTTATGATTAGGACACAGTAGTGTCACTTAAAAGACGCTTACTGGAGCTAGTTTGCAGTAACTCCAGTTACTGTACATTTATTTAGTTATTTCTTTCTTATACAAATAATAAATAAACTCACAGTAACCACTGCACAGTAGTGTCTCATGTGGGTGCACCCACTGTTAACAAATTGTGAAGAAGGGGAACAATGAATAACCTCTTTCAATTTTAGTAATCTTAAAGGTTACTTTTTGTAACAATAGGAAGTGCAAAGTTGTCCAGTGGAAATGTGAATCTTTTTTTTTTTCAAGTGTACAGTGGCTGCGACTACACAAGATGCTGACTGCTCAGTAGCCATGACTACTGTGCGGTAGCATCATGTGGCAGAAAGCATGATGTGATGCTACTGCACAGTAATCTTGGGCTAGTGCTCAGGCAGTGTCATGAAAAAGCTGTTTCTTGATGCTACTGCTCAGTAACTCCTGTTGCTGCGCAGTCAATTATAAACAGGTACTAAATGACTATGTAGTAATGACTGCACAATGAGCGTCTTGTGTAGATATGGCCACTGTCTCTCTTTTTTGTTTTTTTAAGTTTACAATGTCCCTTTAATATAATGTGATAAGATTTTTAATATCCTTTATTTCAGTTTGTTTCTCCTTGTCATAGCTGCTCTCTGCTTTCTGTCTGACCTGAGCAGCTGTTTAAGGTTCTGTATAAGTATAAATTCTTCTGCTTATGCAGTGATGTCTTTGATTACACCTGTTTGGGTATGAACTTCACTTTGTTAACAAACCTGACATTTTCTGGCAAACCTTCATTTTACACTTCTTTTTATTCACAAAGGAAAAGAGAATCTGTGTACACTGCTAGGCTTTCTGTGTAAATCACTTTCAAACTTATTGAATCCAGACTATATAATTGTGACTGCATTAAATCTATTAAAAATATCTCTTTATACTTCTGAGGGTCAAGTTCTACCTAGCTGCATATACATGGCCCATTTAAATCCCTTTAAATGACTTTAGTAGTGATGTAAATGATATAGAATTTGACCCTGTGTCTTTAAATGCATTCTTTCTCAAACCAAGGAGAAAATTTTCTCCTAAAAAAGACCCACAGGCTACTGAAAAAAACATTTTTTTCAATTAACCACTCAAGTGCTGGATGCTATCCTATACCAGCAGTATAAATTGCCAAAATATTATACTGCCACCTTGGAGATAATATGCCGTACAAGATACATATCCATTATCCTTGACCTGAAAGTTATGGTTGTGACAAAGCAATGTAATAGAAAAGAAATAAAATGGCTTAAGTGATGATCAAATCAAAGTAGAACAGCATGCACTTAGTAGTCCATCATATTTCAAATTACACTGATATCTAATGTCCTGTACTGTCAAGCCAAAAATGAAATCTTTCACATAGGTCACATTTCTTGTTTTTTGCGATATATGGTTTTGGTCAGAAAGCTTCTTCTCGGTTTGAGATGAAGCTTTGTCCATCCTAATGTTAAAATAGTATAGATCATAAGATATCTGTATTACAGTTCACTCTGAAGCTAATGAATATAATTATACAGAATGTATTGGAACCTTAAAAGTTCATCTGTCCTGAAGGGAGAGATTATGTTTTATTTTACAGAAATTAAATTATTTAGTGGAATTCATCTTCCAAGGCAGGAGATTTTAAGATTTTGTAACTGTGAAGAGTTATTATTATTTAATTATTATGCATACTCACATGGAATGGATCAATACAGCATGCTTGTCTCCTTAATTCAAGCTTATACTTTCCATAACCATATTAGAGCAGCAAGGCTCTCTTGGTCCTCACAATTGAAGGCATAGCTGCATGCAAGTTTTGGCTTTAGGAATATACTGCAGGAGAAGAGCTCCTGAATCATCAAGTTATGAACTGAGCTACTGCTGTCATCATGTTATACATTACTTTCCATAAACCTGTGGGCTCAACCTAAAAAAAAGTGATGTTTTGCCCCACATTTCCAATTGGAAGACCATTTCTCTAAGTGTTAAGAGATTTCTAATTTTCAATTTAAATATATTAATGCTTTGTTTCATACCCATTTGATTTTGTGCCAATCCTAGCCTTGAGCTTAAAGAGTTCTTTTTGACTACCTGCTGTTTACTGCCATAAAACCATAATTATAGATAACAAGAATAGCCTCTTTCAGCCTTCATTCTGCTAGGCTAAACAAGGCAACCTCTTCTTTCCTCCTCTTGTGACAAAGACTCTCCATTCCTCTTGAACATCGTAGTACCCCTTTGAAGCATCTGTTGCAATTTCAATTGCTCTCTCTTAAGTACGGTTGACCAGAACTACACGCAGAATTCCAAATAAGGTTTCACTCTTGTCTTGTGTCGGACATGAATACTTCTTTATGTTGACTGGAAATATATTGATCAAATATCACTGTCCTAGGATGTGTTATTTTCGCAGCTGTGTCACATTTTGCAGGGCAGTCATTCCTTGATTCACTAATATATTTAGATCCTATTCCAGCTCATCATTTACAACAGAAGAGCTTTTAGATTAACATATATTTGTTTTTGTTTTTGTTATTAGTCTACAAGTATAATGTTCAGTCTTCAATTTCATCCCATTTCTATTCTTCTAGTCCTCAAGGTCATCAAGTTCCTTCTCTCCCATCCTCTTCTGCATTAATAAGGTCTTACAACTTTGTGCTGTCAGTAAATTTCATCAACAGACTCATTCATTTTTGCCAAGAGCTGTCCTGAGACTAATCCCTGAGGGTTTTTACTAGCATCCTCCCTTCTGGTTGGTGCATCAATTTCCAATAAGTAGGTTCCTTTAGTTAACAAATTGAAATCAATCAAGAACCTTAATTTTAAAAGATCCAGTTTTGTTTACTTTTCACTTTAAAGTGAATCAATCTTTAACCTTGTTTTCAATTATTATTTTCAATGTGTAGTTTTCCTGAGCTCTCTTTGTTAATTAACCAAAATGAATTTGCTATTACATGATCTCCTGTCACTTTGGTGACTATTTTGTGAAGATACTTGTCCTGTATCATATCCAAGAATATCTGGGCCCTATTGCTATAAGTAGCATTTGTGCTCCAGCCACTATCTGGGAAATTGAGGTCCCCACAATTACATAATTCTTAGTATTATTTAATTCTCTGGTAACATAGAAATCATAGACATTATGGGCTGGAAGGGACCTTGTGAGATCATCGAGTCCAGTCTCCTGCCATAGGTGGGAACTCTGCTGGGGTCAAATGATCCCAGCATGATAAACATCCAAATACCTTTTGAATGAATCTAGAGTAGGTGCTTGCACCCCCTCTTGGGGGAGTCTATTCCAGACCCTGGACACTAGGACTGTAAAGAAGTTTTTCCTTATGTCCAGTCTAAACCGGTCTTCCAGGAGTTTGTGGCCATTAGACCTGATGCACGCCCCTTATATACTTATAGGCTGCCACCAAGTCACCTCTGAGCCTTCTCTTCTCCAGACTGAAGGGTCCCATGTCCCTCCGCCTCTCCTCATAAGGCTTGCTCTCTTGGCCTTTGATCGACATTACAGAGGTCTCTGCTCATATTGAAATCTGACAATGGGGGTCTATGGAAGACTGCAAGAACCACACTGAAGGAATATGTTACCATTTTCCCCAAGACCACTTTTGATTCGGACACTTCTGCTTTTATCTATGTTATCTATTCTTATCTATTTACAAGCTACGACAATTTTAACATAGGATTTTCTCACTTCAGTGTTTGCATTTGTTTCTACCTTCTTTGAACATTAAATGTACTTTGGTATGTAGGTCCTAGTCATGATCTCTAATCCACAATACCTACTATTTCATAAGTATTTTGTAAGTACTGATACATTTGCTTAAACCCACTCATAAAAGTAATGTAATCCAAGTTGATGGGACTACTAACATGGGTAAATTTTAAGCATGTGCTTTGAAAGATCAAGGGTTAAGTTAATATTAAATCACCAAGACTATTTTTGGATGTCTGCCCTAGGTCACAAGTGAATTGTATATATATTGGTCTCTACATAGTTCCTCATCAAGTAAACAGTTTGGAACCATTCTGAGTTTCTCTTTGTTGAAGCCTAGCATGAAACAGTTTAAATGATGCATGCCAGAGCCAAGTCATTTTGTCAACTCTATAAAGAATTTGTTTATACAGTAGTTTATATCTCTATTATGTCTGGTTATAGCCAAAGATGTTTTAAATCATTTGCTCAAGACAGCCATTGTAACCTATTATAATTACAAATACTTTTTTAAAACTTAGTTTTGGAAAAGTGAAAATTATTGTGATTGTAAAAATAAGGTTATACAATCATATTTTATTTTAAAGTAAGTTGTGTGTTATTATGCTCCACAACTTCCAAAACTAGTCAAGGCCAATGCATGAGGAAAATATTCTCCCCGTAACTAATGATATTACTATACAACCTGTCAAATGCCTTTTTTATTATACTTTCAATTATTGCCCAGGTTTCACTCCTTGTGGTTTCTAATTCTTTACCAATGACATGTAATAATGATGTGAAGTTATTTTGCTCTTGAATAGATCATTTTTTATGAGCACATTTTTCTTTTCTTTCATGAGGCTCTCAGAGGTATTCACTCTTTTACTGAGAAAGCTAATTGAGTTTTGCTTCGTGGGACATATTTTTGTGGGGAAGGTAGGACATTGCTCTCTCAAACCAATTGTGACAGTGAGGAAATTTGGCTTCAACTTCAGAGGCAGCACCATGCCCTGGGCAGTGTCAGTGCATGGGGCAGTGCTGACTGCTGTTTCGGTCGTGGCATCAGCATGATCAGCCACTAGCTGCGTCAGGGGCTATTTTTGCATCCCTTTCCTCAGTTACACTACTGTTTGAGTTAAGACCCCAGCCAATAAAAGCAGCATAAAGCAGCATTAAAAGCAAGTATCTCTGGGATTGCTTTTTGGCTGGTAAGAGCTGGTATAGCTCCATTGTATGCCAAACTGCCTATGACCTGCAAGAAAGAGCACTTGAGTCAGACCCACTACTGCTTCTCCATACCCTCCATCGATAATGCAAAACACAGGGCATAAACACAGGAGTGATGGAGTCATAGGATCAACAATTGTACAGATTTGTGGAAGGAACCAGATCCTATTGGTTTTATTCTGGGAGTATCTTTGAAGAGCAGGCCCCTTTTTATCTACTTTTGTTATGCAAGACATAATAACCTATCAAAATAGTGTTTTTGTGAATATGTATGTCCTTTTGGCATATACTGATAATTTTCACCTTTGTAATTTATGTCATATATGAATGAGAAAGCAAAATTCCACCTACTTTTTTTGAGAAACAGACTGACTATACTACCCCATATGCTGCTGGTTAAGCCAAAAAGGGAAGAAAAGAGCAAATGAAATGACAGGCGGACAGCCAGATGCTACAATCACGTATTCAATTCTAGAGCTGGCTGGACATATGTAATTTGCAGAAATGAAGCCGAACCTGTAAGTAGTCACATCATTGGCTTCAAAGCTTGTGCAGACTGAGAAGTAGAGCAGACAAAATAGGAATACGCTCTGCAACTGCTGAGAACATATCCTCCATCGATGAATTGACCTGTTTTATTTGGACTGCACAGTTTCAGGGTGACTTTGAATAGATAGTGAAAATGTGTTTGGGGACTTGTGAACATTCATTTGCTGCTTAGGTTTTGTTAATGTACAAAATTAAATATGTGCTCTAACCCAAATTGATTCCCTGAGGCCTCCGTTCCAAAATATTGTCATAATCATTATTGTGGGATTTTTTAAATCTTCCCTATAATGCATTTCTCAAGTAAATGAATCCTTCATTAGCCCTATTTAAAAAATCCCAAAGTGTCAAGCTGTTTATGGCATATGAGCAGCACTAATTCACTTAATAGGCTATAACTCTGATATAACTGACTACATTTATTTATTGTAGGAATCTTGCCATTTTTCTTTCATTGTTTAAGGTCAAAATTCTTTGACCCCTTCAAGTTCATATTACTAAACTTTAAAATAATGTTGATCTGATTGTGGCAATGTAATCAGATAATATGTGGGGAAATGTTCAGAATGTGTAGCACCACTTATTCAAGGTTTTTAAATTAGAATTCATTCTGCAAGGTATTTTACCGTAAATTACATTTCTTTAATAAACTTTGGAAAGAACTCAATTTTTTTCCATTCTTCTATTTTCATTCTCATTTGAGAAATTGCCATTCATTTTTGTTTTACCCTTTTTTTTTCAATTCTGTGTTTTCCTTTGCTTCTTTGTTTTAATTAAAAGTTTGTTAGGTTTCTTTCTACCATATTATCTTCATTTTTGTAAACTATCCTGCAGAAGTATGATGTCATTTTTTGTAAACTATCCTGAAGAATACAGGATTATTGTTGCATCAATAGGATTATTTATTTAAAAGGTAATAAAATATATATGTCTCTTCAGTCTCTATATTCACCAGCTGAACAATTTTTATTCCATTTTTTAAACAAAAATCCTTCTTGAAGAGGAATATTCTTAATTCTAAAGGTAAATGCTTAACAAAGTTACAAGCAATTTTTAAAATGACCTTAATAAAGGAAACACTTAGGGTCTATCACTAGTGCTTCTGCTGTCAAATGCACAGCCTGGACACCACTCCCATCTTACATCTTCCAAAACCAGAAATGAAATTATGAAGCCACCTTCCTGGCATTGTTGCCTGCTCCTCTACTCAAGCAAGGAGGAAACAAAATTCTTGGAAGCAATTTGTGGGATATGCCTCAGGGCAGCTTTGTCGTGTTATTTTTAGGTTTGGCATATTGGGAGAACATGTTTGCAGCAATGTGTTTCTCAGAAGAGACAACTTTTGTATTGTTTTTCTTTCTCAGAAATACCACAGAAGCAAGACAGACATACCGTTAGTCAAGCTTAACTATATCTGCTGTGTTCTCTTTATAAGGTAGGGAACATGGACAAATGCATGCTTGTAGTGACTTCAGTAGGGAAGATGGACCTGCTCAGTGTAAGGGAATGACAGTGACATTTGTAGTCAATGCTTGACCCTGAAGGGTCCTAAGCCAGGAAATCAGGAGCAGACAAGGACCAAACTACAGTCATAAGTCAAGGGATTGCGGGAGATGGAGAGCCACAGTTTGTAAAGGACATTCAGTGGTCACTCACTACAGTACAGTCACAAGTCAGAAGTCCAAAGCTAGACAGAGACTCGTTTCTTCTGGCATACAGGGTACTGAAAGAGCTGCTGTTTTTAAACAGGGAGCCACTCCGATGCAGTAATCTGGTCCCAGCTGAAAGGATGCTGGCAGCCAGGCCAAGTTGGGCAACCTTAGGGCTCTCTGTGGGGAACTTAGCTGGCCTGTTGACCCAGCTCTTGACACTCAGAAATAAACAGAAGTTGTTTCATCATAACTGTTATGTGTGCAGGAGCCTTTAGTGATACAAGTGAGCCAAATTACCACAACTTTGACCCTGACTGAAGCAGGGCTAAAATTGCAGCAACTGTACTACACTTGGCTACAGGCTCAGATGTTATAACTTTTACATGTACAGCAGCTGCTGCTGCTTGCCTCTGCTACTGTAGGTTTATCCCTAGCCAGGAATTATCTATACATTCTTCAGAAATGCAAAAATAATTAAAAGAGAATTGGTGACAGGCATTTTAACAAAGGCTGAGAGGGTTGTGAAGTGATTGAGGTTTGCCCTTATTTCTTAACTTTTGGGGGAATGTTGTTGCTTGCTTGCTTCTTATTGGTTATGGCAGCAGGCTGACTGTGCACCCTTCCCAGGGTGGGAAAAATAAACTTTTATTCAAGCTCTTTTCTGTTCTGTTTTGTTCTTTTCTTAGTTATAGAACATGAAGTTGTCTTCATGACATTAAACTGATTTTGCAGATAACTTTACACTAATCCAGACACTTCTGTAGTGATCCAGTTGCTTGCATAATGTGATGATAAACATAAGATTTCATTGTATACACAAAGTCAATTGGTGAACACAAGCATCATGAAGAAGCAAAGTGTTGCATTTTGGGGAAGGAGTCCTGTAACAGGGAACCCCAATTGTATTAACCCTAGACTAGAGGGCAATGAATTGGAAAGAACAAGCAAAGTTCCTTGGGGGAATAAGATTTCTGTGGCCCACAGGAGCAGAACTTTGCATTAGCCAGCAACAACAGAAAACCCAACCCTGATGCCCAGAGACTGGTAAGCAACTAAGAAGGACTGCAAGTCAGGAGAACCATGGTGACGGGCTAAGTAGAAACCCCTGGATTCCATTCCAAGGACTGGGATCAGGTGCATATAAGCCCATCCTCTGGGCTAGGGCAGACAGTCTAAATTTGCATGTTGCAGGGGTAGAGATGGCTGCCAGGAAGGACAGGAGGTACCTGGGAGGCTGGGGAACAAGCCAATTCCCTAGCGTAGGAGTAATGCATTCAGAGACCAAGGAGGGGCTTGTGTCTGAATTATGACTGAGTGGGTTGCATATGTGTTATGCACCAGGTGTGGCTATGTGGAGTGGTTTGGAGGCCATGCAGTAGATTGCCTAAGGCACTCTGTGTTTTGAGATCTGCTATATGCAGGGACGTGAGGGGCTGAGACCAAGGAGCTGAGGACTGAGACAGCGGGCCAGGGCTGAGGGTCTCAGCCAGAGGAAAGGGCCAATGCAGCGAAAGCTGAAGCCTGGGTTTGAGGCCTGAGGGGCCAAGTTTGTTAATTGGGCTAGGGGAACCCCTGGATTTTCAACTGAGTAACACCTGTGCTGTATAAACAGGGCCATGGGGTTGGCTGGAGGCCATGGTTAAAGCCTGTAAGGCATGATTATGTCTGGGGATCCACATTAATATCTAGAGAACCACATATGGCAGAGAAGGTAGAGAATCCTGCTGTGCTGTGTTAAAAGGGAAGCATGCTCTAGAGAGGTACAGGGAATCAGAGTGGGGAAGACCAGAGACTGAGTTTGGGGAGAAGCCCTGAGTACTATGGCCAAGGCAGTGGCTCCAAGGAAGTCACTATTGCTTCTAGAAGCAGCCTAACATTATTAACATCAAAAGTATGGTAGGTGGGAGGCAGGAGGTGAGGGAGGCTGGAGAGCACCACTGGTGAGTCTGACCACCAGTGGGCATCAAATGCTAGGGTCAGGCCCCTGAGCCTGTTACAAGTCCAAGATACTATTTCAGTTGTCCACATAGGTGTAGCTATTTCCTAGGCTTGTAGATGAACCAAAATGGGTAGCAACACATTCCTCAATCTCCTCAATGTGGAGCAGGTCTTTTTACTGTTCATAGCACTAGAATGTTGGAATATTACAATCATTAAAGCCAGCTCTAATTACATCCCTTTTTTATTTTGCATATACACAGGTTCTTTAATATGTACTCCCCCACCCGCAACACCCAGAAGAAAGAACTCCATCACTCTACCATATGACTTCATATATTAGAAAAACACTACAAAAATCCTTGCTAACATTACAACAAATGGGAGTTATTCTTTTCTTTTGTGAAATTATATGGGTATTTTCCATTATAATTATCTTGCTCTGAGAAAATCATAAAATCATAGGAAAGTAGGCCCGGAAGGGATCTCACAAGATCATCTACTGCAGCCTTCTCAAGGTAGTACCATCCTTGACTGAACCATGCCAGCCAATGTCTGTCTAACCTGTTCTTGAAAACTTCCCGGGATGGAGATTCCACATCTTCTCTAGGTAGCTTCTTACAATACCTGACCACCATCACAGGTATAAATTTCCTCCTAGTCTCCAGCCTAAATTTCCACTGCTGCAGGTTGAGGCTGTTAGATCCTAGTTCTGTCTCCTACAGCCACAGAGCAGAACCTATCTCTATCCTCACCAGAATTAGTTGTCAGGTGTTTAAAGACAGTTATTAAATGAAAATGCTTTAAAATAATGTTGTAAGGCTCTCAACATCAAACACTTCAGAAGTTAAAATGTTACATTTCTGGTGCTCCTTGAAACCTTTAAGTTGTTCCTCTTTTTCATGTGAATTATGGACCTACTTTCAATTATAAGATCACATACAATTTTTTTTTTCTTTTTCTTCAGAATCCCTTCTCTATTAACTATAGAGAAGTACTTTGCCACTGTCAGGAACAGACTGACAAGTGCATTGAGCAACCTCTCAGATTACTACTATAAGAACCAGTTTTGCACCAACTGAACCAAGACATAGGTCACAGCCTTTCACCTACGCCATAGAGAAACCACGTGGAAATTAAACATCATCTGTCATATAATCCCACTGACTAACCACTCAAACCCTGTGTGCTTGGGGGTTACATTTGAATGAACACTTACCTTCAAAACATATGTAAAGAAAATGAAAGGGAAAGTTAGCACCTCCAACAACATACATCAAAAGTTGATAACCTCAAAGTGGGGAATGAACCCAACTACATTACAAACCACTGCTACTGCTTTGTGTTACTTCACTGAGGAATATTCATGTCCAGTATGGGAACAATTCGTTCATGTCAGGAAAATGGATATAGTTCTAAACAACAGCTGTCATGAGATAACAGGTTGTTCAAAGCCAACACCAAAGGATAGCCTGTACTTAGTGACTTGCATTGCACCACCTGGTATCCGAAGAAAGGTAGCAAGCCAAAAAGAAACATAATGGGTGATGGAAGACTCCAGGCATTCACTCTATGGTCACACAGAAGTAACCAAACAGCTTAAAAGGCAAAAGATCAGGTGCTTTAGTATGGCTTTCTGCTGCTTTTATCTAATAGCTGATTGAATCAGCTCTCAGAGTCACTCTAATTAAAGTGCCCCCCTAAGAGATGCTTACTTCAAGTAACTTGTGTCCTTATAATAAGAGATGCTCAGTGACCTTTATCTTGATATATGAGACAGAAAACCAAAATAGGAACATATTAATTGTATTGAAGTAAGTTAGAGAATCCAAAGCAACTATTTAGTGAGATCCTAATGAAATGATTTTGTCTTTATGTGACAAAAAAAAATCATGTAGAAGCTTCTGGGACTAGAAGGGCTTCAGTTGTGGAAAGTTGCTTTTGTTTTTAAATGACTGAAAAGAACATAAGGAAACATTTAATACATAAAGGGCTAAATTGCACTTCTTATTAGATCCTGTGGAAATTGTATGTTTTAATTGAGGACAGAATTTGCTTAAACTAATAGCACCAAAATGCTAACTGTGGGGATAATATCTTGATGTGTGATAAATCTATGCTCTTCATAGACAATACAGAAGATAGGTTTTCCAAGAAACTTGTAATCTTTATTGAAATCTTTTTTCGTTGGTCTGGGACATAACTTTGATTATATTTCCTCTTGTACTTCACAATACTCTTACCAGGATTTACAGTCTTAAAGGAACCCTGGAAATTCTTTTGATAGGAATCCTGTTTGAAATTCACACAGGAGATAGACATCCTATATTTTTTACCATAATTATGTTAATTACATTTCTGTGTGTCTTTGTTTTTGCCCTTCTTAGGTTTTGTATACGTTCTGCCTGATTTTTTAAACTCTTGGTCCAAAGGTATTTAAGTTGCATTTCACTTATTTTAAAAAAAAGGTGTCAAAAGAAATGGAAGTTGGATAGTTTTAGTTGCTTATAGATCTAAGGACCTTTATGTGACTGTATTTTACATTTGGCTTTACTATCAAAGAAAAGTATAAACATTTTAACGCTCAACCGACTCAGTGCTACACCATAGGTCATCCTCCTGAACTTCTATCTGCTAAAGTTGAAAGTGAGCAGTGACAACAATATGCTTTGTTCTCTGATCTTTACCCAATTTGAAAGGGAACAATTTATTGGAAACTATTTTGTGTTCCAAACCATCATTTGTGTTTAGTCTAGGAACATCTGAAGACTGGTTCTTATTTTCCTCAGACTGGTTTGCCTATCCCTGATAGAAACTTAATTATGAAGCCCTTCTCTTCCAGATTCCTACATGTACAACAAATCTGCTCCCTTTATTAGCACTTGTATGTTCTGTCGTAATTGAAATGACAGTTTTTCAAGTATTAAAAATGTGCTCTGAAGAGCAAACAGGTTTAAAGGATCTAATATGTAATTTAGATGTTAGCCCTCTGGTTATTGGAACTATTGAGCGTGTGCATAGTTTTGCAGCTGAAAAGAAAGCTCTTGAGAATGTCATAGCTAGAGGTGGAAAGGAAATAATATGCTGTCCCAGAAAACTTTTGGAGATCTTTTTAAATATTCCTATTGTCCTTCAGGACAGGAACAAGAGTTTTCACAAAATAATATTGAAGAGTAAAAAAAATATACAGCCTACAACAGCTAATCAGATGTCCCATCTGAATAATCTGATGTCCAGGTTATTAGCTGTTTTGAGGAGCAACCTTCTTACTATCTCCTGTTGGAAGTGTTCCATTTTGTAGGAATCACTAAATATTCTGCAAGCCATAGAAAGTCTTCCTCCCTATTCCAGTGAATAAAGGGAATCACTGGTTTTAAAACTGTCTCCTAATTAAAGAAAGGACTGAAATCTGGAGGTGGAAATAGATGTGCTACCATAAAAATGTTTATTGTGGCACAAAGGCCAAGCAAATATGTCCTTTGCTGCATCACAAATGCCCTGGGGAGGGGACACCCTTTCTTATGCCTACACCTGTACCCGCATCTGCTTCCCATTAATGTTTCCCAGCTCCTGAGCAGTCACAGCCACTGCGTAATCTGAGGTGACCCCACACCTCCAGTAGGGCCGCTCCACCATTTCCATCCACACCAGCTGGCTCAACACCACCCCCGTATCATTGCCCAACATGTGGTGAGACTTGGGCTCCATTCCTCACCCCCACCCGCACCCCTGCCCTCATGTTTATGGTAGGCTGAGCAAGCCAGCCATTCCTTCATTTGTGTCTCCCCTCCACCACACCCCAGGCCCCAGTGTTGCCCATTCCCTTGCAGAGCCCCAGGCCCTGTCGCTTCCCCTACCCCTTCTCCCCCAGCACATGCCAGCCACTCCCCCACCCCCTTGACTGTAGTGCAGTCAGGGGCACCCTGCCAGAACCTTCATGATCTCCTCAGACCCTCAGCTGAGAGGAGGAGAATCCCAGTGGCTTCCCTTCCCACCCTACCCCACCCTCATACCATCTCATGGCAGAGCAAGAGCATGAAAGGGTGAGGGCTTTCTATTCATCACTCTTCTCACTTAATCTGACTGATGCAGATGTCTGTCAGGTCATGTGCAAGGGACTACTGCAGGTCAGCGTGTGCTTCAAGACACCAATGAAGTGTTGGGTATTAGGCTGACCACAGAGTTCGACTGTGCCTTCTGGGGTGTCCTTGGCCCAGATCTTGCCACAGTCTGGGCTGAATCCAAAGGACAGAGGAAGCTCCTCCTGTCAAGAAGAAGGGCTGTCCTGAACCTTCTGCCCAAGAAGGGAGACCCCAGTGACCTGAGGAAGTGGAACCTAGTCTGCCTTCTCTGCATGGACTACAAGGTGGTAGCAAAGGCCATCTCACTGCAGCTGAAGTCCAGGCTGGTGGATGTGATCCACCTTAACCAGATATACATGGTGCTAAGGAAGACCATCTTCAGCAACCTGTACCTAGTGTGAGACCTCCTTGAGCTCACTCACTGGGAAGGCCTGCCATTCAGACGCCTATCCCTCAACCACAAGAAGGCATTTGACAGAATGGACCATGGGATACATCACTGGCAGGCTGAGGGCATTCATCTTCATTCCCCACTTTGTGCAGTTTTTCCGGGTGCTGTAAACCTCTGCAGAGCACATGGGCAAGTTCAACTGGATGCTGACAGAACCCTTTCTGGTTGGGCAGGAAGTGCATCAAAGCTGCCTGCTGTCACACCAAGTCTATGTCATCACCCTCAAGCCCTTCCTGTGTGCCTCCTGAACAAACAGATGACAGAATTGGTATTTTGAGAGCCAATCATAAGAGTGGTGTTGTCAGCACACATCTACTCTGTGGCCTCCTCTCCTCGCTTCAACAGTGTCAAGAGTTCTGGCCTGACAGTAGGCAATGAGTGGCAAGTGGGCTCATTCCCACCTGTATGCCATGGCATCCAAAGAACTGACAGCAACTAGAGGTTTGTGTAGGCCTGCTGCAGTGCTTCTTCCTTCATAGGAGGGTGCTGCTTATCAACCAGTTGGTCCTGTTCATGCTCTGGCACCATCTCAACACCCTTACTACACCCCCAGAGCTCCTGGACAGGCTCCAGAGATGGGCTCTGGAGTTGTTCTGACCAGGATGTCACTGGATCTCTGCAGGGTTCTTATGGGCCAGCTTCAGTAAAGGGGCCCTAAATGGCCATGGCACCATCAACTGAACTATTTCTTCACCTTCCCCTCTGCCCCGCTTAATTCTATATAAGAGTCCCCTTTGGATTCACTGAGGTAGCTGATCACAGAGCTTGAGTCAGATTACCTGCTGCTCTTGCCGTGCCAGGTTGATCTCTACTATAGCTTTGAAAGGCTTCTTCTCCTCCTTGGGCATCTCAGAACTGAGCACTATTGGCCAGACCCTCTATGTCTAGAAGGCCCTCCATCTCCTTCTTGGTTTCCCTGAGCAACCTCACGTGTTCTCTAAGTTGGGCCCACATGGAGTCTAAAGTGTCATATATATGGTCCATTCTCAGGACCATCAGAGAGGGCAAGTCTGGGGTGATCTCCACTGGCATCTCATGAACAATTCCTTGCACCCACACCAAAATCTTCTTCTGGGTATATGTCAATGCCTTCTCATGCATACAAGCCATTTTCTGGCGTGCTGGTCAGTGATTGGCCCCAAGACCATAAGTCCACCTGTACTAGAGTCTGGGCACAGCCCATGTCCACACTGGCCTGGATCTTCTCTCCTGCTACCTCATCACGACTCTGGCTTTTTCTTTAACAACCTATATTGTCATCTTTCCTAAGCTATAGTCCATCATTTCCACTTGGGCACGTTCTTTCAAACTGGATTTATCCCCCTTCTTCTCTGCCCATAACTCATAGGGCTAGAAAGATGCTTGTGGGGAGATGCTCATGGGACACTCCCAAGCTACATATCCCACCTGCCCTCTGTGAAAACATTATTTCTGGCAGTAGGGACCTCTGTGACTTTTTTTTCTCGCTCTCCCCAGTGTTCTGGTTCTTGAGGGCAAGTGGCCTCTCCCATCCTGGGGCCTTTGTCTCTCACCAACTCCACTTGGGCACAGTTGAAGTCCTTTGCCAACTGCAAGGCCTCAGTTGATGACTTAGGGCAATGACATCTAAGCCATCTTTGGGTATTTTCCTCTAGATCAGTCAGAAACTGTTCAAGAAGAATTTGATCACAAATCTCTTTCTTAGGTGTAGCTGTAGGCCTCAACCATTTCTCCATAAGATCAGCCAGGTGTTGTAACAAGATCCCTGAGGATTTGCCCACTCTCTTCTTCAACTTAAATCCCTGCCAGTACCTCTTGTGTGTAATGGCCAGTCAGTATAAAATTTAATTCTTCACCTTGTCATAATCTTCAGCATCCACCCGGGACATGGAACAATATGCTGCCTGGGCTCAACCAACAAGCGTAACTCCTAACTGCCCTGCCAGCTGGGCCTTATCCAGACCAGATGATATTGTGGCCTGTTTAAATGTCTCTGTACTCATTGGGTCTTGAGTAGCTACTCCCATGCAGCTCAGGACCAGTTTTTTCTGTCCCACCCCCAACTTTCCTTGGGCACTGCTCTTATTCATGCACCACCTCCACAGGGAGACCCCTGATACTTGCCCATCATGACTAGTTGTTATTTTCAAAAGTGGGAGGCTCCCTTGATGTTGGAATATTGACAGGTGTCACTAGTGGATGTTCCTGGGGCTTCACCTCCCCTACATCCCTTCTATGTGCCAGTCAGCAGTGTTCAGACGGATAGTAATCGGCCTGGGTACTTTCATCACCAGGTCTATTGGTGTGGCCTTGATCCATGTTTCAAATATGACAGAATGCCTCTTTTGGTACTAGCCTCCCTCTTTTCGTACTAGGGTCATGTGCCTCAGCGCCTTCGAAGTTGGGCCTGGGACAAGTCTGCTTGGCCTGTCACTGCCTACGGACTGGATGTTTGGCTTCAAGTTTGGTTCTGGAGTCTCTGAGGGTCCCCCTCTCTTCTCAGCCCCAGGAGTAATCTGTGTGTCCACCTGCCACCCTAGGGGCAAATTAAGGTATAAGGAAGAAGAAAAAACGAAGGTCGGGATGGAACAATAGCCTCCCCACTCACGTGTCCTGTGCATGCTGCAGGGACCTGTCCTTTGGTGTTCTTCTTGAGTCAGGCTCAGGCCACCATCTGAGTCCTGAGGCAACCTCTTCTTCAGAACCCTGCCTAGGTCTCAGCATCCTAAATGTACAACAAATTTGCTATATTGGAGTGCTCCAGCTGCACCGGGGGAGCACAAAGCAGTCATTCAGCTATGGGTTCCCTGGCATTCTCCCTGCCACCAACTTTTATCTGATCCAGCTGGCATTTTTCAGTGACATCATCGCTGTGCACTGGTTCCAGCCACTTAGAAAAGCAGCTTATGAACCACATGCGCAGTTTGCTCGGCTCCAGTGTGTTCCTGGCTGCCACGCCTGTTGAAAGTAAGTTTTGTTTCATTACAGGACTGTTTCTTTCTTGCTGCAGTGGGGTTTCCCTGCCATGATCCCAGCTACAGGAAAGGGGCTTCCACCCCTTTCATCTTGTCCCCCTGGAACAGCCTCCAAGAACACCTTTGGGTCATCATCGCTCATCATCTTTGGAATCTTCAATGCTAAAGTTTTGCTGATTCTAGGCCTCCTGTTGGACCAGCTTTTCCTCTAAAACCATCTATCTAGCTGCCTGCTGTTGCTGTTGCTGTAGAAACTGGCCCATCAGATTCAGTAACTGCTGCAAGGCTTCCACCCCTCCCATTGCTTCCAGCTGAAGGTCCATGTCTCCTACTGATACGGGACCACTGTCATCTTTCCTGGTTAATGCACCAAATTGTTGGGGGTAATAATATAAACCTGGGGCCCCTGCCTGCCTAGCACTCTGCTTGCATGCACCATTGGGAAAACACAGGGACTGTCACCATCACCTATTTCAGATGTTTTACTCTTGCCTGCCAGGTCTTGATGGTTCTTCTTTTACTATTGGAAGTTGGGTGTAGTATGAAAGAGATTCCACTGAATCCTTCCCTGGGGGTTCCTTCATGGGGCTCCTTATTCCCTTCATGGGGCTCCTCAGCTGACCAGAAGGAGTCAGAGCCTGGGGAACTTATAAGTTCAGGGCTGGAACTGACTGGACTCACCCGCTCTTTGGCAACTGCCAGGAGAAGGAGCTCCTGCAGAAGAGAGTTGCACAATGCATCTGGCTGCCTGCTTTGCTACCTCCAAATACAGTAAAACTCTAGGGTCTCACATGGTTCCCAGAGCTGAGGGTATGGTATTATAAGGATGAGAGTTTGTCCTCTTAAAGGAGCAGAGTGCTGTCTTTATTGTTAATGTTACGTTATAGCCCATGGGCTTAAGTTTGCGTTATTGTTTGAACCAGTGGACTGGGATGAGGCTAATAGGGGAGGAGGAGGCCTAATTGGGCACACTATTGTGTAGTGCCCCAGCATCATAGGGGTGCAAGCTGCAGGGGGCTGGAAAGCCCAGTGCCAGAGGGGCTCAACCTGCAAGGGCTGCAGAGCCCAGAGCTAGAGGGACACCATAGACAAGGGCCAAAGGCCCAGTGATAAGAGGAGATTGTGGGCTAGTGCCTCAAAGCTAGGCCTGACACAGTGGGTTTAGACTAGAAGGCCTAGCTATATCAAAGGGGTGGGGGCCAAGTAGGCTGAGGCCCCAACAGAGAGCATAACAACAATGTAACACCCATAAGGCATTGGGCATGGTAAATGGGAGGTTCGAGCCACAGAGCTGGCCTATAAGACTTGTGGTGCCCTGTGCAGCATTGGGTTGAAGAGAGGCCTGCCAAAGGGCCCACAGATCAGGAAGCTTGAGAAAGGTTCAGCAGCTTGGGACTAAGTGAAGGCCTGTAGGCAGCCTCCCAAGTTATTTTTCCAACAAAGACATGGCAGGAAAGATAATAGGGTGCCCTCAGGGTAGAACTTACATGGTCACGGAGCCTTCAGGGGCATCATGGCCACCCCAGGAGACCCACTCCATGACAAACCCTCAGACTCACTCACAGGGATGGATCACTCCCTTCCTCACTCTCTCTGTCGGCTTCTTGTGACCATCCTTGTGACTGTGGTCTTCTGTTCACTGGTACCAAGTGGCTCCCTGGAATTGTGTGTCCAGGGCTTTGGCAGTGCTCCTCCAACCACCTTTGGCCAGTGGACTTGTCCTCTCCACCTTCAGATGGCTGTGGGGCACTGCTGACTGGGAAGGTCTCTAGCTCTCCCTCTCCCAGTCTACTGTAGTCCACCCCTGGCTGCCACTCTCCAGGGCTGAAAATACTTCTCTGTGTGCTCCGTCCACCAATCTGGAGTGAGTATGTGCTGTGGAAGTGTGTCATCCTCCCTGCTCCATCCCTGCAGTGAGTATTCCCCTCACAATTCCCACAAGTTCTTCCCAGCCTTCGTCTCTCGCCCTCTCAGTGTGTGTGCGTGAAAGAGAGAGAAAAATGCAAAACAGACATTGCCAAACAGCTTCTGGAAACCATGTCTGTGCTCTCTTGGGTGAATGCCATAACAACTAGGCCACAAAAAACACATCTCTTTTATTTGTGCCCAAAATCTTACAGTGCCTATACATGAGCAGGGAGGCTGCTCTGACATGCTGTAATTACAGCCTGTTGCAGCAGACCCGATTAATCAAGTCTTCTGGAGTGTGGTAATTACTGTGCTCCAGCAGCCTCCTGTGTCTTGTTTATAAGTGTTCCTGCACTTAAAAATGGTGGTGGGGGTGCTTGAACTAAAGCTCGTTCAATGAGCTTTAGTTCAAGTGCTCCCACCACCATTTTTAAGCATGGGGATGCTGATACAAGAGATGCTGAGGTGCTTTAATTAGAGCAGCTCTCTGAGCCACTCTAATTAAAACACCCCTACACCCTCCAGAACATGTAAAAATGTCCTTATATTCTTTTCTGCATGGTAGTGCAGCTTCAATAGGAGCAGTGGGGAGCTCCTAGGAGTATAGGCCTGGAATGGAATAGACTCCCAAGACATTAAATCCAGCCCCCAGTCCCAACCAGAATTGTTTATAGCCTGATTGTTTAGGGTACTTTTCTGCAGTACTGGACACATGAATTTCAAATACCTTGGGGAAATCTAGGGTGAATTCCCTCCTCCATCCATTCTTCTGACTGGTTTTCTGACCCCTAAGCTCTTTTTATAAAGGGGGTCACTTCCACTGCAAAGAATGAGCATGCTCAGTCCTTTGAAAGAACGAGCATAGGCACCTCCTTCTGGGAGTAGGATTTGAGCTCTCTATCCTTACTGGAAAAGGGGTTTTCCTGCCACCGTTGGCAAAATGTCTGAAGAACAGGATTTAGGATTCTTTCCCTGTATTCAGAATTTCCTATTGGCTAGCTCTACACAACTTCCTACTAACTATGCTGACCTGAGGTGACTCCTTCTGTAGCATGCTGGCTGTTTTCAATCTCTTCTCAGATGTCTAACTCTCTACATAGACTAGGATATTTGAAGTTCCTGCATTTTGTAACAGAAACTTATGGATTCCTTCCTTAGAGTTAAGTGGCATGGAGCCTAAATGATAGGCATCAACTTTCTTACTGTTCAGTCCCTCATTTCTCTATTTAGACCTGCAAATAAAAGTGGCCTGATTTTTCACATACCAAACCCAGGTCACTTGGTGAGCTGAGGGTTCATCATAGTGTTTCTTACACTGAAAGATTCTATTCTTCTACACTGGCTGTGTGCAAGTAGTAAAAGATGTCTTGGTCAACAAGATGTCAGCCAGGATGTGGCACTGAACTCAGTTTCTAACCTCCCACCAATTTAAAAAGGAAAGATAAAATATACTGTAACTTTCAGATAGCAAATGGGGTAAAATAAGTGACTATCCTTTGATAAAAGGATTTTTTTGTAGTGATTAACTTATTCCTGTCTCCCTGTATATGCAACTTAAACTGTTTTAGCAGCTACAACAAAACTTTTTCTGACATATTAATCTGAAAAAGATAACTTAATAATTTGTCACTTCTTATGGAGGTAAAACAGGGAGAAGCACAGTAAATGTAATTAACGTTATACAGTGTCAGAAACAATTAATTCTTGGATAAAATTGCAGGAGTCTAAGCTTCATATCTGCAAACTTTTCTTTTTTGATCTAAACTTATCTATGTCTCACACAAAGTGGCTTTTAACTTAGCTTTTTAGATGTAAATTATTTACAGCATAATTGCTGAATCACATTGCAAAATATGTTGAATTTAATCTGACATCTTATCATGCTTACTTCTCAAGTCCTCCTTTTTGTGAATTATTGTACATTTGTACACTGAGGGGCCAAAAGCCATACATGTCTTACTGTATTCTGAGAAATACTGTAGCCCTGACTTTCTATGAACTGTAAAAATGTATCTGGTGATATAGTTGCCCTGACTTGCAAGTCAAATTGATATTTTCACATGCAAATTGCCAACTACATGGCAAGCCACCAGTAAATACATTTAGTGGGAAAAAGATGAAATGGTTGGAGTTGGGATATGCTATTTGGCTAAACTTAGGCAGCTCATTTAATAGCTTTTGTACAATCCTTGGACATCCTGGTGATAATTCACATACTATGTAGTCCCCTGTAATCTTCATTCTAATTCCTTTTGCAGGCAATTCCTATCCTGTGCCTTTTCTGTACTGCTATGTGTAAGAATGTGAAGTAAAATAGGAATACTAATATCTTATCACCTCATCCGGTTCTATATTGTATAGTCACTGATTTCAGGGCCCCATTTCGATAGAAATCACAACCATTCTACTTGGTGTCCCTTGAAGCTGAACTTTACATTTAGCAGTCCCAGTTCAACTGAAAGACGTACAAAATCTTATGAGGCCTGTAACTCTTTGCGGTAAGCATCTAAAGAGACTCCAGAATGAGTGCTTCTGAGGTCTTCTGTGTCTTACACTGGTTTAAATTCTGCATCTTTTGGTAAAAAGCAGCCTTTTTTGTTGGTTCAGATCTCATTTCCTTTGCAAATCCAGTCTCTCAGGAACTGATGACTTGTAGATCTTAAAGATCTACACAGTTATTCATAATCAATATTTAAAATATCCACTTATGGCAATATAGTATGGTAATCAGAGACTAGTGTTTAATACACATTGTTTAACTTTGCATCTTGTAGCTAAAAGATCAGATCATGAACATGACCATCAGGCTGACACTGGGTTCTGCATGATATATTGAGTCTGACTAGCTAAATGTACATCACTACCTGTTGCAAATCTTGAAGCATTTGAAACAAAAGATTATGCTTTAATCCCAATGAGCACAGCCCCAGTGCATCAAACATTTTATAAATAAGGTAAGTCGTAAGCAGATCTATTTTGATTTGGTCTTTTTTTTTACTACTTTTAATTTTCTCCAGAAGTGGGTGGCTTATTTAAAAAGAAGGAAAAAAAAAAAACAATAGGAAAAGGTTGGTTTTGTTTTTTTTTCTATTTTATTTTAAGAAAACACTCAGAAAATCCCCTCTACCACCCTGCCAGCAGCTACAGTCAGAACTAGTGACTTTAGAAGGATTTTAACGGATGAAGAGGGATGCTTAAAATGGATAAGGTCTGAAGGATTCAAATAGAACACTTAGATGGTTCACTGAATCAGAGCCTTTTATTAAATTGTGACTCCTACAGCTCAAAATGGATTTCTGCTCACATGTCTTTTTCACATGGGGTCATCCCCTTCCCACTCTACATTGCGCAAGCAACATATATATAAGATAGCTTTTCAGGGCACAATTATATTGGTTTTCATGGTGGTAGTTGATGTTGTTTGGTATTGGTTAATTAAATAAACTTTTTTATTATGACCTGACATTCTTAATTCTTCCCAATGACCCCAATTTATTATTTGATGTATTAAATTGTGATGGGCATATGCACATTCTGACATTCTGACAGCCATGAAAAATGTTTGGTCCCATCCATCCGTAGGCTCCAAACCATCTACCAGTCAATGTTTATATATATATTACTTATAATGCTTGTTATATCAGTTTTCCATTTCCTTTATGATTTTTTCTGTTCCACTTCTCTTTTCTTTTCTTGATCTTATTTTCATCTTAGTTATCTCCCTCCTGCTGTCTTATCATTACAACTTTCTCATGGTTCCAACCCTAATAAAATGAGCACTTGCCACTGCTTAGTCTGGGGGAAAAGTTTGTGGAAAGAAGTATAAGCTGGGGTTATGAACTACTACTAAATGTTTTCTCCAGGGCAAGCCTACATGGCAACTTAATTTAATAATACTTGATAAATATATCCAAGTTGGTCTCTGCACACCTCAATCCTAATGTTGATGAACCTTTTTAGGATCAGATTCTCAGCTGGTGTATATGAGCATGGCTCCACTGATTTCCCAAGAACTGTATCAATTACAGACCAGTTGTTTTCACTTTGAGTTGAATATTTTTTTCATAATTATGCTGTATAATGATATATTTCCTCGATAGTTTATTCTTAATTTAAATAATCAATCCATTACAAAAATCTATTGCATTTACAGACCCATTTTTTAAGATAAAAGTACTATTGATTAAACTCTTTTTTTCATGAGTGCAATGAACTACCTCCTCATAACATAGTGACATAATATGTAAACCAGCGGTTCTCAGCCATTTTAGACTCAAGGCCTCTCTCCATAACTTTTCTAAATTTGGAGGCACCCCAGTTATGGACTATTGTTTTAATATCTCAGTATGGTATCTCTAGGTTGTTGTGCCATTCTTACCAGGTGATATTGTCCTGCATCACTGTTTCTGGGAGCCAGAATGGACTAAAATGGAACTGATTCTGTCCAGCTTCTGGAAACAGAGGCATGAAGGGTAATATTTCCTGGATGCAGTAGTGGCAGTCAAAGTGCTGCTATCAGTGTGGCAACATCCTTGAAGGAATCCTTCAGTACTCCAGTTGAGAACCACCAGTGCAACCTGTCAATGTAAAGGTTCAGTTAATACATTAAAGGCTAATTTTGTGGTAAATATCTATATATGTATCTTGATGGCATTGCAGAAGTTTACTACTTTGCTGGGAGTTCCAGAAGGCATTATTGCCTAAGGAAGACTCTCTCCACTCCAGGAGAGAGGACTCTCCATCTTTTTGCATTCTGTGTCAATGGTTTCCCAAAGAAAGAGACCCTCTTGAGGAAGTCAGTGACCAGGAGTTTGGGCCATTCATTTTCTATCATGGTTAATCAGCAGTTCATCAAGACATTTAGCTGTTTAGTTCCCAGCTGATAGCAAATTTAAATGAACCTTTTTCTATTTAACACATAAATAGTGTCCAGCCTCTCAAGGTGTTCCTTCACGAAGTCAGCATTGATGGAGGGCAAGGGATCTCCCTCACCCGGGCCTCGCTGTCCCATAATGGGCAGGGGCAACTCGTGGGACTGATGAAAAACTGACGCAAAGTACCCATTTAGCAAGTTGGCTTTTTCCTGGGTGTCGGCTGTGAGTTGTCCTTTCTGGTTTAGCAGGGGTCCAATGTTGCCCTTGCTTTTCCTCCGGCTTCCCACATATCTAAAAAAGGACTTTTTATTATCCTTGGTATATGTAGCTAGTTGGAGTTCAGTCACAGACATGGCTTTCCTTGTTTGCTCCCTGGAGGTCCAGACCATTGTAGAATATTCCTCCTTGGAGGTGGATCCCATCCTCCATTCTTTGTAGGTCTTTCTTTTTAGCCACAGGAGATTCGCTAGTTCCCTGGAGAGCGAAGGGAGCTGCTGTGCTCTTTTGCTGCCTTTCCTCTGAGACAGAATGGCATTAGCTTGTGCATCCAGGATTGCTCCCTTGAGGAGCAACCACTGTTCCTGAACTCCCCTCCCCTTTGGGTCATGGTCCCTTAGGGCCTCACTGACAAGACTCCTGAGCTTGTCAAAGTCAGCTTTCCTGAAGTCGAGAACTTCTGTATTGCTGACTGTCTTGCCAGCTTTATGGCAGATGGTGAAGGTGATCAGCTCGTGGTAACTGTCACCCAGCTTCCTGTCGATTGTTAGGTCACTGATTAGGTTGTCCACAGTCACCAGGACCAGTTTGAGTAGCACTCTATGTCTCATTGGCCTTTAGACCTCTTGTGTCAGATAGAAGTAATCAACACACAAGAGGAAACTTTGCGACCACTTGGATTTAACTGAGCGCTCTTCCTACGAGCTGTCTGGGTAGTTGAAGTCTCCTATGACAGCCATGGACCTGGAGCATGCGGCTTCAGCCAATTCCCTGGCAAACTCCTGATCAAGCTCTTGACTTTGGGTGGGAGGTCTTTACCGCACCATCGTGTCCCCTATGCTGTGTTCCCCACGGATTTTAACCCAGAGGGTCTCCAGCCATCCACCCTGGTCGCCAATGTCAGCTATCAGGGACATGTAGCTGTCCTTGACATAAAGAGCTACACCTCAGCCCCTTTGGTCTATTTGATCTCTCCTGTATAGGATATAGCCATTTATACCTGTGGTTCAGTCATGGGTGGAGTCCCACCAGTTCTCCATTATCCCTATGATATCGTAATTATTTGCATTAAGCAGGAGGACAAGTTCCTCCTGTTTATTCCCCAAGTTCCTTGCATTGGTGTACAGGCAGGCCAGTGTCCCCTTGGGGAGTCATGCATGATTTTGGTTTTTAATTTTATTTTACTTTGGATTACGTAGTTGTTAGACTAGAGAGAAGAAAAACAATGGAAGGTTTTTTGCTGGATTGGGATCCATGGAGTTTAAACTGGCATCTCAGAGAAAGTAGTCTTCTGTTCAACTCCAAGCCTCTGCTATTGTTTGTCATCTGACTATGACAATAGGACTGTGCATGCAAACAATAGGGCTGCTGGGAATCCCAGTCCTGTACCATTCATGGAAACCTTTGTATGCATCTACCACTAAATTTACCCAACAGAGTTGGTCAGTATGGAGTGGGAATCTTCCCATCTCAGTCCTTTTACAGATGCTAGTTGCACTATTTCTATGGACTTCTCCATTAATGCAACTGATTCCGTTACTCTTGTACTCACTAAATACACTCCCTTGAATGCAAAACTTCAGGTCTAAAAGCTAAAACTTTGAAAATATGGAACCTTTAGACTTAGAAAATTGAAAATGTTGTTAAGATGAAAGGAGTCTAAGATCACCTCTGTCTTGCATGCCTTAAATTACTGGAATTTTTCTTTCCTGCTAGTTGATGGGCTGTGCAATGGTGGAAAAAGAAGGAATAGTTGCCATAGTAACTGTCATACAATCCAGTGTGGAGCTTATGTTACTGTACCTCTGAGACAATACAGAACTGCTTTCTTAATCCCTTTAGTGTTCCTGCTTGAATAGTGTACGCCTTGTAAAGTGGCACTTGTAGGTCCCTTAGCTGTACACTCTATTTTCCATCTCTCTCTCAATAAAATAATGGGCCTGCTCTAAGTGGCATGAGATAAAAGAACAACACTCAATATTTGAAGACAGAAACTTTGCACTCTGCATTAAAAATGCAGACATTTCCCCCTGATTGTAATGATCACAGTGTTTTATGTGTCTTTTTACATCCGCCTAAAATCTTTAAACATTAACTGGTGTCAATGGAGATGCAGTGAACTCTGTTCAGTACATACAAGAATCGTCATTAAAATTTAATTTTTTACAACTGAAATGTATATGTTACATTTTGCTAGCTACTGAGGTAGCTGACCCTGAAAGACTTCAATTTCAGACACAGAACAAGATCCATCTCTATATTTGTGACTTTAAAGCTCTGTCCACATTACAGAATTCACTGGGCTTAATGTTTAACCATCCTACACCTTATTCCCAATGTCATACTGAAAGCCATAGCCCTGCTAGTATAAACATGCTTGGATGAGTTCAGCACTTTATACCAAAACATGCAAAGCACAGGCTGAAATACTTACAGTCCTGTGGAATACCAGTGTGGAATTTCATTAGCATTTTCTAGAGCAATGGAACAACAATTCTATATACCAGCTTTAGAGAAAATAGTGCAGCTGCTTTAAAAGGACATCTCCTTAAGGGCTAGGGGACAGAAGTTACACATAAACTGGTCTAAGTGATAAGAAATTGGTTTAAACCTGTAACAGAATAGAAGCTCTGTACACATAAACCAGTTTCAAAATGTCTGAAACTGGTTTAAAATAAACCTGGTTGAATGTTGTATCAGACTTAACTGATTTGGGTTAAACTGGTTTATGAAACTTCTGACCCAGACCCCTTCCTGGTTCAAGTTAAATCACATTCCCCCAGCAGTGCTTTCCAGTCCTGGTCTGGGCTGTGCTGTCTGCTCCAGAGAGCAGGGCTGGCCCTGCCACTCTGCTCCCTAGGTGGAGCAGTGAGGGCTGGCTGATAAGCAAGGGCACAAGCCCAGCTAGGGATGCAGCCCAGTCTATGGGGGAATGACTTGTCCCTCCAGGCAAACCCTAGCTGAGGTATGAGGCCAGGGAAGGGGGTTAAATACCCCTTTCCTCACTCAAACTTACTGCTGGATGCAACTGTGGACTACAAATTCCAGAGGCACCTGAAAGCAGGAAGAGGAAGTGATGAGCAACCCTGCAGAGACCTGCTGCTGTGATTCTGGACTGCAAATCCCAGAGACCTCAGGGGCAACAAGAAGAGAAAGTAAACACACAACCAGAGGGCTGTGTTCTAGCACCCTGCACCCCACCGCTCCCTCATTCCTGGCTTCTGGCCTGAGCCACTGCATGCATGTGGCTGTATTTCCTGAATTAAAGTTAAATGTCTGTTCACTTCTGTTTCAATTTAATCTGTGCATCTCACACTAACCTGCAAAGACTGAATCAATTCAGCCTTGGGCTTTTTGACTGTCTGTACCTAGCCAAGAGGACTTAGGGCAAAGTAAATTGATTAGTGTACAGACAGTTTACTTCTAGGCAGCTGAAATGAAATATTATGTAATGAGTAAGCAGTCTCCTAACAGCCTTGACTCTGAACCTTGATAAACTGTATGAATTATAAAGCTCTTACAAAAAATGGCAAAGGGCCTAAGCATGAATTTCTCTATAGCCATGTGAAACCAGTGCAGCTGGTTCCTAAAAAGATTCACTGGAATTTCTGCAAGTGGAAAATCCAGTAGTAGGATATGGCACCAGGCATGCTCAGTAGCTTTTTTCTGAAGCTGTAAAAGGAAGTTTTAATTTTGCATAAGCTACCTGAAAATAACCTGAAGAGCTGAACCTATGTGTGTGTATAGGGTAGATTTCTAAATACAGAAGTTAAACAGACCTGTGTACTTAGCAGCTGATTGATGCAGGACTGAGATGTGGGAACTGTGATGATGGATCTCAATATCTGCACAACATAGATACAGGCTATTAATCGCTGTTTCATCTGCAACTGAAGAGATCAGTTGTATATTAAACCAAGGGTTTTATTGTTGAGAGCTATAGAGATTAGGTTTTAAAGTATCTGAGTAGGATTAAGCTGCTGCCATTTTTCTCAACTTCTGAGGAGTCCAGCCAGCACTCCCTATTTTGATGACGCTATGACTGCAGTACCCTCTTTGAATGCATATTCTAAAGCATGTGATGTTGAAACCTTGTGTTTGATTACAAACTACAAATCCTTTCAAGGTTTATCTCACAACATTTAAATGGGTTCAGAATTCTACACCGTATGCAACCCCCAAAATTTTGAATGGAAATAAGACACCCTCAAAAGGATCACAGGTTCAATTTAGACAAATGTTGCAAAATCATTGTCAAAATCACCTGAAGTCCTCATGCTTCCGCTCCTTCCATGCATATTTCCAGTAAATAACCTCTATTCCATTCTCCTTTTCTGAAAACTTAAATGCTCTTATTGTGATGTTTCAGCAATAGTCTGCATTCATGACCCCTTTCTTTAAAGATTTCCTCATGTACCTTTCTCTTGTTGACCCTTCAGTTTTACCAAGGAAGCTTGTTTCTCTCAAATCACATGTAGATTAAATCACATTATACTGGAACTTTGCAAGAGATCGCCATTGGTGCAAACTGTCATAACACCATGGCAATACATGAAGTTAAGCCAAGTCCTTAGCTGTGCAAATTCACAATTTAACTCTCCATCATAAAAATAATCCAGTACAGTTTAGAACTATCCAAAAGTAATAAATCAAATCTAAGAGTTAATCCTTCTAAACTCAGAGCTATTTTTCTGATTTAAAATATATTAAGAACAGAAGTAGATTTTACCTATACTTCATTGTGAAAGAATGTTTTATTTCATCATCTTCATCTTTAGCAGGAGCAACATCAGCAATCTAATAAAAAATACTTTCATCAAATTCTGCTATCACTGGCTACACCCAGATGTTCATGGGTGTATGCTTACAATGACAAAAATAGTAGCAGCACAAATCTGTGCCACTACCTTTTGCTGTAGCATATGGTCTTGTATGTGTGCTTTGTTGAGGGACAAATTGTCCCACTTCAGGCAAACTGCCTTTGCCCAGACCAACCCAGGTCCTGGCAGGTTGGAGGAGCTGGGGCACAACTGAAGGAATGGAGACAGCTCTGCAGAAAAAAGACCTGGGGGTTACAATAGACAATAAGATGGATAAGAGTCAGCAATGTGCCCTTGTTGCCAGGAAGGCTAACAGCATACTGGGCTGCATTAGTAGGAATGTTGCCAGCAGATCAATAAAAGTAACTATTCCACACTTTTCTGCAGTGATGAGGCCACATCTGGACTACTGTGTGCAGTTTGGGGCCTCCCACTATAGAAAGGTTGTGGACAAGTTGGAGTGAGTTCAGAGGAGAGCAACACAGATGTTTTGGGGGATGGGGCACATGCCTTATGAAGAGAAACTGAGGGAACTGTTTGCAAAAGAGAAGACTGAGAGAAATTTGATAGCAGCCTTCAACTCCCTGAAGGGTGGTTCCAAAGAGGATGGAACGAGACTGGTCTTAGTGGTGAGAGATGACAAAATAAGCAGCAATGGTTTCAAGTTGCAGCAAGGGAGGTTTAGGTTGGTTATTAGGAAAAAAACCTTTTTCACTAGGATGGTAATAAAGCATTGGAACAGGCTATCTAGAGAGGTTGTGGAATCTCCATCCTTGGAGGTTTTTAAGGCTTGATTTGACAAAGCCCTGGCTGGAATGATCTAGTTGGGGATGGTTCTGCTTTGAGCAGGGGGTTGGACTAGATGACCTCCTGAAGTCCCTTCCAACCTTAATTTTCAATGATTCAATGAGACACACTGGCCAGAAAAGTGCTTTTTTAAGTGTTTTTTCCCCGTTACTGGGAGATCCTGCTAACAAATTTTGGCCCCACACTGCAAAAGCTTTGCACAGTGGCAGTATCTTAGCAAATGAGGCCCGGCCAAGGAATGATTATTGCTAGTTGAAAACTTTTTTTTTTTTTTTCCAACAAGCTCAGGTCACTGGTAATTTCAACAAGCTCAGGTCACTAGTAGGGGAAGTGCTGCAGGACCAGGGACCAAAGGCGAAGGGTGTGCATGAAGACTGGTTGTTCCTTAAGGACATGATCCTTGAAGCACAAAGGAAGTCCATTCCCATGCAGAGAAAAGGAAGCAGAAAGGGTGGGAAGCCCTCTTGGCTAAACAAGGAAATTACAGTTCTCTTGAGAAAGAAGAAAGAGACATACAAACAATGGAAGCTGGAGACAGGCCCCAAGGAGGACTATACAACAATGGCCCACACTTGTAGGGAACAAATTTGACCAAGGTGGTGACTGAACTTAGATTAGCAATGGGAATCAAGGGCAACAAGAAGTCCTTCTTTAGGTATGTAGGGAACAAGAGGAAAATAAATCGGAGTGTGGGGCCATTGCTCAACAACTCAGGACAGCTTGTTACTGACACTCAGGAGAAAACTGAACTCCTGAATGGCTACTTTGCTTTGGTATTTCACCGGGCCAAGGGGAAAATCATGCCATGTTTGCGGATGACACCAAATTATGGGGAAGCATGGTCATGCTTGAAGATAGGCTACAGATACAGGTGGATCTAGACAGGCTGGCAAGTCAGAACCAGATTAAGTTCAACATTGAGAAATGTAAAGTGCTCCACCTGGGGATGAACAACCCCCTACACACCTACAGGCTTGGCAGTGCCAAGCTGACCAGTACTACGAATGAAAGGGACCTGGGGTTAATAATAGAACATAGTATGAATGAGCCAGCAGTGCAACACTGTTGCCAGCAGGGCAAATTATATTCTGGCATGCATCAATTGATACACCTCCAGCAAAACCAAGGAAGAGATTCCTCCACTCTACTCAGCATTGGTGACACCCCAACTGGAGTAGTGTATCCAGTTCTGGGTGCCACTTAACAAGGATATGGTAAAACTTGAGAGAATCCAGAGAAGAGCCACCCGTATGATGAGAGACCTGCACGGCAAGCCATATGAGGAAAGGCTGAGGGACCTTGGAGTCTTCAGCCTGAAAAAGAGAAGACTGAGAGGGGACTTGGTAGCAGCTTACCACTACATCATGGGAGTACATCAAGAACTCAGTGAACAACTGTTCATCAGGGCACCCTTGGGGAAAACCAGGAGTAATGGCCACAATCTCCTGGAAGACCATTTCTGTCTCAACATTAGGAAAAACTTCTTCATAGTTAGAGTTTCCAGACTGTGGAATAAATTCCCTCCAGAGGTGATGCAATCACCTATCCTGGAAATCTTCAAGAGGAGACTGGACAGTCACCTTGCTGGGGTTGCCTGATCCCAGCTGTCTTCCCTGCTAGGTGCAGGTGGCTGGACCCAATTGATCTTCTGAGGTCCCTTCCAGCTTTACAATCTAGGAATCTATTAAATTTGCAGCACAGGACATGTTTTACCATTCCCCACATGTGGTTTATGGTGCCACAAGGAGGTTTGTATGCCACAAACCACACACCTTTATTCATCTGGATGAGGTCAGTTGGTTATCTGCATATGTGAGGAAGGGAGGGAGAGAAAGAAAGAGAGAGATATGTATGTAAAACTATTTGCCCCATTAGAGAAAGTACAATTGCTATTACTGTTTTATATTGTATTATTGTAGTCTCAAGGGATTCCAATCAGGGGATAAAGGCCTGCATTCTTTTCTTCAGAAAACTAAAAAATTGAGAACATAGTTTTGAATATCTCACCTGAAAACCAAAGAAAACCACAAAATAGAAAAGGTTTCTATTTTACTGAAAACACTAAAAATGTCCTGAGGAAAAAATACATTTTCCAAGAAACGAATCTGTAATATTTAAGTTTTCAGCTCCCCACCCACTTACAAACTGTCTGGAAAGTCTTCTCTGGGTGTGTCTATGTGTGATGGTATGTTACTGTAGCAATGCACTATGGCAGCAGCATCTGTGTGTGTCTACATGTGACCAGCAGCTACTTTGCTGTAGTAATGCACTCCCTTATATAGCACACTGGTATGTGAAGTACAGTTATTTTTAGCTGCTATGCTGCATGAACACCACTGTATGGGCTGTTCCTGCACTGTGATTTAGTACTTCCAAAAAGAAGTACTAAATTACAGCTCAGTAACAATGTCACCATAGTGACACATGTGGATGTGCCCATTGTGGCTTTCTTTAATTAACTCTTTTAGTCTAAGGTGTCCTGTTTTATGCTCTAGATTGATACAACCATTTTCCAATTAACCTTTGATAATTGTTTATAAGAGTTCAAAAATTGATTTCATACAAATTAAGTGTTTTGGAGTACATCAAAACATATTGAGAAAAACATTGGCCCTAGACTGTTTAATACACACGATTAATTCATTGTCCATATATTTTTGTGTGTACAAATAGGCATAGTGCCCACATCTACATGTACAAATGCTTCTGGGTGGGTTTACTCCAGAGTAATTTACTCTAATTTACTCTGGAGTAAACCCACCCTGGTCAGGCTTCTACACATGCAGGGATTTGGGAGTAGATTTGCTGCAGCTGGCAGCAGTCTGCTCCCACCCCCTTTGGCCCTGCACTGGCCCCCTGCAAGAACCAGGGGGACCTGGGGGCTCTGGCCACAGCTGCCTGTGGCTGGTGGCCATCTTTAAAAGGGAGCCCCAGTCCCTGGTAACCTGCCTTCCTGAACTGGAGCAGCCTGAAGAGCATAGTGCTAAAACGTGGCTGATCTGTTGCTGGAGCTTGTGCCCCCAAAGCCATGGCTACTCCACCCTCAGGCCCTGGCAGTGATGTTCAGTGCCACAGGCACCTGCTGACAACCCTGCTCACTGTGCTGGCTTGCCACCAGGCCCAGGTTAGTCTCATCCCTGCTGGCCCCCCAAAGTCTCTAGGCTCTCTGGTCCTCACTATTGCCACCCCGACTCCATGCTGCCACCTGGACCCTGGTAGGGATGCTGAGCATCTGAACACCATTATCAGTCCTGTCTATGAACTTCTGGGCTGCCAGGTCTGCCACTTCTGGGCCCACCCAGCCAGCCAGGACTGGTGGCGCACATGATCCAGACCACCTGGGATGACAAACAGTGACTGGAATCATTCTAGATGACCCAGGCCTCCTTCCAGGAGCTCTTTGACCAGCTTTGCCCAAATCTGGAGCAGCAGGTGCTCCAGATGCTCATCTGGAGCATGAGGAGGTTCCTCCCCATGGACACCCAATGGGCTATTGCCCTGCTCAAGCTGGCCATACCTGCCAGCCTGTGTTACATTGGCCATCTTTTTGGCTTGGGCAAGGCAATTTTTGGGGAGGCCATCCAGGAGGTCTGCAGCACCCTCCAGGACATGTGGGGACATACCTTACTCCAGGTGCCTGACCCCTGGAGGTGGTGGTGGTTGTGTGCCCTGAGCTTCCCCCAGTGCATTGAATCCCTGGGTGAATCCCCACATTGAGTCCCTGGGGCTCTCCCAATGTGCAGAGCCTGCCTACCTCTCCCCCAGTACATCAAGTCCCTGGATTGTCACCTCTCTGCCCCTCAGCAACTGCCCCTACTACTGTTGGCAGGCCTTCCACTTTGCCACGCTCCAAGCTGTTATTGACCATCATGGTGCCTTCACTAATGTGAGTTCCAGTTGGGTGAAGAGTGGGCCTTACATGCTGGTGGTGCTGGACTTCCATCTGAATACGGTACTGGTCCCACCTCTCCTCATCAGGGACCACACCTACCCACTCTTCCCCTGGCTCATGTGGCCCTACACCTGCCACCTGGACCCCTGTCAGGCACACTTCAATCAATGCCTGAGCCAGACCCATGTACTAGTGGAGTGCACCTTCAGGTGCCTGAAGGGATGCTGGTGCACCCTCACCACCCAGCTCAAGGTCACCCAGGCCAACATCTCCCAGATCATTGTTGCAGCCTGCATTCTGCATAACATCTGAAAGGCCCTGGGGGAGATGTTTCATGAGGCCTGAGCAGAGGAGACAAAGCAGGTGGAGGATGCCTAGAACTGGGAGTGTCAGCTGCAGTGGCAGTGACAGGAGTGCCCCCCCAATCAAGGCCCTGGGCAAGCCACTTACCCACTAGAAAGGTCCAGGGCACCAGTGTGAGAGGTAATGGCTGACCATCTTCTCCTTCACTCTTGGCTGCAGCCCACTTGGCTGGCCCCTAACAGACCCCAGTGCCACAGTACACCCCCAGCACCATGCTCACTTCAGACAGCTTTCCCTTACACAAGTGAAGACCTCTTTCCCCCCTCCCTCACCAAAAACATAGCCTTTCCCTCCTCCCTTCTCCAAACCTGACCCCCCCTCCCCACAGAGCACCTCCACCATCCACCCCACCCACCACCAATAAAGCACCCTCTTCCTTGTGCAGACTCTGTGCAGTGCTATGTGTCCTCCCAGGGTGAGGGAAGTGGGGTGAAAATGCCTAGGAGGTGGAGCCGAGGGAAAGGCACCCAGCTCCCTGGCCTCTGGCTTTATCCCCATAGATTCATAGATGTTAGGATCGGAAGGGACCTCAATAGATCATCGAGTCCGACCCCCAAGATCATTGAGTCCGACCCCCATAGGTGCACAGGCTGTAGTGAGGCCAGTGGATGATAGTGGGGTGATAGTGGGTGCTGCTTTGCTGGAACAGCCAGTTCCGTCTCCTGCAGCCAGTGGGCCCAGCTAGCAGGGCCTATGCATGGAGCTGGCCCCACTGTAGGTAGGTTCTACTCTGGGGCTGCATAGAGTTGGGGTGAGCAGCAGGGCTGTTCAACAAAATTTTGCACTCCCTCCCTCCCACCTGCCTGCATGCTGTTGGTGGGAACCCAGGGCCAGGATAAATCAGCCAGGGCTAGTGGGCCAGGAGCAAGGGCAGAGAGGGCCCTTCCCCGCAGTGCAGGACTCACTTCTGTCATCTGTAGTCTCTGATGACAGAAGTGACCGATTCCCAAAATTAAAAGTGAGTCCTGTTTGAAGGGATCATGCATTAAACAATTTATAGGATAAATTTAGAGTAGCAAATTTACTTGCAATTACTAACTATGCAGAAGTGCTCATATAGATGCCCGACTGGGAGGAAATCTGCTCCTGGTCAGCTATACACCAGGGGGCAGGAGCTTGCTCCCTGCCCCTAGGAGCTTCCTGCTTTTGGGGCGGGCTCTGCCACTAGAGCTCCAAGCCCACCACTCCAAGATCCAGGTGCAGGGCTTGGAAAGAGTTACAAAGGCGGGGTAGGTCTCAGGCCCCTGCCCTAAGCCACTGGTAGGACAGCTAGTAGCAAGCCCCCAGCTGGGCAGGGAAACAGGTTTATAATGTCCTAACATTATAAAAAACACATTATATTGATTTTATTCATAAGTCTGTGTACTTTAAGGTTTTGCCCCCACAGGGAACTGCTAAGTAAATTAACACAATATTAATATGGTTTTATTTTTATTTTTTCCCATTTTTTTGGAAAGCTGTTACTGAGGTAAAATGTATAATGTCACAAGCTGTATAACATAGCAAACATCAAATGCCTTTACAAAACCCGATTTATTAACTGAAAAATGTCTGCTACGTGGTTGGAGTCCTGATATATAGCAAAAATGTTCATGATATAATACTAGTATTACAGAAGACTTACATATACCTGCTGTGATTTTGACTTTTTCTCTATGACTGTAGTGGGCGTGTGCAAAGTGGACGCTATGGGAGATAATAGCATCAGTGGCTCTGTGTTCAATAAAATGCTGACATTCTTCTTTTCAGCCCCTGTCTTTGTAATGGAGCAGATAAATGCAAACCAAATGTACTTCAACAAAGAGTATTAAAAATTGTTTGAGGTACCTATTTTGGAAGACCTCCCATTATTCTATGAACTAGATCAATGACTGTTAATACTAGCAAGGCTACTTAATTATTTGAGGAGTAGGAAATCCATGTTCACTCCCACAAAAACACCTTTTAACTTCCCAAAGAGTGATTATTAGAAGAATAAAGAGTTCTTCTATCTGAGCAGCAGGATAGATTTCTCATTTGTCATATGTACAATAGTGGTCAAAAAAAGTACTCAGTGCTATGACAACTTGGTATTACACCTCCTCAAACTGAATTTGGAAGTTTAAGTATAAATGCAACACTAGCAAATGGTAATGATTTGCCACTACAGCTAAGCAAGTTTAATCTATTTTTTAAATGATTTTATCCCAAATTTTCAAAGTTGCTTTCACTTGTTCTATTTACTTTTTAGATTGGTTTCTTCACTAATTTTGAGGTGCTGAGTACCCTGAAAGGAATCAAAAGGAAGAAAAGCACGTAAAACATTTACCTGTAGGCAGTGGAGTAGCCCCCTTGAAGGCTCATGAAATAGAAGCACATTGAAATGTAAATACATGCCATAGCTATTTTGCAAAATTGGAACACTCTACACAGATTTGGGGGTGTGAAAATGTTTTTGTATAATATATTTGATACTTATCTTTCAAGGAACAGAAATATACTAACTGACCTAATCAAGAAGGCTCACATTTCAGACATTTAATCATTATGACCATCTGTTCTCATGAAATCTACAAGATCCACTTGAAGTAAATGAATGTGGGATTTTTTTTTTCAGTTAATAAGCAAGTCAGAGAAAGTTAAGTTGTTTATGGGATCTGTTTTTTAGCTGTGTTGGTCTGGGAAAAAAAATAGACACACAAAAAACTCTAGAACTCTTGGTTCAGGGGTGATACCTTTTATTAGACCAACTAAAAATAGCCAAGGGAAAAAAAAGGAAAAATAGCTGTAACAGGAGGCTTTCCCAGGGCTTGTCTGCCATTGGCCCACCCACCTGTTTCTGGGTCAACTGCCCACCTCCTCTCCTGCCATGCCTTGTTGTTTCTTGATTGGTTCTAATAAGGAAGGAGACTGCTCATTCTTGCCCCAACGCTAGGGGATGCTATTTGCAGCTTTGTTCCTCTCCTACATCACAGCCCAAGCCTCACAGATGGCATCCAGGTGACAATGCTTCCAGCCTACAGCCAGAGCAAGCTTAGCCCTTGTAGTCAGGCCTCAAACACATGCACATTCATACCGCTTTCCTCTCACTAGGGTCTCTCAAGCTCCACCCTATTTCACAGGGTCTCTTTCACACATCAACAACTTGTACTGCCTTGCTTCCTCTTGGAGTGGGTCCCTTCAGCCATAGGCTTTACCTAGCACATACCTTGGGTGGCAGACATACCATCTTGTGGGCCTCTCCCGCAACCCTCACTGAGGTAGTGCCAGCCAATTACCCGTTCAAAGCCAAGCTTGCTCTGGTCCCTCCTGGGGAAACTATACAAATTCACATACATATACACCAGGCTCCCAGCCCTCTGGTTTCCCCCTCACTGGGGCTCCATATGCCCACCCCCTCACTGAGCCTATGGGGCTTCCCTTCCTGGTGGGGGCTCAGGTGGCCATAGCTGTGCCTGGCCCCAACTGCTACCCACAGTGATGTGGGGGCTAGGGGTTATTGATACACCTCAAACCACATTCCACTGGGGTGGTAACTGGTCTGGTATTTTCCTGGAGGCTCCCACACCACTGGGAGTCCCACCAGGCCACGCACTCCCAGCAAGGTGCAATTTTAGGTCATGCCCAGGACCAGGAGCCTCCATACCATCCTCCTAAGCTCCTGCCCTTATCTCCAAAATATTTCATGCAGCATTTCAGCCAGGCAATTTTTCTACCTGGCCTGCCAGCAGTGAACTGATCTGTTTATATAGTGGCCAGAGTTCTAAAATGGCTGCCATAATCAAGCACCTGCTGACTGTTTGGCTTAATTTTTAGCTGATCCAGTAAAAAGTATCATCTCTGAACAAAGAGTTTTAAAGTTTTGTGTGTCTCTAAGTTGTTTATGGACACTACACAACAGAAATATGTTAAATTAGCCTAATAAATTATTAGTTGATTTTTTTATCTAGCTTTAATTGCTACAAACTAAGCCATTGTTTAAGATTCATCTTTTCTTTGCAGCCTTCTCCTTTTGTCCACATTATCTTTCATTCCAAACTTTAAATCACACATTATTCATTTTTATACTAATGTGGAACCACTAATCATAATGAGTGACTGGATTTCTACAGGTGGTCATATATTGCATTGTCTGGCATGTCAGTCATTATCTCATAGACATTGTCAGTTACTGTGAGCAGATGTGTATTTCTAATTAATGAACCATCTGTTCTTAATCAAAATGTTATAATAAACTTCATTTTTAATTCCAGTGAATTGTTTACCTGAATGTATTTAATATCATTTTCCTTGTTTATATTTTGTTTTGATTACTAGTTTCCCCACCATATATGTAGTGTCAAAAGTCTTTATGGCAAGAATATTGAGTTGTAGTGAAAAAAGACTGCTGCATTTTTTCCTCTGGGAAGAGAATAACATAAAATATAATCTTTTATTTAAATAAAGACCCTTAGGGCTGTTTTTTGCAAGAAATTGAGTGTTCTCAATTCCCACTGAGCTAAGATCACTCAGTGCCTTACAGAGCAGAGTAGTTAGGGATTAACAAATACTTTTAACTGAAGAGGAAAATGGTCTTTCACTTACAGAGACTGTCATTTAGTCAAGAGCATTCTCATACTTTGTCCTCAGTTCTGCAAAGCACCTCATCTTTGTCATTAGCAGTCCTTCAATATGAGGATGACAGTATTCCGATAAATAGGGAAGTCATCCATGATTCCATAGATGACTGAAGAGGCTGATCCGAGATGTTCGGTCAATTACAGATGTGGCAAATAGCTCTGGGAGGAACGAGTAGATCCTGATGATGTCAGGTTACAGCTATTTCCCTTTGTCTCTCTCAGCTATCTATCTTTACTAATGCAAGTTTCCTTGAAATGATCAATGCCTTTTGTTCACCATGGCACCACTGGGGATGATTGAGTAGTTGAGTCTCCCAGGTATTGATGCTAATATTGAATATTAGGGTGTCCTTTCCTTTTGCCCAATTCTAGAATAGTAGCCATCAGTAAATTGGGAATAGGACCTGTTTTGGAAGCCAGTTGCAAGCCATCTTTATGACATGCCATATCCAATGGTGCTGGTGATGTATAAACATGCTTTCAATGTTGGTGGTGTTTGCTTGATCCAGAAGGCTGCTGTTGTTCTTCTCTCTTTCCAATTGATATGGAATTTCTTGTGAAGATATCATTAATGGTAACATTCCAAATATTTCAGGTGTTTCTGATATTTTATCCAAGTCTCACACCTGTACAACAGCCTGGTAGACAAGAAATCTGGTTTGGGTCCTGATGTCATGATAATAAGCAGATCTAGGATTTTGAAAAGGGAGGTACATTTGATCTGTTAACTTTATATATAATATACTTATTTTTCTCCAGTGAAAGAGAAACTGGGAGCTTTATTAATGTGTAAGGGGTCTACTGTTATATTCATCTTAAGGACAAAGTAAAAACAAATCTAATTGGAATGTGCACTAATTGGACAGATGATATATTCAGTAAAAAAAACGCCCCATATATAACCTATGTATATATGCCATGAAGTGCCATCAGGATTGTCTCAGACAAAATCTGGATCAGGACAGAATCCTGTATCATATTCCATCATATCATTAATGGCTGGCATGTGACTGGGAGTGTAGAGGACCCCCTTCATCAACCGCTCTCAGATCCGTGAGTACCCCAAGTGGGACCTCTGTATTAACAACACTGAACCCCTCCTATTAATTTTTTTATAAGAAAAGTCATGGCAGGTGAGTCGAGGAGAGGCCTAACTTGGCAGGGACTCAAGAAAATCCCAGTGTTGGATAAGCAGGAGTGTTACAGTGGTACATTGACTGCGAAAAGGGGAGGATCAGTGATCTGATCTGGGATATATTAGTATGGATCCAATAGTGATATCACATGCAGAATTGTTGGGGCAGGCTTTACAGGCCATTGGTCAGGTTTTAGACCTGCAGCAACAGCAAGGTACCTTGCAGCAAGAATGGCTACAGAGAAATTCTTCTTTATTCAAAATGCCACAGATGACTAAGGAAGATGATCCAGAGGCATACATAGAATTGTTTGAATGAATGGCCTTACAAGCGGGCTTGGACTGATCGCAGTGGGCTCATCAACTGGGAACATTAGTAGTTGATAAAGCTAAGGCAGAATACTGGTCATTGTTTAGGGAAGACTCATGTAATTATGAGACCGTAAATGTGGCCATATTATACCATATTGAGATAATGTCAGAAAACCATAGGTTGGTATTCCAGGCCTGGAAAGCGTGCGAGGAAAAACAACATCTCTTAGTACTTGCATTCTTATCCAAGTACTAAGAGACAGATTGAAGAAGTAGCTCCCTCTTAACCATTATGACTGACATGAGATCCTTGTTCAGATACTGTTAGAGCAATTCATGTGGGATCTAGAGGAGGATACACAGAGGTGTGTGTGCCGACACCAGCCTCATAGCTGTGAGGAAGCCCTTAGAACTGCGGCGGCCTATGCAGTATCTGAATATAACAGGGACAACAGCTGAGGCCCTAGGCCTTCCACTCTGAGTGTGCCACATGAAGAAGGATGAAAGCTGGGCCCACCAAAGGTCATATTATGTGGCATTGTATATTATCACTGTGGTAGGACAGGGCATATGGCTAAAGAAGGCCCCCAAGGCCTTAGTACCTTAAGTAAGTCCACCTCCCTGGTTATTTCATTTAGGGAAAGACATCAGGAAGAAGAGCATGGTGAACCCATGGATTGCAGTTTTGCTGAGAGCATCCAGATCGAATGTTGGGAGCACTTGGTTGTCACGGCCTGTCAGTGAGAGCCACCCTAGACACGGGATGTTCACAGTTGCTCCTAAGAGCTGATTTGGATCCTGTGAGAGGGGTCCATTGGGATGAGCCAATCACAATAACATATATCCTGGGGGGAGAAATGCATTTTGAAGGCTGTTATGTGCTCCTATGGGTAATGGAATATCAGGTGGTGCTGAAGGTGGGGTTAGTCCTGACACTGTCTTGTGAAATGATTATCGGTAGGGAGTGGGAGCCAATATATAATGTCCTGGAGAGGGTTAGAACTGCCAAAAGAGGAATAGAATAAAGTGTGCAGGGGTGAAGGATGGTTTCGAGAAGTATTGACAGTAGCTCCAGCTGAAACTGATTCAGACATAGGCTTAGAACATGTGGTCAGTCCTGTACAGTTCCAGCAAACACAATGTGATGATCCTGAACTGCAATGCCTGATGAAGGAAGACTCTGGAGAGGGCCTGTCAAACAGAGACATCTGGTACGAGGTAAGGAAATATCTTCTATACTATATCCAGGGGAGTAGAGGGACAGGGAAGGAGGTAATCCAGCTGGTGATACCAGTAATATTTAGAAGGGTGGCTTGGCAGCTGGCTTTCATCCCCTCTGGGGAGTCACATAGGGAAGAGTAAGTTCCAGGTGATAATTGCCCGGAACTTCTTCTGGACTCACCTGCATGAGGATGTAGAACAGTGGGGATCCTTATGCCTAGAGTGCCAAAAGACCCAGGATTGCAGACCTCCAAGAGCCCCTTTGCAATCCTTTCCCATAATAGAGACCCATTTTTCTCATGTGGCCCTGGATATTGTAGGTCTGTTACCCAGAACTAGCATGGGATATCAATACCTTTTGGTGCTTATTGGTTAAGCTACTCACTTCCCTGAGGCTATACCGCTTAGATCAATTACAGCCCCAAGGGTTGCAAAGGAACTGCTGAAGTGGGTCATGAGTGTTAGTATTCCTTGTGAGATTTGGACTGCCCAAGGGACAAATTTTATGTCTGGAGTCATGAGGGTGTTGTGTAGTACATAAGGAATTACTCACCGAAATTGCTCATCTGCGCTATAAAGTCTCTTGTGTAGATGCACCCAGTGACTTGTATATGAACTGCAAATAGTCAAGTTTACATGAGGAAAAGGAAAACTGAAAAAAAGCTATAGAGAAATGGTTCATTTCAGTTCAGTCGAAAGGAGTCTTTTAGCTTAGGGGCTGCATCTACATGAGATGCTACTGCGCAGTCGTTACTGAACATTTATTTAGTACTTGTATAAACAAGTACTGTAACTCAAGTTACTGTGCAGTAGCACCAGTGGACACCTTTTTGTGATGCTACTATGCAGGAGCCTAATAATACTGTGCAGTAGCACTGCATCACAGTTTTTGGCATATGACTCTACTGCACATTAGTCTTGGGCTACTGCACAGTCAGTGTCTCATGTAGATGTGTCCAGGCTATTAATATAAGATAAGAGTTTCTAGTTACTTGGAAAGGCATAACTTCAGAACAAATTCAGATTTTGTTTGAAACAATAGTATTGCTATGTCAATGATGTTGAAAGGACTCTGTAACAGGGTGAGATATCTCTTTCAGGAGGAACAGTTAGCTGTTAAGACAGCTCAGCTTGGGGATATTGGGCTAAGGCTTTACAGAAGAGAAATAAAGGGGAGGGGAAAAGCAAATTGTTATGTTGTGAATGGAACAGTTTGCTGCAAGGAGAAATCAGGCTGCTGTGCTAAAACAGAGAGGATCTCTTCTATTCACTGGGGAAGACAGAGGATTTTGTTTTGTTGTTTTGGTTTATGGAACTTTGCTTTGCAGATCTGGCTGAGGAGCTCATAATATAGTGAGTTCTCCTAAAGAAGCCAACAGGATAAGCAACCTGCTTACAGACTCCAATCTTCAAAGTATATTGACTGTGCAGTTATTGTCAGTTATTTTGAATTTGCCTATGGAAGCAAAAACCTGACTGAGCCCATTAGAATACAAATGCTGACAAATTGAGCCACAACATCTGAATGAGGATTCAAACTTGGGATGAGAAAGAGGTAAAGACTTAAAACCGGGTTTCAAGTTTGAGTCCAGTATTCATTTTTTAAGCAAAATGAAATTTATGAGAGAAAGCAATACAGGTTTCCCTTGCTTTATGCAGGTTCTCTATATGTGAATTTGCTCTTATGCAATGACCCTTTTTCATACCCCAAATCTGTTGTATGTGAGGCAGAGTCACTCTTATGTGATCGGCAGCAGGTAAGTCTGTGGGGGGAGGGGAAAGGGCTGTGGGAGGGGGCGCAGATTGAGGCCCCAGACAGGCTATGGGGTGGGGACCCTGCAGCCACCCTAAAATTTGCTGTGCCCCCCCAACCTCTCTCCCAGCACTGCCACTGCCTGACACTGAGCACGGGGTGGCCCAACCCCCACCTCTGGGAAGAGCCCAGTGTTGTCCCAGACCCCTGCCCACAGTGGCAGCCCATAGCAGCAGAAGCCAAGTCCCACATCCTACACCCCTGTCCCAGCCCCAGCCCCACTCCCTCCCTCACCACTGGTGGCGGGGCAGATTGAGGCTCCACTCACCCCAGCCCTTGGGGCCAAGCTCTTCCTGGCAGGGGGGTTGGGCCACGCTGTGCTTGTGGCAGGGGGGGCGGGGGCGGGGGGGGGGGGGGGGGGGGGGTGTGGCAGGTGGCAGTGGCACTGGGTGGGGGGTTTGGGAGGGGTTATGGCAAAATTTGGGGTGGCTGCAGCACCCCCATAGTGCCCCTCCCAGCACCACTGCCACCTACCCTGAGTGCAGCCTGGCCTAGTGCCCCACTGGGAAGAGCCTGGAGCAGTCCTGACCCCAGCAGACTTACTTGCTGCCAATGCAGTTGAGGTCTTGGAACGGATCCCTATTTGTTACCTTGTAAAGTGGGTTCCCTTTATGTGAATTGAAGTTATGCAATTTTTCAGGAACATATCTACCTCATAAAGCGAGGGAAACCTGTATTATTTTTCACAATTCATATTTTACAGGAGAGAAGGTCTGGTCCATTATTTAGTGTGCTGAACTATCGGAAACCAGATTCTATTTCTGCTCTGCCAAAAAAAACCCCAAAACAAAACCTTCTTTAAACCTCAAACCTTCATTACCTCATTTTCACATTATGTTAAAATAGGGGGATAATAAGACTTCCTTAATTCCCAGTGATGCTGCAAGAATAAATATATTAAGAGAGTGAGAAACACTGGGTGCATCTACATGTGCCATTAATGCAGCTGAATAAACTCTGGTGCAGTTTGCATTGGAGTTTATTGTTCGTGGGCGCCATATTCAGATGTGCACCCAGGACTGCAGTTCATTGCAGAGCAGCCCCAGTTGGCAGGCAGCCCTGGGGGTCAGCCTGTCAATTTGGGGCTCTGCAACCCAGCTCAACATGCTGTGGAGGGGCTGGCTGGGACAGAAGGGTGTTTCAGCATGGGGTTAGCTGGCAGGCAACCCCTACATTGAAGCACCCTTGTGCCCCAGCCAGCCCTGTCAGTGTCTACTCGTGCTTTGCACTGGAGTAAATAATTCTGCCATAGGACAGTACTTGTATCTATCAATACTATCTTAATAGCACCACGCATGTAGATGCTGACATTCTACTGCAGAGCTAATTAGTCAGCTCCACAGTAACCACCTTGTGAGGGTGCATTCACTGTATGATTACTGGGGCTATAGATAAATAAATAAATGGGCATTGTATATGCACAGCATTTAAATAGTACTCAGTAGTAGCACACTCCTATAAACAAATTAATTAACACAAGCTACATCTTCCTCCTCTTCATTTACATTCACAGGCCATTAAGTGTTACAACCAAATAAAATGAATTATCTGATTTATAATCTGAGGGTATTTCTACCATACAGCCTTCAGTAGAGTGTAGAGATACTCAAGATAGATTTATACAAGCTGCTTGGATACCAGAAGCGGTCTAGCATGCAGCAAAGAACTCCATGAAGACTCTTACCTAATAACTCTTCTGAGTTTCATTTATATTTCTAAACTATGATGCAGTCTTTACTCTAATCCTACCCTGAGAAGGTTTCTGAAATGTCTTATCCAAAGCCCTGATCCAAAGCCCATTGAAGATACCATGAGGAGTTTTGTTCAAGAGTGGCAGAAATAGTTCTATCCCATATATATTGTATTATATTTTTCCTTAAAAGGAAGCAATCTTATACTTTGTTTACATTTATATCATTTAAAATGGCAAGAGAAGAAAGGAGGAGGTAAAGACTCCATATAATAACGCATTTTGTCTCTCTCTATCATTTAGGTACAGCTCTGCTAACTGCATCACAAACTGGTAGCTACTTCTGTGAATACATGGAGAGATACATTCATTTAATAATTTGGAGGGTTGTATAACTTTTCTTCTCAAAGTCCCTTACAAACTTACATGGAATGTTTTGAAACAGTACATAGGGTCCCTACATAGTGTATTAGGAAGTCTTATGAAAAAAGCTGAGATGCATTGTTAACTGCTGTACACAAATGTACATTATTAGCTCCAAAGAGATTAAAAGCGGGATTGAGGGATTTTGGGGATAGTGTAAATCCTGAAGTAAACCTCCAGAAACAGCCATTAGTATAGAGAGTGATTAGGGTAACATGGCATCAGTGATGTTGACTGAATGATCAATAAAGCAATAACAAATGGAAGAGGCAAATTGTACAGGGTATATATATGTCATTTGGATTGGGTGGGGAAAACCATCTAATTTCATCTACTTTTTTAATAAAACTTTCATGACATTTTTAGGAACCACAACTAATCAAGTCTTGGTTTTCAGTCTTTTTGGAGGATTCAGTTATTTATTTTTTGTTTGTTTGTTTTGTTGGAACATGAACAAACCTGAAAAGAAAGTAACATGAAAGGACAAAATAGATAGTGCTTACATGTTCAGTTTCTATAATGAACATTTTTATTAAAAGGACAAATTTACATAAGGGAGACCCTATAAAGGGAGTAGTGACTGTCAGAATGATCTGGCTTTTAACAGAAAAACATAACATTAATATATGGCAATACATTTTAGGGACTAATTTGACAATGAAAATCTAAATCTCCAGTATGAGAGAAACCCTTTTCCTAGATAAGTGTGTTTCAGAGGGGAGGGAGGGAGAAAGCACTATAATATGAACGAATCAAGAGAGACAAAAATAAAGGAAAAACATGAAAAAATAAGCGTCTTATACAGGAGAGAGACAGGATTTAATATACCCGTACAATAAGGACAATAATAGTGCTGAATTTAAAGTCTATTATATATTCATTTTCTTTATAACTAATGTTCTCACAAACACAACCTGGTATGTTTGAAATCAAGAAAAATGTTTCTCTTCAGCACTCTTGAGTTTTAAAATGAAAAGGATTTTTTTTTATTTCTAAAAGATAAGAATGTTCTTGTAATTCTTATAAATATTTTTCTTCTCTGTGGGTGTATCTATATCTATCTACATCACTGTGTTGATGAGCTACATCTATGTAGCCATCACTACAGTAATGTAGGGTCAGAAACAACCCACGTGCTGCTGAGACTGTGCACTAGTAGTGAATACTGAAGATTACTGAAGTAATTAATATTTTTGAGCTTATCTTAATTATTACATTTCCTCATGAATAATGTAACTAACTTAGACCATGATATAGCAAGGTACATAAGCATGTGTCTAACTCTACACATTCATTTAAGTCCCATTGCTTCCCAAGGCTTAAGTGCTTTGTGGAACTAGGGCCTGTATCTTGTTTATAAACAAAATCAGAATTCTTGCAATAAGCTCAGAATCAACAAAAGTAAATACTATGTGATGTTATTTATACTCTGACTGAAGGCATAAGTTTGATAATGTATTCTCAAATCCCCTTTGTTCTGCTTGTATTGCTCAAAGGAAGAAATGTGGCCTTGTATCACACTTGTGTTGAATATCTTTGAGCTGCTTATGGATGAGATAAAAATCTTATAAGTATCCAAGTGATTTTTTTTCTTAGGCTTAACTGAAGAGCTTTTGAAGAAGAAGAAAATGTTAACAGAAATAAATAAAGAACATTTTTCAAGATCAGTTTCCAACCTTGTCACTCGACACTCAAAGGAAATTGATTAGGTTAGGAATTCAAAAGACTCTGACATAAAATGATGATAAAGGCATCTTGCTTGTAAGAAAACCACCCCAGAATATTTTAAACCTAACAAAGGCTATAAAAATAAAATTAAAAGACAAACCCCAAGTTGAAAACAAGTAAAAATGTTAAACAACCTCTAACAATGGAAAATAACAAAAGCAGAGACGTGATATGTTAATATGAACATTTGTTTAGAAATACCATGTTTTCTTCAATACAACAAAGTACTTGTTTAATAAAGGTGGAATGTAGGGGGGAAAGGATTTTTCCAGTCTGGATGAGGCAGAAAGAACTTCCTGGTGTGACAAGACGGCAATAAAGTTAGACTCCATGCCTTTGCAGGGGCAGTAGCAATATTTTTTTTTCTTTATTGTAAAAAGTTCTTTATATAAGTTCTTGTAAATAATAAAGTATCCCCCACCCACTCCCTACACTACATGCCTCATCAAGATAGTAGAAATGGCACAAATCAGACCACTTGTTTCTAGGCAGGCCAAAGTGCCCAGGCTATGAGAGGATTAACAATAGTCCCTTCTGTTCCTTTTGCTTTCAGGACTACAGAGAAGTCACAGTCATATTAGCAGCTATAGGTCACAGGATCTACTTGATTCTATTCTCTTCTGCTTTTATTTTACTGAATAAGATCATCTGCCAGGCATAAGATACACAACCCAATTTTAGACAGCTGATTTAGTGGGAAAAGGTACATGTGATATGCAAGTAATTATGGTAATAGAGTTGAGTATATAGTTTTTGATGTCAAAATATGTTTTGCAGTATAGTATGGTCTGAGTTACAAATGTATTATTTCTCTGCCACATCCCCAAAGTTTAAAAAGGCAAGGACAAGGCTACAAGGTCTAAAAACTCAGGTTTTACCTTTGTTCACTACTACAGCTTGAAACATTGGATGGAAAAAAGGAATGAAACAAATTGTAACTAGGGAGTTAAAGAGATTTGATTAAAAGAGATGCTATTTTCTTGTTCACAATGTGGCCCAGAATAAAATATTCACCTGTGTTTTGGGGAAGGAAAAATGAAGAAAAACAAGATACTTCCAGAGTTTTATGGCTGCATACATTTGGGAAAGAACTAAAAAGTGTGCACAGCAAGGCTGGGAAATAGGAGAAAGGAGACCAGGAGCAAAGTTGCTAGAAGGAAAGTGAACTCAATTCATGGAACATCAAAACCATTAAAAAGGAAAGATGACCATTAACACCTATAAAGCGAGTTAGTTTTGGAGCAGAAATCAAAGTGTGTGGGAGGGAATGGAATGAGGGAAGGATGGGGAGAAGTAAGCCAGGCAGCAATATCAGCTTCCTTGCTTAAGACATATACCCCAATTTTGGGGAGCTGATGCAGCAGGGAGGCGGGGGGGGAGGGCATGGAGAGCAAAGGTATGCATCATACACAGAAAACATAGTATTTATTTTGAGACTGCAAGGATACAGTCTGGGTAGCTACAGTAAGACAAAAAATATTTTGCTTTATGCTAAAACCACTTTTGGGGGGATGCTACAAGGCATAATGTAAGTTTAAGCTCATCAAATAAACAATATTGGGGGACTACTTTTTCAGAGTGGAAAGGGAAATCTAATAAAACTTCTGAGAGGTTGTTGGGTAGCTGTGTCTTAAGATTTCCAAGTTAGATGCAGACATGTTGCTAGAGAAGGAATTTTGAAAAAAAAACCCCTCATTTCTGAGAGTCTCTTAGAATTTCTATCAATGATAAGTTAACTGTTTTAAGTGGCTATTTTTTATGCTTTTCCAAACCTCTGAGTTTTTAATGACATCCTGGAAATATCCAGCCTACTTAAAAGAGAAAAAGTGGGGGAAGCATGGGAAAAATAATAAAGAAATATAAAGGGGGAAAAAAATCCTCCCACTTTTTAAAAAGTTTTTATTCTGTGCAGAGATATTAAGGTACTCATGGTGCTTAATGTTTTGCCTTATAGCCTTCCCTACCTTCTTTTACCATAAAGTATAATATATGGAAGATTTCTAAATAACTGGAAATAATCTTCTAAAGAACTACCATAACTGAAATAGGTTTGAAAATGAACTCTGATTCCCTTTAACATGTTTTATACCTCCAGTCCAATACATAGCCTCTGATCGCTATGGTGCTATTACTTACCTTCTTGCAGTGGCAATATTTGTACCATGTTTGAACGAATGGTAGGGTTTATTAACTGTGGCCAGAAGTCCACCAAGGAGAAAGAGAACTCTAATTTCAATCCAAGGATATCAGACCTAGCCAGCAAGTTTGTAAAAAGTTCTGCCAGTCACATATGCTGTATGGTTGTCAAGTTAAGTGTTGTAAGTGACATGCAGCTACTTTACCTGTCAGCTTTAAAATATGGACAAAGGCCACTGTACTTGGGGTGCATGTAACTAAAGAAGAATGCTCAAAAATTATCTCTTGCTTCCCCGAATGCAAAAGCAATGGATAGGAATGTTGCTACTAAGAAATGTAGCTGAGACGTAGCAAATGCATCAACACCGTTCATATAATAAGAAGAAAAAACATTAACACAAACAAGAGAGAGGGCTTCTCCATTCACAGAGAAATGTAGTAGGCATACCTATATTACGAATACTATATAATAAAAAGGTAGACTTCCAAAAGACAGAGGCTGATAAAATTTAGAAAGGCATTGAGCAAAGACTGAATATTGAATATAATACATAGATAAGTGCCACAGAGGCTCATCTCCTTTATCATACATGAATATATGATAGAGGAGAAGGAGGAATTCCAGGCAGAGATAGATATGAAGTGATAAGTGAAATACTACAGCTTGAGTTTTTGATTACAGGATCAATTTCAGTGGACTGGTGAGAGATCAAAGTGAGACAATGACAAATATCATGGGGCATGAGACTTTGGAAACAAAATGAAGTCGATGAGAGTATCTTAAAGTTAATGGGGATTCCAGTGCTGTGTTTATACTCACTGGGGAGAAGACAGCTCCACAAGCTTGCTCCTGTTAAGCAAGGACCAAATCTTACAAATGACAGATTATATTTGTCATAGTATGGCCCAGAATAGGCACCCATAAGCACAAGCAAGATAGAGAGACTGAAATGGCACTAGAACACATGCTCAGACTCACTATAGGCTGCGTGTCTTATTTCTAGAAATCGGTGTGTGTTGAGCAGGTGTGGATAGGTGCTGTTGTGCTTTTTGGTAAGAGTCATAGCTGTTGCATAGAGGTGATATAAGGCAATTTTTTACAGAAGTGATATAAATAAACTCTGTGAGATATACAGCAGAGCTCTGTCTTGAATTCATTCCTATTTCTGACTGTAATTAACACGTTAACACAAAGGATTAGAAAAGACCATGCTTTTTGCTAATAATATTATCTTGTGTTGCTAAGATATTTTAGATCTCTTTCCAGTTCATCTGTAATGGAGGACTGCATTAGAGGAAAATGGTTTATGAAGCAGCTAACAAAAGCTGGAATATATTTGATTTTTCTCTGATAAGAACAATGAGAAAGTAGAAAATTATATATATCTGCTATTAACTGCATTGTTGAGCCATCATAGGAATGGATATGCAATATTAGAAATTGATTGAAGAATGCTTGATGCAAAAGAAATACGCTGGAATTCTTTGTGAAAAGAATAGGCCTAGAAACTAAAAATGCAAAAGTCTGTAACATCATGATTCAGCAAGCCATAACAGATGAGTTGGAATATTAGAATATAAGAAAGCTATCATTTTGCCCTCCCAACATGAGACTCTGAGTAAGGATGACAGCTGCTAAGCTACAACATAAAATGATACCAGTATGATGGGCTATGGGTTTTATTGTAATATGTGTTTTAAATGTTTTCATGTTGTAACAATTTTGCATTCCTCAGTTTCCCTGACTAGTTTGTACACAGGGAAAGAAGGGTTAATGGAGTTCCCATGAGGTCCCAGAGATGTCTATGCGTGGGAGAAGATGAAATGGACCTCTGGCATCAACAGAGAATTGACTATTATGTTGACATTTCAGGATTGGTGGGGACTCACAGCTGGCATCATGGGAAGCAAACTAAAATCAGCCACACCTTGGCTTCTAGTGGTACTTAGAGAAACCATACAAGGCTGGAGAGATCCTGAGTGTACCTCCCCTCAGGGGATCCCTGACAATTACCATATTTATCCAAATACAAGATGACCCTGACTGTAAGATAAATTCCCCAGTAATAAGATTTGACACACACATAAATTATATATATTTTAAAATAATTTTCCATGTATGGAATCTAATCATGGGAGGATCATCTGAAATTCACCCCCTTCCCCACACTACTGCAGGTACTGCAAAGAGGTGTGATGAGGGGGACAGTAATGGGGTAGGCAGTGGTGGGTTGGGAGTATGGAAGGCCATGTCAGGGCACATGGGAGGGTAGGCAGAGGGGCAGTAATGGAGTAGACAGTGGGAAGCAGTGGGGAGCACATGGTAGGAAGCAGACAGTGTGGAAATAATGGGGCAGTAAAGAGAGGCAGACAGCCTGCTGCCTACCTCCACCCACCACTTATCCCTCGTGCCTCACTCCATCGTTGCCTCAGGCTGCCCTGATTTCCCCTTCCCCTGTTTCCCCCTCTTTTGTCTTTAATGCTGCTTCTGTCACCTGCAGCCTCAGATCCCATCTACCCCACCAAAGTCTCTCCCCAACCCTTTACCTTTGTTTTGCACAGGCAGGCTCCATCCCTGCTGCAGCCTGGGGCATGGAGCATTCCTCTTGCTTCTTTCCATAGCTGCAGCATGGGGAGGGGAAGACTGCGGGCTTTAGCAGAGGAGTGGAGGGGTGTGCAGAGGCAGCCGGGGTGGAGGGGGAAAGTAGCAGATCCAGCTCTAGGCCCAACCCCAGGCTGGGGCCAAAGCAGCAACAGTTGCCTGCACACCCCTCTCCCCCACCACTTCCTGTGCTTAATTGTAAGGTGAGGGGCTTTCCCACCGTGTTCAAAGTAGGTGCTTGAACCACCTCCAGTGGCAGGCTATTCCAGACCTTGGGGGCTCAGACAGTAAAGAAATCCTTCTTTATGTCCACCCTGAAACGGTCTTGTAGGAGTTTATAACCATTCAACCTTGTCATTCCTTAGGACACTCTGGTGAACAAATGTTCCCCCAGATCCTGGTGAACACCCCTTGTAAACTTATAGGTGGCTATCAGATAGTTCCTGAGCCTGCACTTTTCCAGGCTGAAGAGTCCCATGGCTCTCAACCTCTCGTTATAAGGTCTGTTTTCCTGACCTCTGATCATGTGCATGGCTCTCCTCTGGACTCTCTCAAGCTTCTCCATATCCTTTTTGAATTGTGGAGCCTAAAACTGGATGCAGTACTCCAGCTGCAGCCTCACCAAGGCTGAGTACAATGGGAGAATGACGTCCTGGGATTTTCTTGAGACGCATCTATAGATGCAAACCAGTGTTTTGCTCACTTTACTAGCTTCAGCATCACATTGAAGGCTCATGTTCATCTTGTGGTCAATCCTGACCCCCAAGTCCCTCTCGTCCATAGTGCTTGTCAGCGTAGCTATGCGAAGCCTATAGACATGCTGCAGGTTTTTCCTCCCAAGGTGGAGAAACTTGCATTTTTCGGTGTTAAACACCATAAGGTTCTCATCTGCCCATTTCCTCAGTCTGTCAAGGTTACCCTGAATTACCCCCCTGTCCTCAGGTGTGGATGATTTACCCCAAAGTTTGGTATCATCAGCAAACTTGGCCAGTCCGCTTCCGACACCAGTGTTCACATCATTAATGAAGAGGTTGAACAAAATAGGTCCAAGTACAGAGCCTTGAGAGACCCCACTGATCACAGGACACCAAGATGATTGACTTCCATCAACCACCACCCTCTGGGTCCAACCACGGAGCCAGTTTCCCAGCCAGTGGATCATGGTGGACCCGAGGCTGCAGTTGGCCAGTTTTGCCAAAAGGTGATCATAGGATACCAGCTCAAAGGCTTTTTTAAAGTCAAGATATATGACATCAATCTCCTCCCCCTTGTCCAGGTGATAGGTCACCTGGTCATAAAAGAAAATGACATTAGTTAAGCACGACCTACCTGCAACAAACCTGTGCTAGCTATCCCTCAGGGTGTCTGTTGCCATCGGCCAGTCCGTTAAGGATTGGCTCTTTGATAATCTTTTCTAAGACCTTCCCTGGGATAGCGGTCATGCTTATGGGCCTGTAGTTTGCTGGATCCACTTTCCTCCCTTTCTTGAAGATAGGTACCACATTGGCCTTCTTCCAATCATTGGGCACTTCACCAGAGTGGCAGGGGGGGCCCAAGAACTGCGGCCCGGGGCGAGGAGCTCTCAAAGATCTGTGCCAGGGGCTGAGCTATGATGCTAGCCAGCTCTTTGAGTACTCTGAGGTGTAAATTGTCAGAGTTGGCTGTCTTGAAGGTTTCCAGCCTCTCAAGGTGTTCCTTTACCAGGTCAGCATTGATGGAGGGCAAGGAACCACCCTCATTCAGGTGTCTCTGTCCCGTAATGGGCAGGGGAGTCCCATGGGACTTGTGAAAGACCGATGCAAAGTACCCATTTAGTAAGTTGGCTTTTTCCTGGGTGTCGGTCATCAGTTCTCCCTTCTGATTTAGCAGGGGTCCAATGTTGTCCTTGCTTTTCCTCTGGTTACCAACATATCTAAAAAAGGACTTTTTATTATCCTTGATACTTATAGCCAGTCGGAGTTCCATCACAGCCTTGGCTTTCCTGGTTCACTCCCTGCAGGTCTGGACCAGTGCAGTATATTCTTCCTTGGAGGCGGATCCCGTCCTCCATCATTTGTAGGTCTGTCTTTTTAGATGCAGGAGGACCTCTAGTTCCTTGTTGATCAAAGAGGGCTGCTGTGCTCTCTTGCTGCCTTTCCTCTGAGATGAAATAGCCTTAGCTTGTGCATCGAGGATTACTCCCTTGAGGAGCTGGTTATGTGGGATATGGCTGGGTTATGTGAGATAGGTTCTCTGAAGGGCATAGAATCTAGTAGTCATAGGATAAAAACATGAGGAAGACCCAGAAAAAGGTGGTTTGAAAATATGGAGAAGGATATTAAGAAGATTTGATACCTTGCTGAGGAACATTTAGAGAATGAAATCTTCCTTGAAAATATAATAAAGTGAAAAATGAAGAATAACTAAAAATTGGATTATTGTTTCTGCATGGTAAAGGAGTCTGTGTTTAAGGTAGGGAACTTAAATGGCCCTTATTTTCTGATACACCACTTGTCCATTCACATATTCTGCAAGTGTGTGGACATTTTTCAGTGGAGGATAGTGTTTGAGTGTGAATATGCTATCTAGTGTGAAAAGACCTGGCGAGACAAAAGTGATTTGTCAACATAAAATGGAAACTTGGCTTTACAAAATGCAGGGTCTCCCATCATTTTGTTAGAAAAGTTAATCACTGGATCATTCTTTTAATATTCATTGTATTTGTTTTAATATTCATTTCTCATTTGTTTCTCACAGAGATCTTATTTTTCCCTCTGTTTTCAGTTTGCATTATATCACAATTCTCCATTTGTCAATAGGGCATCTCTTTGTCTTAGCTGAAAGTCACCTAGATCTAGATATTGAAAATGATTTAATTAGACATTAGGTGATGCAGAAAATTAATTTACTATGTGAATACACAGCAAGTACTCTACCAAGTGCCAAAGTTAAATTGTAACAGGTTTTTAATTACTTCCTCTATCCTTGTGGCAGGGAACAATTCAAATTCGAAATTCTGTTTCCTGAATCCAAAAATCAGATGCACAAGATTTGGTTTTGCCAGTGCCAGTGGCATTGCAAATCTGTATCTTGACTCCTTCAATGCTGTGCAAGGATAGAGCTTCTGAAGTGGCACTCCTTTAAAAGGTATAGCAGAAACTGCTATATTCTTCACTGCTCCAGTACCACTATAAGTATTGTGCATGTCTCAGACATGATGCTTTTCTTTTTCTGGAGCTGCATCAGCACATTTTGTCTATCTATCTCCTCTGCCTCTAGTTTGCCATAAAAGAGCACTGTATATTTATTCTACTATTGTGCTTGTGTTTTGAGACAAAAGGTCTCTTTTCTACTTTGAACTGTGAAGTTAGTACGCATGAACATGAAAACATCCCATGGCATTTTCTGTGGTTGCTGTCAAACCAGATGTAAACTTCCTGCTTTTCTGTGCTTTAATTAGCTTTAATTGCCCTAAAGAAATAATAGAAACAATGGCATTGTAAATAGTACATTTTGTTTGAGCTTTACATCTAATTGCACCTCAGATGGCATTCATATATTGTGCCTGGGGCACACTGCAATTAAAAAGATCTTCTGGTAATATACAGCTAGACCTTGGAAATGTGCATACACCTTTACTTTCCAATACAACTCTGTTCTCTACATGCTGTGCAAATGCTTGAATAATGGAAGTATTATACGCTCATATTTGGTTACCTATAGCTCAACTGGAGGACCTTTAACAGGCTTGACTCCCTTCACAATTTATATTTGGACATTATGAATCACCAGCTATGCTTCCAAATGTAGAAGTGCTATGCTCATTCTCTGCTCATTCTCTGTTATTCACATATTCATATTCTGTGCATTCAGAGAATTCTATGGCACCTCAGAATGCATTAGCCTCCTTGAATGCATATACATTCATAGGAGGTAGGATTAGGACCAAGGGTCTCAAATTGTACCAGAGGAAGTTTAGGTTGGAGATTAGGAAGATTTTCTCACTATGAAGGCAGTTGAGCATTGGAACAAGCTACCTAGAGAGATTGTGGAATCAACATCCCTGTAAATTTTCAAGAGCAGGTTAGTTAGACACTTGCCTTGAGCAGGGGGCTGAACTAGATGACCATATGAGGTCCTTTCCAGCCTATTTTCCTATAATCCTACAAGTAATTCAGATTTACAGCAAAACTCTGGAGAATGTTAAGTATTTACCCAATCTTGTAATCTCTCTCTCACAGAAGTCTGAGATTGATGAAGAAATCCAACATCACCTTAAAAGTGCTAGTGCAGCCTTCAGACACCTGAGGATATGGGTGTTTGAAAATCACAATATCAGACCTGAAACCTAGCTCATGGTTTATCAAGCACTCATGATTCCCACCTTACTGTATGGAGCTGAGAACATGGACAACATACAGGAGATACCTCAAGTTGCTGGAGAAATAACATCAATGCTGCCTGTGGTAGATCCTTTGAATGCAGTGGGAGACAGATGCACCAACATTAATGTCTCTCACAAGCAAACACCACAAGCATCAAGGTGATGATCCTCTGCAATCAACTTGGCTGGGCTGGCCACATCATCCTAAAGTCCAATTCCAAACTCCCTAAGCAAGTCTTATTCTTCCAGCTTAGTCAAAGCATATGCTTAAGAGGTGGGCAGAGAAAGCATTTCAAGGATGTCCTCAAGGCCAACTTGAAAAAATGTAACATCAATGTCAGCTCATGAGAGACTATTGCCCAGGACTGCCCCAAATGGAAGAAGTCTGCTGCCGTGTTCTCAGTACTTTGAAACTTTACAATGGCAAAAGGGGACAGAAACAACAAGAGATGGAAAAGCGAGATCTGCAGAAACAGCATGTCACAGACCAAATCAAGAATTCAGAGTCACCCACTCCACACAGAAACAGGTGTCCAAGTTGCAGCAGAGTCTGTCAATTCCAGATTGACCTCATCATCCATCTTCAAACCCAGAGATAAGTGATCATGGAAGACAATCATCCTTGACTGAGAGGGATTGTTAATGATGTCATGTGCACATATACAAAGATGATTTTACCTAAAGCACTTAAATTTCTGAGGATGAGTGATATCAACTGAATTTACAACAGGCTATTAGTTCTACTGAGGTCCCATCTACACATTACACTTAAGACGTGATTAACCAGTTAACCTTAAGCGGTTACCCAGCCACATGTTCAGTCAATTAGTGGGGTGATAAAAAGAGGAATAAAGTAGAAAGTTATTCCACAATATATATGTGCGATACATTTATAGCTGTTTCCTATCATGCCATTCATTGAATTTGTGGCCAGAGACACCTGTGACTGGCAACCCTGTTAGCTGATTGAAGCTCCCAGGTGTGTTTGTGCATGTGGAGGCAGGGGGGACGGGATGGGACGGGACGGAACATATGCACTCATGCAGCTGGGAGATTGCAGCAACTGATCTCCCAGCCATGAGGTTGTGTGGGGCAGCTGCATGGCTGGGAGCACTTTTCAGGCGAGGGGGCTCCCAGCTGGAGGATCTTGCTTCTTGCTAGTACAGGGGGAACCTGGGAATTGGGCCAGACTCCCCCTGCACCAGCAATAAGGCATGATGGGATCTGATTTGCGATTGCATCCCCCTGCCATGTACATGTGACATTACAGGAAGTGTGATTGTGTGGATCACACAGTAGATCCCATCACATCTTTATCAGTATGTGTAGAAGGGCCCTGAAATCCCACATTGTATTTTAGCAGAGCTGTGAAGGTTTTCTTTTCTTTTTTTTTAAAAATTGGTGAGGAGATAGAGTATTTTTCTCCTTAAACTAAAAGCATGAATTAAGCTTAATTATAATTGTTATATATTCAGTATCATTCTGTTATTCACAGTTCATTCCACTTCCCTCAGCTCAAAGTCAGCGTTTGTTGCATGTTCATGGTATTCTTGGCTGTGTGCCTCATTCCCATCTGTTACAATAGGACTCTACCTGTTCTAATTCACCTGTGGCTTTTTCTTTTGTTTTTGTCACCGAAAATAAGTGCCAGGAGAAAGAGGGATGACAACTTCTAGAGAAAGTCACAGCATCGCAAGTCTCCTTGGAAGTGCTCACACCTCATGTCTTTGGCATGTTCCAAAAACCCCAAAGTCAACAGTAGAGGATGTAGAAAACACAAGCAGCAATAGACATATTAGCTGCCAAAAAGACAGGCTGCATTGCAGCAGGTATCTCTGATACCTTTGATAACAACTTTGATTAACAAACAAGTTGAAACAGAAAAGTATCACTCTCCCTGTAAGCACTGCCTGTAAAAAGAGGCCATAGAACACTGATATTAAGCAGGGGTTGGGAAGTATAACCGTAGACCAATAGTCTCTCTGAGTTTTCTGCAAAACTGAGATTTTTTGAATTATTCATTAAACCATAAAATATTCTAAAAATAAGGATCATTAAACTCTGAAACTAGTATCGAGTTTTAGAGAATATTGGAATGCTGAAATGCTGTAGAGTTTTGCAGATCTGTCTCTTCCCCTTTGTTGTCTTAGAAATAACTTCAGTATTTCATGTTTTACATGGAGTTCCTTACAACCTAAAATAGGGGTTAGATTGTACTTTTGTATTTGTAGATTGTATTTTAGGTGCAATTAATTTGCAAAAGTCATGAAGGACTATGCTTGAAGGTGCAATGAATAGTAACATAAATACATAGGTTATTTCATTTGGATGATTTGCAACTTCCATTGAAATGGGAATACATGACACAAGTTCTCAGCAAAGCCTTCATATACAAGGGTACCTTTGGAAACTTTACATGTTCTGCGCTTCTAGGTAAATTTACCTCACTAACAGTTCTTGAAGAGAATATTTACACTAATGGCACCTAGTGGTATATGTTAATCCTGGAAACTGGAAGGCAGATCATGCTATCTCATTATAAGGACTCCTTTTTCAATCAGTGGAAGGAGAAAGGCAAGTATAGAGTCATGTAATTTCATGTCAACATTGTGGTATTTCACAAGGTAACAGTTCAGTGATTGTACATTTCCTTCAATGCACACATCTATTCTGTATGCTACTGCCTGGCACCATTGTTAAATCAAGTAATAATAGAGTCTGAAGTAAAACAATCTGTTGGATGGACAGACTTGGTCCTTTTCAAGGCAAGCAGCCATCAATGTACTTTCCACCTTACTACCTAAAGCAATAAAAATCATTTTTTAAATTAGTTTTAATGTGTCTGTTCCCAAGAAGGGCAGTGTTCCTCCAGTAATTTAAAGTGACCCCAGTATTCTCTTTTAGCAGAAAACATCAAAGCGAGACAGTCAGAGAGACAAAAAAAACCCAAAAACCAAAACAAAACAAAACAAGTATGGCTTAACATAGAAAAGTGGGCTCTTGGCAACATTTTCTTCCCTTTTAATGATGCTTTAAGAAATCCTACAATTCAGCCACAGTATTACATGCTATTCCTCTATTATGAATTCTACCAAAGTCAAACAAGTTACAAACCAAAGCCAAACAATTTAGTTGGCATGTTACACAGATTTCCTAGCAGGACGAATGGAAGCCTCCCAAATATGTTCATTTTCGGATATCATGTGAAGAAACTCAGAACTGTTCCTGATTTTGCCAGGACACAGACTTCTGAAAAAATGTATTTGCACAATGAAGGAAGAGCTGTTGGGAATCATTTACACACAGGGCATGCCTGCATGAGATATTTACTGCAGAGCTGTCTAATTAGACCTGCAGTAAATGTCTCAGTATCTACATGTGTGACCTTATGAGGCTGCAGGAAACTAATAAACTCTGCAGCAGGTTAGTATTTGTAAATACAAGTACTAGCCTGCAGCAGAGTTTTTTCTGAGCAGTGTAGAAGCTGACCCAGCTGGCTGGGACACAAGAGTGCTTCAGTGTGAAGGCTGCTTGCCAGCTAGCCCAGCATGGAAGCACCCTTATGCCCCAGCCAGCACATCCACAGCATGTTGAACCAGGTTGGAGCAACTCCAGCCTGGCAGCCAGGGCTGCTTCAGTCTGGTTTACCATGATCCAATTCTGAGAACACATGTAAACATGGTGCATGGTAGCAGAAATCTTCAGTGCACTCCCACAAAATTCCTTTCCTTTGACATAGTTCTGAGACTATCCCAGCTAAAACACTACAATGCTATGGAAACAGCACTAGTAATAGCACTAGTCTGTATTTGGATGATTTGAATGTTTACTATTCCCCATTCTCTTTGTGCACAAGGACCCTCTTTTTCTAGGGTGAGCTGAAAAAGGTCCATCTAAATCCACTTCTGTGGTCTGATTTCTAGGGTACATATACCACATTTGGGGAATTTAGAGGGAAGTTGGATGAAATTAAAAGATGGCCACCCAATCTAAGGTATATTAGGATTGGAGGCTACTGGGTGGTCTTGGGGGGATTGGGGGAGAAAATGTGTGCCACAGGGGGGGTTAGGGAATTGGGGGGGCAAGCAGGGTTGGTTGAGGGTATTGGGAGGATTTGGGGACAAGCGGGGTCTACAGGGGGATCAGGAGCAAGTGGGATTTGTGGGGGGGATTGTGGGGTTATTGGGGTCTACAAAGGGTTGGTGCAGTCTGGGAATGTTTGGAAGGATCAGGAGGGCTGGAGGCATTCATGGGAGGGCCTGGAGGGAAGGGGTGGATCTCTCTTCCACCCTCTGGGACTAGGGGCTATTTTTAGCTTCTCAATCCCCCACATCCCAGACAAACTTTCTCACCGTGTGTCCAAAATTTCGAATGGGCTTTCAAGGGAGGTAGTACTCTCCTCTACCTTGGGTGGCTTTAAGAGAAGGCTGGATAGGCTTCAAAGCTAATTGCACTTTATCATGTATCAGCAGATGCATGACAAAAAGAACCAAGGGGTACATCCACACATGCAAGTACGTACACTTGCAGCAGCTCAAATAGAAGTGGTGCGAATTTGAATCAGGGCTTTTTGCTTCACTGCACATGCTCAGACATGCATTTTGTTGTGAAGCAAATTGTGCCACTTGGGGCAAAATAACACTGCCTGGCTCCTCCCAGATCTTCAGTCAGGGAAAGTTAGAGACCAGGGCCAGGACCTGTGTTGTCCCCAGCAGTGTAAAAAGCTGCCCTGGTAAGTAGCTCAGGTCTATTAGCTTTCAGGAGCTTCTGCAGCCCAGCCAATTGGTACTTGGGGACACTACCCCTTGTGCCAGTTGGACTGCTGAAGCAGCCCTGAGAGTTCCCTGCACCCTCTACCCACTGCAGCAGTGGACTGTGGTTGCAGGGTTGGTCTTTGTGTGGCACTACTGCCCTTTGTGCCTCCTGCCCGGCCATCTGGGCAGCTATCGCCCAGAAGATGTTCCAGGTGTGGTGGCCTGCTTTGAATTGTCAAAGCATGTTCTCCTGGCCCCATTTGTCCAGGGGGTCAGCCACAGCCAGATGGGTCCAAGATGCCAGCTCTGAGCAAGCAGGGTCCTGCCACTGGCCTCCCTAGCAGGAATTCTGGTGTTCTCTATTGGGAAACTGAAAAATCCCTGATAAAAAAATCCCAAAGTCACTCTGTAAAATACCCCCTAATCCATGTTCCTCCATAAGTAAAACAAAAGACCACTATAAAGACAGAGAGCAAGACAGACACAGCGATCAGTTGGACAATGTTTTATTGATATATCTGCAGTGGTAAAGCAAGTCTCATCATAATAATCAAGTGAACTCTAAATACATGTCTCATGAATTCATGAATACATGTTTTGCTGCCCTCCGACAGGGTGATGGCCCCCACACAAGGGGTTTGGTCCCCCCAATAGGGGGTTTGGCACTCTCACAAGGGGTACAGGCCCCCAACAGGGGGTTCAACCTCCAAACAAGGGGTACAGGTCCCCAACAAGCGGTTCAACCTCCAAACAAGGGGTACAGGCCCCCAACAGGGGGTTCAGCACCACAACAGGGGATTCAGCCCTTACACAAGGGGTACGGCCCCCCAACAGGGGCCAAATGGCCCCCACAGGTGCTACCACCCCCTTGCAAGGCCCAAATGCCCCACCCCTCCCCCCCAGCCTCACCCCCCCCAACTTGCATCCCCAGGTCCCCAATGCTACCCCACAACCCCAGGCACCATCAGTTTAAAAAAAAACCAGAAAAAAACAGAAAAAAATGGAAAATAAAAGCCTCTGCTTACCTTAGAAGCAGGGGTGGGGGGGGTTTCCAGGGCCTCCTGGCAGATCCCCCCAGGGCAGAGGGCCTCCTGGCAGATCCCGGCGGGGCTG
>NW_005841978.1:2334606-2340371 GCF_000455745.1 Alligator sinensis | reverse complement strand
GGAGTAGGTGGGGCCATTGGAGGTCCCCCCATTGTTCCCTCCCCCCTCCTCCAGTCCCCCCTGACCTCTTACTGACTGGCACCAGAGCCCTGGTGCTGAAACATGCGGCCAGCCAGGCCGCGTGTTTCAGCACCAGGGCGAGGGCCAACCATAGAGATGCTCTGGCAGTCAGAGTGTCTCCATGGAGGTCTCAGTCTCTGGTTGCCTCAGGGCATGGCCTGGGACTGGCCCCAGACCATGCCCTGCACTGCTTTTTTAAGCTTCAATTTTTTTAGACCCCTGGATATCCAGGGGTTTAATTTTCTCCCCGAAGTGTAAGTTTGCAGCACGGGAACATTTTTTTGTTCCCACACATGCCTGTTGCCCTGCCTCAAAGGGTTTGAGGTGGGGCAAGAGGCACATGCGTGCTCATGTGGATGCATCCTAGAAGGTGATACTTCCCCTCTATGCGGCATTGGTCAGACTGCAGTTGGAGAGCTACATCCAGTTTTAGACACCACACTTCAAAAATGATGTTGATAGACTCAAGAGGGTTCAGAGGAGGGCCACTCGTATGGTTATAGGCTTACAGGACAAGCCCTATGAAGAGAGACTGAGGGACCTGGGCCTCTTCAGCCTCCATGAGAGAAGGCTGAGAGGTGATCTTGTGGCCACCTACAAATTCATTAGGTGGATGCAGCAAGGGATCAGAGATGCTCTGTTCACCAATGGTCACAAACTGACAGAGAGAGCAGATTTCGGCTAGATATCAGGAAAAATGTCAACAGTAAGACCCACAAGCTATCTATATGTGTGCATGTACACATGTACTTTGCTATAGGCATGCTTTGAATCTGACATAAAATTCCATTAAAACTAACACTGTCATAAAAAATTCTTCAGAGACTGGTTATACAATAAAAAATAATGAATAAATCAACCAAAATATGCTATATTTCAGAACATCAAATATAAAATGGTAAGCAAATTATCAGGTGCCCATGTGTTATCTAAGATTGTTTCTTTGTCCCTGGGAACTACCTATGTGATATCTAGAAGACCTCAAAGAATGCAAAACAAATAAAGCCTGAAATTACGGTTTGACTTGTAGGCACAACAGTTCAGAAGGAAAAGTTTAAATTTCCTTTTGTACTAGGGAATTGCATTATGCCAAAAAAAAAAAAAAAAGAAACATGTAGATGCTTTGTCCCAAACTTTGAAAGGATCAGATCTATCAGAAACAGAAGATACTCTTGCTACAAATATGGCACTTATTGTATTTACTCTGATTAAATGAAAGTGACAAATTATTCTAGAAAATACAAGGACATTTAAGGTTGAAGGTAGTTGGAATGTCTGAGCCTCAGAGGGAGAGGACAGTTCACAAGAAACCAGTAAACCCAGTTCCCCAAAACCTGAAAACAAGTTGTATAATACTTGTATTTCAAAATTATTGATTTTACTATGTCCAGTATCCCCTTTTGTAACTGAAGTTTGCAAAATGATTAAATATCTTGATAGTCAACAAAATAGCAATTTCAAGATGTGCTTTATTCCAATTCCAACCATAATCAATGGAATTTTTGGTTTCATCTGTCACAAGACAATTGTCACCTTACAGGAAGATCACTGAAATCAATTCAGAAATCAATTCAGAAATAGCAAAGTTTCCTCAACCAAACCAAATATCAGCTGTTTTCCAAAATAACAAAGTGATAAAAAAAACTGGTGGTATTGGCATTGTGAGTCATTCTTTTTTCCTCTGTTTGAAAACAGTAATGCTGTAGCTGGTAGTTTTATACTGTGTCTAAAATTGTCCATTTTTAAGCATTCTTCTGGCATGACTGATGAGGAAAAGATAGGGGAAATTTTGTTGTATCAGTTGTACAGTGCTTTAATTCCTTGGGGTCTACAAGAGCTGGTTGTGACCCTCGGACAACGGATAGCAGCTCTTGGGTTTTTAATTTTCACCCAACGGTCCATTCAGTTGGCAGGGAAATTTTGGAGCATAGCATACCTTGGCTCCATTTCTCATTTTGACATTTCCTCATACATCAGGAGACTAAGAGTTAGTAACATGTCACAAGCAGTCAGTCTAGGACAGTTGGGGTTCATCCCTTGTTGGGGACTATTCAGATGTAACTTCATAGCTATTTTCTGTTGCTTTCAGGTTTTACACATGCTGATTTTAAACATTCCTATAAATCTTACTGCTCACTTATAAATTGGCATCAAAGCATCAGAGCCATATTTTAGACAGGGAAAAAGAACAATAGTTCTGAATCCTGCCAAAGGTCTTGCATTTTATGAATACAAATGTGGATAGCTCATATATATTACCACCACAAAGATCCTGTTCTGTGGCTGGAATATTGACAATGCTTGTGTTAAAATCTTGAACATTGTTTCAGTAAAACTGTTTCCTGCATTACTTTTATACTGCAAAATAACAATGTGCACTTATTCAGGAGAAATTCTAACTTTGTCCTATTTCACATTCTAAATCATTTACTTTCTTACATACAAAATAGCCTGAACTCATGTTCTTTAAATTAGCTAAGGGTTATTAACACTGTTTTGAAAGTACTGTACTAGCTGATGGTTCATTACTTGGGAACAATGTGTTAGCTCCTGGCAGTACACCTCATTACTAGCGTGACATGAGATGCTACTAGTGTTTTTAGGAAATCAGAATTCCATTGTGTGATATTTCTTTCATCAGATTCTATCTTTTTTGTTGGTGTTTGTGATTCATATGCAGCAACAGTCAATAACCAAAGCTATTTCAGCCACTTCAGTAAACTGATCTTGAGACTGAGAAAAGCTTACAGCAAACACTATATTATTCTGTGGAATAAATGTTAGAAAAGTTAAATGTGAACATGGGTTGTCCTGTGGCATGCAGCACTAAAGCATCCAGATTTATCACATGATTTGTAGAGTAAAATAGTAGATGAGTGAATTTCCATTACAGCTGAACTATTTTAATATAATTTTATTGCCAGATCCTCCAAATATGCTATTTTAAAACTATTCAAAATATATTTTTCTCCTCCTGAAACCAAATTCCTTTTCATCCAATGATAGACAGAGCACTGATCACTATTTCTGATGTAACCAGCGGCTACCAGCTGCTTCACGTGTCAAAGAGTAGTGTTGCTTTATTTCCCTGTCTTCTGATAACCACCTGACTTCTGCAACTGGATAGCAGAAAAAGATGTTTGGGCTGTTTTCTACCATTAGGGAAATCTATGGTTGCTATTTTGCAAGAGAAAGGAAAAGGGAAGAGGTGAACACAGAGTGACCATTTTATGGCTAGAATAATTTGTTTTTCTATAAAGTTCTATTTAAAGTTATGAATAATTAAACAAATCATTAAACTTACAACAATAAAAAGATACATTTATCAGATAAATTATTCCCAGTCAATAATCTATGTAGTTTTAATTCTTATACAAGGACTTTATCACTGAATACGCTTATCTTTAATAACAAATTCCAAATGCTGGCAAGTTTGTATTGTGATTAATTGACTTTATCAGGAGTTGTGTAGCTAGCTCTCCGGGGTGGTGATGCATATTTAGGGCTGGATCATGTCTTTAAGTATAGCCATTACCATAGGCTGGTACATAAACTAAACTGCACTTCCATGGGAGATATTGTGACTTACATATTACACTAAAGCCACAATTTCTCTTTTCCTTTCTCCTTAGTGGGAAGGTAAGAAACTTATGCTGTCCTGTACCAGTTGTGTTAATAAACTCTCCTTTGTGGTCCTGAACACAAATGTCACAAAAAACTAAGCCATATAAAAAACTAGAACTCTTGGTTCCAAAATGATACCTTTTATTAGACCAGCTGGAAAAAAAGTTGTTTTAATAAAAGGTATCATTTTGGAACCAAGAGTTCTAGTATGTTGTATGTCTTTTTGTCTCAGACCAACACGGCTACCACGTACACCCCTGAAACAAAAAACTAATGAACTCCTGAGAAGCATAGATTAAGATATTCATATATTTCCTTCATAAAACACACATTGTATAATTTATTGTAACCTGGGTGTCCCCAAAGTGAGTGTGCCCCCTCACCAATAGAAGGGGAAAAACAGCAGGGCACATGTGCTGGGGGTGGAAACTGCAGTCTACTCGCAGTTCCCTCCCACCTGTAGTGTCTCAATAGAGGAGGAACAGAAAGAGGTGTCTTAAACAGGGACAAATTTAATATATGTATATAAAAAGGTTGCGAACTAAAGTGAGTATTTACAGGTTACACATACATATAATTATAACTATATACACACCTAAATACAAACAGGTAAGCATAAGGGTCCTAAATGGTATAAATAGTTAAGTATAATAATAAATGGTACTCATAAAATACAAGGCATACACTTAACAGTTAATAAACACTCCAAAAATGCACAGAATACTCTCCACAATATGAGATACAAGAGGTCTCTAGTGGTTCCCCTCCTCTAGGGGTTCTTTCCCTCCTGCCTCTTTATTGAGGATACCTTTCCCTTAGTATCACTCCCTGGTGGGAGACCTGTTGCCCCACTAATTCATGTGTCCCAAGGAGCCAGATGGAGCAGATAAGCTCTCTGGCCTGACTAATGTTTCTCCAAGGGAGAGCTCAGTTCCAGGCTTGGGGGGTGGTGGCATGACTTGCTCACACATCCCAGCAGCTCAATTCTTCTCAGGGGAATTTGCAAGTCTGGGCCGCCTCATGCATGCCAAGAGCTGTGCCACTCTGAATGATGCTCCCTGCACTCAGGAACCACTCTGTTCCCAGGGCCCTTGCGGGCCTACTGCAGGGAATGGGTCCCAGACCATCCAGCCCCTCCATCTCCAGGCCTCTATGCCCTGCAATGACTCACCCCATGGTAGTGCTGCCTCTGTGTCTGGCTTCACATCGTGGTTGGAGACTTGAACCGCTTCACTGTGGCTTCCAGGATCCCAGTCCCTCGCAGACCCTCCATGCAGTGATGCCTGCACTGCAGCCTGGCCTCATGCCAGGGTTGGAGACCCCAGCCGCTTTGCTGTGCCTCCCAGGGTCCCAGTCTCTCGCGGACCCTCTGTGCAGAACCTGCACCACAGCCTGGCATCATGTTGAGGGTTGGAGACCAGAACCACCTCACTACAGCTCCCAGGGTCCTGACCTTCTGTGAAGGAATGCCTGCACCTTCTACCACTTCTGTCCAGCAGTGGAATCTTTTGGGCTCTTCTGGGCAGCCAGATATGCCCACTGGGCTGCTCTCCCAGCTCTTCTTGGCCCCAGGATCTATTTCTTCTTCTTCATCCCATGCTGACTCACCATGTGCTTGGCACACAGATGGTTATATCCCCCTCTGGGGCTCCACCCCAAGATTGAAAACGAACCAATTATGGGGGCTGCAATTTAAGTTCCCAGTTAAGTTCACTCCTGCCCCCCGCCCCTTTTGGAGTAGAGGGGAAGTAGACTCTTTTCCTGACTGCTTCCCTGCCTGTCTCTGATTGGTGGGGTTTGCCCCACCAATTGCATTTGTAGTCTCCTAAGCCCAGAGAGTTGGCAAAGCCCAGCAAGCCCGCCACAATATTACTGCTTTACTTCACCAAAGATCCAAATGTAGTGAATTGTAAAAAACTTTAAAATTGTAGAAAGTTGTTTTTTGTTTTGGGGCATTTGGGGTTTCTTTTGCTTAACATTCTTTTAAAGTACTGTGTATAAAGATCCTGCAGACCTACAGACACAAGGTGGTAGTATCAGTTTTTAATAATAACTAATAATGGTAATATTTGCTTCATATT
>NW_005841978.1:2332794-2334596 GCF_000455745.1 Alligator sinensis | reverse complement strand
CTTCTCACTGATCCAGTTCAACAATAAAAGCTTTGGTCTTGATTCTGATGTTACTCACATCATTGTAAATTGTAAAATTATTAAGCCACTTTGAATCATAACATACCTCACTACCGAATGCATCTGCCTTTGGATTGTTAAAGCAATCCATAGTTAGGATGGCAATTTTTTTGTTTTGTTTTGTTTTGTTTTGTTTTAAGGAGACATTACAGGGGTGGAGCCGTAACAGAACTTACATATCTCATGAATGGAAGAATCCAGTATCAGCAGTTATAACTGTAACTGCATTTGCTTTGACTATATCAAAATCCCCAAATTACATAATATTTAAATCATACATATTGTAGTCCTCTTTTCTTTTTACACTCTTGGTTTGCATCCACATGAGTGTGGACATTTATTTCCCCGAGGACAAGAAGCAGTGGTGCACCTTGTGCCTCTGCTAGTTGTCCCCTGGGGAACACCTGTGCCACTTGCTCTCTGGCACATGGCAGGTTAGTCTGGGTGGGGTAGGGGAGGCTAGGGCCAGCACTGGGCTGGCTCAGAAGCCTTATATTGTGTTCTGGGGGGCTCATGGGGCTTCAGCAGTGGCAATCCTGCCACTTAGAGCCTGGCCAGCAGCTGGAGTGTAGCTCTGGCTAACTAGGCCCTGGTTTTGGGTAGTGTGCACACTGTTCTCACATGTACTACCCCACTTTTTTTGCATGGATCTCTCATGCAAAACCATCACCCCCCATGCTAATACCTTGCAGCATAGAGAACACCTACACGTGCAGTATGTGGCACCAATGTGTCTGCAGTGCCATGTCCTGTACAGCTGTGCTCATCTGGATCTGGCCTTAGAGGCATACATAATGTCATGTGGTTTGCCCTAAAGTCTGTTTAAATTCAAGGGGTATTTTTTCTATGAACACAGGTCATATTGTTGTTCTCAGTGATTCATAGAATCAAAGAGAATTAGGGTTGCAAGAGACCTTAGGTAGTCATCTATTCCAACCCCCTACTCAAAGCAGGACCATCCTGAAATAGATCATCCCAGCCAACACTTTGTCTACCTGGGTCTTAAAAACCTCCAAGGATGGAGATGCAACAACATCTCTTGGTAATCTGTTCCAGTGATTTACTACCCTCCTAGTGAGAGAGTTGGGTCCTGGGTATGACTGTAAACTGCATCTGACTGAGGGCTTGGTGGCAATGCCATGGGTCTACTCATGGCAGGGAAGCTTCTGTAAAATACCACAATGTTGCAGCCTCAAGAGTAAAGTGAGCATAGGGCTCCTTGAAACTGTTGGGACCCACAGACCATCAGGCCTGGGTTATCCTTTGTGCTTAGCTCACGCTGTATGTTTAGCTTGAATTGTGGTTGAGAACTGCACCCAGTGAAAGGAGCAAATGGAAAAACATTGTCCCAGGGACAACGGGACTAGAGGGAGACCCCGGCCCAGAGCCAGAGGAAATACTCACTTATGTTTCGCAGGAGGTGGGAGCAGTGGCGGCGTACAGGCCGGGGAACCACCCACGCGGCTCATTAGCCGCACTTTCATATGGCTGGGGCGGAGTGACATCAGAGAGAGGTGCCGCTCAGCGGAAATAAAACGCAGCCCCGAAGGCAGAGGCGGCATGCTGCGGGAGGACGTAAAGCCCGGGGGGAAGCCTGGGAGTGGAAATGGGCACCTGCAAGGGGCCTTTGCTATGGGCCGAATAGGCTGCAGCAGTGCCGGGAGCGACGGAGACTGGGAGAGCCGCAGCGCCGAAGAAGAGCGGCGAAATTGACGAGGGAGCCGGCAGAAGCTCCGAGGAGG
>NW_005841978.1:2330424-2332602 GCF_000455745.1 Alligator sinensis | reverse complement strand
GTGAGGGAACCGGGATAGAGCCGGCAGAAACTCCGGTGAGGGAACCGGGATAGAGCCAGCGGGAATCCCGGTGAGGGAACCAGGGGAGCCCAGGCAGAGATGCCGGCGGGGCGTCGGGAAAGAAGGCCGCAAGGGCAAAGAGGGCCCTCGACGCCCAGTCCTCGTCCGGGGACAAGGAACAGAAGGTCCACGACCAAAGGTGGCATTGGCCGGGGTGTAGGGGAGGTCGGAGCCCCTTGAGAGCCCGCCCAGTGGCGCTTTGGCACTGGAGGCTGCAGAGAGGGGGACCCCCCTGCTGCGGGCCCAGCCGCGACCGCGGTCGGCTAGTTCCGGGGACTCCCCAGTGAGAGTGGGGCAGATCCGGTTAGCCACCCGCACAAGAGTTGCCCAACAGCGCCTTTTGGAGCAGAGGCGGGCACAACGTGGTGGCAGAGGTGGGATCATGGAGAACCCTGATCTGGCAACTTACGCCGACATGCAAGCCCCGGCTATGGGCCCCATTGATATTCTCGGGCAGAACCTGCAACTGCTGACCCAGATTCTGGGCTCCCAGCAACAGATGTTGGACCAGCAACAAGACTGGTGCCAGCACAGCCTGGCATCCTTTAAGATGCCTAAGATGACTAAGGAGGATGACCCGGAGGCGTATATTGAGGCCTTTGAACGGCATGCCCTTGTGACAGGGTTGGATAGGAGATACTGGGCCAGCCAGCTGGGGGCCTTAGTAGTGGGCAAGGCCCAAGCCGCGTACCGGGCCCTGTCGAGGGAGGATGCCCTGGACTACGAGTCAGTAAAGGAAGCCATCTTATATCGCTTGGAGATCAACCCCGAGCACTACCGGCGCCGATTCCGAGCTAAGAAGGGCCACAAAATAAGACAGCCGAGAGTGCTGTTACAACAGTTGCGTGACTTGTTGGATAAGTGGGTGAGCCCAGAGGGGCATGACCGAGAGGCATTAGCCAACCATATCGTCCTGGAGCAGTTCCAGAACGACTTAGAGGAGCGGACACAACGATGGGTCCGGCAGCATACCCCACAGAATTGCGAGGAAGCTCTGAGGGTGGCCGAAGCTTTCACTGCCTCGGAGGCGTACTACCCTAGGGAGAGGAAGAACCAGAGACTCTCGGTGGCAGCCCCACGAGAACCAGAGCACAGGCGTCCGCCCGACCGAGGGGGTCCCAGGGATACGGTATAATACAGTATGTTTCCGGTGCGGGCAGAAGGGCCATTTTTCCAGGGAATGCCCGTGGCAGTCCACGGAGTGGTGGACCCCGGATAACAGAACAAAAGCCCCAGCAGAGCGGAGGAGAGGCCAAGGGCTCGGTGAGCCTATGGACTGCAGTTATGTGGCTGGCGGGGAGAGCGTGGCTTGGAGGCACCCGGTTGTCACAACGTAGGTGGAGGGCCACCCCGTGTGAGCTACCCTGGATTCGGGGTGTGCTCAATCCCTCATCAGGGAAGACTTGATACCACCGGATGATCATGGGATGGCTCCCCCCGTGAGAATAGCCTGCCTCCATGGGGACGCGAAGCAGACCGAGCGCCAATGGGTCCACCTACAGGTAATGGAGCATCAGGGAGAACTCCTGGTGGGCGCGGTGCCCCAGTTAGCCTGTGAAATGCTCCTGGGGCGCGACTGGGTGCCGATATACGACGTCTTAGACAGGGTAAGGGATGCAGAAGTGGCCCATAAAAGGATCCTGAGCCAAGAGGGCTGGTTGGGCGAGCTGGAAGAAGGCGAAGGGCCAACCGATGAGGCGAATATGTTGGACCTCGACAACCTCACGAGTAGTCTCCTGTTCCGCGACGCCCAAGAGAAGGATCCAGAGATTGGGACGCTTTGAGCGCAGGCCCAAGGTACCCAGAGGGCCTCTACGTCGACACCAGAAGAACGGGCCCACTTTGAGGTAAGGGACCGACTTCTGTACCGCCTACAAGGGGACAGGGGGGAGGAGGTCGAGGGTCCACAGCTAGTGGTGCCCGCCCAATTCCGCCAGGCTATTTGGCAGTTGGCGCATGCAAGCCCCGTAGGGGGGGCATCTGGGCCGGGACAAAACCCTCGCAAAGGTGAACAGATGGTTTTTTTGGCCCGGGATGAGGGAGGAAGTAGCCCGCCGGTGTGCGGCCTGCCCCATTTGTCAAAAGACAAGAACCGAACACCCTCCTCGGGCCCCCCTC
>NW_005841978.1:2327276-2328650 GCF_000455745.1 Alligator sinensis | reverse complement strand
GTTATCGCTCCCCCCGTCCACTAGTAAGCTCCTAACCCAATGGCAGGGGCCGTTCGAGGTCCTCTGCCGGGTGGGGCCCGTAGATTATGAGGTTCACAGACCCGGACACCTCCAGGAGAAGCAGATCTATCACGTAAACCTCCTACGGGAGTGGCGGGATCCCGAGGGATGGGTGGCCTTTTCCGGGACCGAGGACGAAGAACTAGGACCCCAAGGGCCGGAAAGAGGGACGGAACCCTCTTCAGAAAATACCCCAGTCAGGCTGGGGGAGGAACTAACTCTTGCACAACAGCGAGAGGCCCAAACCCTGATAAATGAATTCAGAGGGGTCTTTCGCGAAGAGCCCGGCTGGGTTCGGAATGCGTGCCACGCCATAAAAACACCCCCTGGGGCAATAGTGAGGGAGAGATGGCGACCCATTCCCCACCATCTCCTAGAAATGGTCTGCAAAGAAGTTGAGTCCATGTTGTGACTAGGAGTTATCTGGCCTTCTAGAAGTCCCTGGAGAAGCCCATTGGTACCAGTGCATAAGCTGGACGGATCATTAAGACTTTGCGTGGACTACCGGCGCTTGAATGCCATGGCAGTTTTTGATGCATTCCGCATGCCCCACGTGGCAGATGTGGTAGAAAGGATAGGGGACTCACGGTATATATCGACCCTTGACATGGCCAAGGGATATTGGCAGATTCTGGTAGCCAAGAGAGACCGGCTGAAGACGGCATTCGGCACCCCGTGGGGGCTGTACGAATTTGTTAGGATGCCTTTTGGATTGCACAGCACCGCCGCAACATTCCAACGTTTGATGGACCAGATCCTGGTGCCCTACACCGAATATGCAGTGGCATATATAGATGATATCATCATATACACCCGGACTTGGGAGCAACACAAGAGAGCCCTTCGGGCCATCCTCACAGAATTGAGGCGCGCCGGCCTAACCGCAAACCCTCGGAAGTGCGCTTTTGCACAGAAAGAAACAAAATATTTGGGATTCTTGGTCAGCAGGGGCACAATTAAACCTTTGGCCAACAAAGTAGAAATCATCCGAAACTTTACAGCCCCGCAAGATTGTCGCCAGTTATGGTCCTTTCTAGGACTAACCAACTATTATAGGCGATTTGTACCCCATTTCGCAGAATTAGCAGCACCCCTGTTGCGGGCCCTCAAAGGGTGGGAAACGGGAGTAGTCAGGTGGTCTGAGGAAATGATACAAAGTTTTGAAAAGTTGAAGAGGGCATTATGCAAAGACATCATAATTCATACCCCTGACTTCCGAAAACCCTTTATCTTGCAGACAGACGCCTCAGAGACTGCGGTGGGTGCAGTCCTCACCCAAGAAGAAGGGGGGGGCGAAAGGCCCGTGGCATACGT
>NW_005841978.1:2304917-2326481 GCF_000455745.1 Alligator sinensis | reverse complement strand
AGAAGGCCGCAAGGGCAAAGAGGGCCCTTGACGCCCAGTCCTCATCCGGGGACAAGGAACAGAAGGTCCGCGACCAAAGGTGGTGTTGGCCAGGGTGTAGGGGAGGTCGGATCCCCATGAGAGCCCACCCAGGGGCGCTTTGGCGCTGGAGGCCACAGAGAGGGGGACCCCCCTGCTGCGGGCCCAGCCGTGACCGCAGTCAGCGAGTTCCGGGGACTCCCCAGCGAGAGCGGGGCAGATCCGGTTAGCCACCCGCGCAAGAGTTGCCCGAGAGTGCCTTTTGGAGCAGAGGCGGGCACAAACATTGTTCCTGACTTAAAATGAATCAGAAAGTTGGCTAACTAAATTGAATAAATATAACCTGAGCAAAAAAGGAACAGTCAGAGCAAAACCTATCTCCACCTAAGAAACAAAATATTACCTCAGAATAGAAAATTCCAGTTAAAGGTAACCATATTTGGCAAACAGAAGCAAGATTATTAATGTGCATTAGGAGGAAGGCTTAAATTAATTTTATGTATTAAGAAATGCAAGCTATATGGTATATAAAGACAGGTGAGAAAGTGTACCCTTTGGAAGACTCCTAAAGAGAGTCTGTCACCAATCCAAGATCCTGTCTTGACATCAGACATGGGAACCAGGAGCCCCAGACAAGGCTTCATGGCCTGATCAACCAGTGACATTGCATTTGCAACATTACAGGGTGGTAAGCATCTGCTCTGATTAGCTACAAACCTAAAAATGTTAACCGCTAATGTAGCTTCAATTCTAATAAGAGTTGTATCTGTTAGGGTTCAATAAACTTACTTTTAGTTTAGGCCAACCTTATCTTAGTCTCCTTGCCTGGTTTAAGTTCCATTATAGCATCATAGGGATGCAACAAAACCAAGCCCCCACCACCTTGTAGGTACTTACTCCTTGGTAGGAGAAAGGCTAAGGGACATCCTGATAGAAACGTGCCCATGCTTAGCAATAGCTCTAATCTGTTGCTTTCTGGCAGAAACTATAACCGCTGAGGTACTGAATGTCTGGACTTGGTCTGGCTTTTGGACTCTGGCTTGATGGTCTAAAACCAGGTGGAAGTTCTTGGGCAGCCTCCACTCCTCCATGCTCTTGCCTAGGTGGATATACTGATGTGATGGTATGAAGGTGTGATGGTCTCATGGACATCTTGCATGTATATACTACACATCCCAACTTCATGTCATCTGCAAACTTAAAAGATGGTCCATCCCATTTTCTACATTGTTGATGAAGATACTAAACAAAACCAGCCCCAGGACTGACCCATGGGGCACTCCACTAGATGCTGGCTGCCAATTAGACATTGAGCCATTGATTACTACTCTCTGAGGCTAACAATCCAGCTAGTTTTCTATCCACCTTGATTAGTCCATGTTCATGCTTTTTGTTATATTTGTGTGCGCGCTACTTTTGCCTATTTTTTTCAAGTACAGAATATATTCTAATGTAAAATATATGTCTTCATGTGCTTTGAATTTGTATGTGTGCAAAGTCACTAGAGCTGTGGAGGGGGGGGCAGGGGTTTGGCTTTTTTTCTTTGAAGTGCTTCATGAAACCTGAAACTTTTGGGACAAATATATTGTTTTCAATGGTCCAAGATAACAGAGACAGACAAATCCAAAATGGACCATAGTCCAGTGGCTAGGAATTGACCTTGAATGTAAGATACCAGGATTCAAGTTCTTCAAATCAGGTTAGGGAACTGGTAGTTTTCTTTTTTTGTTTGTTTGCTTGCCCCCATAAAAAATTCCAAAAAATCTTGGGTTGATTCTTATGCAGAATAAAAATTGATGTGAAAAATCTCATTAAAAAAAAATAAAGTCTTTTGTTTTTTTCTGCCTGGCCTTCTCTGCCTCTTGTTTTCTGCCTGGGGTGATGATAGCATGTGCTAAATCCAGCTCATTATGAATGTTTTATTATGGTCTCTGCTCAGTGTTATCTTAACCAATTCCTTTCTGTCAAATTTTAATAGTCCAAGCTTTCAGTAGCTATTATTAAAAAAAACAAAACAAAATCCAAAAAACCCACAAGTCATATTGCTTCAAGTTTTCTTCTTTTGCTCTGATGTCTACCTCCATGCACTTCCCCCACCACAACAATACAAAATTATCCCAGTCCACATCCCAGAATGGATAATATTCAGTTCTGCACCTGTAGCAAGCTGAACAGATAGTACCAGCTCATCATAGCTGGAAATGGTAGCATCCCACATTATATAAGACTAGTGGTATGAAATGTAACTCTTAAACATCTAATGTATGTTTGTTCATTTTAAAATGTGAAAATGTCTCTCTCTGCTCCTTCAAAGAGCTATGTATTGGAGTCATGGTTCCATATGACTATTTTACAGGGAAGCAGTATGGTCTAATGGGTACAATACAACACATGGGTTCTTGTCTTCTTTGCCTCATCTGTTAATTGATGATAGTATTGCTTATTGCACTTTTCTTGGGGTGGGGGGTGAGAGTGTGTATGTGTATGTGTTTGAAACACATGATGTTGAGGTATAAATATTTTATGGCATTGGTTTGGATGCTTTCATTATTCACCTGACAAGGCAGCAAATGAGATGTAGCAGTTTCTCTCAAATGAATGCCAATAAAATCCTGTTATGAATCTCAGGGATAAATTATCTGTGGCAGAATGATTTAGCAGTATGCAGAGAAGGGTTGAACTCAAACTGTGCCAGGGAAATTGCCCCAAACTTCTCCAGTTTGATGACAGAATTTTAATCAGGCATCCCTGAGAGTGCCCTCCAACACATTACTTCAGTTACATATAAGCTTACTAGTTATATTATAATTAAGATTAGATTGATGAGCTGGAAAATGCTGTATGGATTTGGGTTTGATTGTACTAAAGCATAATTGTAATAAGATCTTGAGCTTCAAACAGAGGAAATCTTACTCTCTCAGATGTTCTTTCATGGCACTCCTGAACCGAAGGAGTTCTGGACTCAATCCACAACTAGGACCTGCAATGGAGGATTCAGGATGGGGATCTAGACTTGAATCTGAATTCCTTAACATCCACATTGAGCTTTTGGTTTTGACCCATGTCTAGTAAAAAATGAAGTAATTAACAGCTTCAACCTCCCGCTCTATTAATGTGAAGAAAAAGAAATTCTAGGATCATAGGCATTATTTTTCACCATTCAGACTTAACTCGATCAATATTTCTTTATTAAACTAATTGCATTTTCACTCTAAGAGGGAGAATGTCACTTTTCATCAGTTACATTAATAGTAAGTGCTAGCAGATTTCAAAATGAAACAATTGTATTATACTAATATGTGTTCTAAAATAGTTACATTTATATTGATTAAAACTGTAGCTGTAAGAATGGATCTTGCAAGTTCTGCAGCTATGCAAAATAGAATCTTTTATTTGATAAATCTAATAGATTAGCTATCCTACAAAGCAGAATATTTCATTATTTTTAACTTTACCGCATTTTTTAACACTATAAGCACTTACTGATAACATGGATTCAGTATGATATTGTTATATTTATACATACATCTGTGCATTTTCAAGTCATATGTAAAAACAAATAAATGTGAAAAAAGGTTGTTGTTTTTTTAAAATCTCCCACGCACCACATACTTTATCTCCTCTTGGTTAAAAATCCAAAGTAAAATCCTGTTTTCGATTAATCCCTCTCAGAATTCTTTAAGGAGCTTGTGTTTTACATTATAAACATTTAAGTTTATTTGAAGTATTTCATGTATTTGATGATTTTGGTGCCTTTATTTTTTATTTCGTATCATTCTTTTAGTATGATTGGAGCATTGTGTAGCTGTGATGGTCCAGGGACTATATAACAAACAAATATTTTTTGGCAATATCTTTTATTGGTATAATCTTGTATTGATCTAAAAACAGATATAATGGAAAAAAAAATCCAGAACATGCTTCCTCCTCCTTTCTCAGCCCATGTACTTATACTGGCAATATATTCTTCTTTCAAACACTTTGGACAGTGTTCCACTATACCTATGGAAAGGGCTTAGTAGTTTTCAAGGTTCAAATTTATCCCTCTCTCTTCTTTCTGATTTTTTAGTTAACTTTCTGTTGATCTTACATGAGTTGTAATACAGGAGTGATTGGGATCTCCTATATCATCAGGTCCAGGCCCTTGCTGTCGTGTTTTTCTGAAACTGATGTCAGATTAGTGTCCATTCAGTCTTACACATAAAGATTGCCCTGACTGATATAGAAGCAGAAGGTCATTATGAGCCGGTGATGGCCTGGGGTGGATCCAAGGGAGTGCACTGGTGCAGCTGCACCCTTCTTTGATTCCTGCCCCACCCAAATTTTAAACCAACTACCTGGCAGGGACAGTAGCATTTCTATACAGGAAGCAGTGAGTGAGTCAATTGACTTCATGGCCATAGGCAGAGGGAGAAAAAAATATTGGGGCGGGGGGGCAGAGTGCATGCACACTTTGTCCCCCTCCCCCATCAAGCAGGTAAATCTGTGGGGGAAGGGGTGGGAAGGGGGAAGGGCTGGGGGGCAGGGAAATCGAGGCCTCTGTAGTGAGGGAGAGAGTGGAGCACAGGCAGGGGCAGGAGTTGGGGTGAGGCTCAGGAGCCATGTGCCTCCCTATTTGTTAATGGGGTGGAGACAGCTGCTGCTGTGCTTTGCACCCCACTGCCATATGCATCCCGCTGTGGGGTGGGCAGAAAGTGTGGTACAGCCCAGCAGTGGCAGGCATATGGTGTCTCACTGGGGCAGCTGTAGTGGAACACAAAGAGCAGCGGCAGCTGTCTCCACCCCACACACAGATCAGGGGCACATGCCCCCAAGGCCTCCGCTGGGGTGTGCACAGGGGCAGGAGCCCCCCTGTGCCCCTGGATAAGCCATCCAGGTCCAAGTTGTCCCAGCACCTGGCTCAGCCAGGGCCCCACTCACCCCTGCCCCTGCCCTGCTCCCTCCCTCACCACAGGAGCCTTGATCTGCCATCCCCCACAGGCCCTTTCCCTTCACAGAATAGACTGATATTTGCCTGTCATGCTGGGCAGCCAGTGATCCACATGCCGAGCTGTGATCCTAACTGTATGCACTCCACCACCCCCACCCCGCTGCAGCCACCTGGAGCCTGCAGACAGGCTGCTTTGCAGCCCTACCTGCTGCCCACATTTTGGGGTGGGAGAGGCTGAGCCCCATTAAAATATAAAATTAAGCCCCATTAGCTCTGGCCTTTCCAAATGATATTCTGCCTCTATACTGAGGTCAATTTAATTAGCAAATTTCATTAGCACCATTCGGTATATTGTGCCATGCTCATTAATATGAAAATATGAAACAATATTTGTCACCAAAATAAATCCTTTATTAATTTATCAGTAACTTCCCTCCAGTCTAGTAGTTTCCCTTTCAGCACAATGTTTTGTCATCTCCCCTTTAACCAGATGTAACTATATCTACATCTATTCATGCTATTGTGTGTCCTGTTTTACTATTTTTAAACTAGAGAATGAAAGTGGAAAGGCAGAAGAGAGAAATCACCCTTTGTTGGTGTAGCACAATCAACCAGGCTGGACTTGGTCCACTTTTTTTGACCAGCAGCTCCATCTTTCCAGTTTATATTTTTTATAATAAATCTGAATCTGTAATTTCAAAACCTTTGAATTTTGTATTCATGAGTTAAGACACTCTGGGCATGTCTACATGAGACACTACATCACCATAGCAATGAGCTGCTGTGCCATAGCTTGATGCTATAGCAACTTAGCATTGCCAGGAATGCACCATGATAGCGATGCTAGTGCACAGTAGCAACCAGCTTATTGTTACTGTGCAGTAGCAGCTAAAAATAACAGCGTGGTGATGGGACTGTGCAGTAACATTGGTTGCTTAACAAGTACTAAATGATTGTGCAGTAACAACTGTGCAGTCCGCTGCATGTCTAGATGTACCCTCTAGGAAACAATGCTAGCAATATTTTTTTAAAATCTATTGAGATAGCTGACAGCACAGGACAATAGAGTAGTCATTTCTGGATATTTTGAAAAAAGTAATAAAAGACTCATGAAGTGGCTGATAAACAATGAAGCACTGAAAGGAGTATTAATGCTTAATTATAGCTATGTCTTTCTGGCATTTATAACTAGAAGGAAAGATCTCATGAAAACCTATAAGGATATTTTTGTTCACAATTTCTTAAAACCAAATGCTCTGATATCTAATTATCAAATTTCACAAACTTTTGGATTGGAGAGAACTTTGTTTTACAACCAAAAAAACTTTTGCCAATTCTCTATATGGAGTAGAAATTTAAAGATGCCAAGGAAAGAATGTTAATCACTGTATATTTGTTCGCATTTTGCTTTTCTTTCTGCCACAGTTAAATCATGTAATGAAGTCCTTATCCACCTGGCTGTCCATCTAGTAAGTGGTCTGGATATTTATATACCAATGCATTGGGGAAATTCTGTACATGACAGAAAGGCCTTGTTTCTGCAATTAGAAAGCTGATGACTAAATTGCATGATGGACAGATTAGGTGAAATTGTATTGATAATGCAGTTAGTTTCCCCTAGTTCAGCACAGCATGCATCTGTTTAACAATCCCATAGCTGACATGTAGGAAGATAGATTCCTCATTCTAGTTCCTACTTTTGATGGCATTTTACCTTTTTTCCACAGCTTTTTTAGAATAAAAAGTACCCCTGAAATTGGTGCTGACAAGGTAGAAAGGAAAGACCAGAAAGAATTGGCAATATTCTGTCCACTGAAATATAGAATATTTTTTATATACACTATAACCAAAAGTCGTATGTAATTTATTTTTTCTACCTTATCATATGATAGGGTTTTAGCTATCATATTATTTCTCAGAAACCTAGTGACTGAAAACCTTATCACTCCTGCCTTAAAAAGGGGTGAGGTGGGTGCTAACTCCATGGAAGGAAAGGAGTCTCTTTGCTATACATTCGCATGGTGCTTTGTACAATGGGTCTCTCCTTGCCTATATTATTGTACTATGAATTGTAATGATTTTATAATCTGATGACGATTTCCTTGTATAGTTCATGAGCATTGTTCTCTGTTCCACCTCCCTAGTGGAATAAGTTGAAAGTTCAACCCAGCACTGTAGGTTTCTTAATTAGTTTAGGGATATCCATACAAAGACCTTGCACTTCTGGCTTTCTAACATCTGTCTGCCTGCTCTTTGAAGCTGCTAGACACTCCTTTGCCTGGAAGTCCCTTAAAAAGCATACCAGTGGAAAACATTGTGGACCCTGTGTCCCTAGACAAAACTCACTGCATAACTGTAAAAATCAGAGGTGTGGCATAGACAAAATGCACCCAGAGCAGTGGTCTCTTACCCACCCCTCCCTCTTTCTCCCTACTTCTGTAACTGCAGGTGCAGGAACAGCAGCAAGCAGAGAGTTGAGTAGTCTCATGGAGTGCATGGCATTCTGGGAATCAATGTTACTTAGATCATAGAGGTCTGCATCTTTCAGCCCTGGAGCCCTGCCTCTAGCCAATTGGCTCTGGGGCCCATGGAAGCTTGCCATGTACCGTGGTGAAAAAAAATCCCACATGCCCATGGCCCAGGTGGGGGTCTGTGCCTACACCCAACCTGCAAGAAGAGGCCATAGGCAGCCACAAACATCTCCCTTTTCCCTGCCACCATCATACTCAGCCCTAGAAATACAATGCAAGACTCCATGGCTACTGGGGAAAAGTAAAATCTGGCTTCAGACAACTAACATTAACTCTTTCAAGTGCAGCAAATGCAACTTATTTTGTGTATCTGTGGGTGATCACACAGGGTAAAACAGGGAAACCATCATTACTAACAACAGCTAATGACACTGCAACTCTATATGATAAAGTTGAAGAGCAAGCAGCAACACAAGATAATGCAGTTCTAGGTGTACCCTCTGCTGATAATATGTAGAACATGCATACAGATAATATCCAAAAAGTAGGGTTCCTTGGTTCTCCCCAAGTTAAACTTCCTGTAAGTACTTCAGCTTCAGAAATCTGTTGCCAGATTGGATGTTTGCATTAAAGAGTTGCGTTCCAAGATAAAATTTGGATTGTTGTTTCTCATTTTGAACAGGACATTTTGAAAGGGAATCATTCTTTTGTTTCATTTCATCTCACACAAAATATTTTTGATCAGATTTAATCAACATATACTGAGCAAAATAATTGCTATGCAATGTAAAGAAAATGCCATTTGGGACATTATGGTAGTAGTCTTCTTAGACAGATACACAACCCATAAGGAATACCTGCAGCAATATTCATAGCTCTAGGTAATGTTTAGACTATGAAGTAGGCCAATAATGTTTAATGCTGTATTATTAATTAAGAGCTAGATTGTGACTTCCAATTCTTGCCCATAAAATCAATGTGAGTGTTGCAAGGAAATTATTCCAAATGAGATAATATATAATATTTAAAACAGAATTATCTTAAAGTTTGTCCTTTCAGTGCTTCTCTAAAGCTGAGAAAGAAAGAGTGAGATCCTTAATTTTCATTAATTTAAAGGCTACTAGAACCTTGAATCTCTGTGCACAGAAGCAAGTGAACTTAGGGAATTTAAAATTGTAGATCCTTTACTTAGAGTTGCCTGTACCCCAAGCTCTAATAGGTGCACTTTGAGTCAGTATCATGGTTAATTACAGTTATTGACCAACTTCTCCCATCCAAGGCCAGGGGTGCAATGGTAAGGTGGAATAGAAATCTGACACTTCCATTGCCATGGCAATATAGAGGTTATGTATAAAAGCAGCGCTTTAGCTATAGGCCTGTCAATCTGTCATTTTTTCAGAAGCACCTTCTTTTAAAATCAGGCTTAAAAAGAGTGAGGCTGACTCATTTTACTGAAAAACCACTCTTAATCCTGCCAAAATTAATGCTTATTATTACTGACACTATACAATTATAATTTCCCCATTACTCTTAGAATTTTTTTTTTTTTATCAAAAAGTTCCCTTAGCTTTCCTAAGGAAGGAAAGAAATGCATCACAAATCTATGGTAATTTGATAAAATCTATTCTGAAAGAAATTCAAGTAAGTTCAGTGAACTGGACCTATCCACAGGTATTCAAGTTGAATTTTAAATGTGGGAACATCACAGGAAAATCAGGAACACATGTTGGAATGCAATTTGGCACCTTATAGAAGAGGGAAAGTAAAAATATCTCTAAGGAAGAAGTAGACTACTAAAATATTAACAAGAATGAGGCATATCAAACTGGCAAGGCAAGAGCCTCAAGGGTTTATTCTGAAAGGAGCACATAATTGTTTCAGTTACGATAAAGATTATATTTTTCAGAGGTCGGTTTTCAAAGGTGCTACATCAGGAAGCATAAGACATTTGAAAGAGGGTTTTGAAACCAGTGTCACTTGGCTCATGAAAACTTTAAAAGAAAAGGGAAAACATTCTAACTTTGGTTTCTGAAGGCAGGGACCTAAAAGAAAGACTTTAAAAATAGCATTTGCACATACTAGGAAAAGACTGTTTTCAAAGCTGGGATACGTTACTTGGTTCTTTTTTTCCCCAGAAGAAAGCATTTGTCAGGAGCTATAAAGGGCAGTGCCACCTAGGCAGATTGGCCACATTTGTATGCACCCCCTTTCATGATAGTGATGACCGTGTGTGACAGCTGAAAAGTGTGCCTGTGTGATAAAGGTGCTTGCTGAAGGCCCTATGAAGATTAAACCAAGTGGGGTTTTTTGTATTTGTTTAGATATTAAGCTATATGTTGTTGCTAAAAACCTAATTAAAGCTTAAGATGTAGTGAAGCCTTGTATAAAGTAAGGCCTAGCAAATTTAGCAAAGCCTTGAAGTAGTAAAGCCCTGCAGCATAGTTAAAATTACCTTATCAAAGGAATGCAAGGCTTGTACTGCTATTGGTCAGTCTAAGGACAGTTGAAGTAAAAAGAATCTGAGTAGTTGTACGTTATCAGAACCATTCAGAAGCTTTAAATTGGCTAGAATATCTAGAAACCATTCAGAAGGAAGATACAGCTCTGTGACAAGGATTAGTTAGCTGTTGCCTGGATCAGTGGGTCCGTGGACCTCGAGGAGCCTAAGGACTGCATTCCAGGGCCCTTCCTGGTACCCTTCAAACAGTGTGTTCAGAGACGCCTGACTTTGCTGAACTTTGTGGAAAGAGAAGCTTGCTGTGAATTGCTTTTGTCTGTCATTGTTTGTTTTGTTACTATGCGTAATTGTGTTTTTGTTAAGTCAATAATTCTGTCTTACTTTTCTACCCCCAACTACACTCTTAATCCTGAACCTTCTGCCGGCAGCTGAGACATAAATTGGCATCACGAATAGGATTGAGAGGCTCTGGTCCAGAGAGAAAGGGCAGAATGGAGGGAGTTGCATGGGCCCCATTAGTGGCTTTGCTTAAGGAAGTGACAGGGACGGAGAATCCCGGGTGGGATAAAGATAAGTGCCTGGAGTGACCCGGGAACTCTACCCAATCATTAGGCTAGGTTTGCTATTGCTGCCTGGGGTAAGCCTGAGAAGGGGTGCCTGTCGTGGCTGCTGGCCACATGCCTGCAGTTAGGGGCTGAAGAGAATGCCCAGCTCCGGGAAGAGGTCACCCGGCTGAGTAAGGAGTTAAAAGATGTGAGAAATTCCAACAGTGTGGCGTGCAAGGCTGTGTGAGCTACTCAGAGCTGCTTGGAAACATTAAACGGGAAAAAGGAAAAATTATGATCCCGCGTGTCGCCGCTCCCCTCCAGAAGAAAGTAGAGTTAGCACAGGCTGGGGAGCGATCCTCCCACAAGTGTCTGTATAGAGATAAACCAAAAGTTAAGCTCTGGGAAGATCAAAAGGAGGAGACTGATGGAGAGAAGGAGATTTATGATGAGCCTGGTGCTGAAACACTCCCATATGTTCCTGCTCAGAGGGAAGAACCTGGGCAGGTCTTCCCTGCCCCAAGGGAGAAACTCAGCCAAGTTTTTCCCATGGTGATAACTCATTCAAAGCCGCAAGGAGAGAATCCCCAAACAGAACTGCATTCCTTTACCTGTGCAGAGATCAAAAATATTCAAAAGCAGCAGAAGTCCAAGCCAGGAGAGCCAGTAATACATTGGCTAGTATAAATGTACAGTGAAGGAGCATTTGCAATTACAGTGAATAGAGCCAAAGCTGCAAGAATAGTTCTGTGCCCTGAGCTCCACTTAAATCAGTTTGCAGGAAGTGATAAAAATGTCACTTTGTTTTCTTCTGTGCTCCAAGTCAATGCAGCCAGTTATAGTAATATAGAAGAAGAGCTTAACCCTGCCTCTCAGGCATGGGCCAATTTAAAAGAGGCTGTCCGCTGCTATAATCACTAACTGAAATTATTCATGCAGCAGTTTGGACTCACATGCCAGATGCAGAAGTCATGATAGCACTGTTGTGGAAGAGGCTTTGCTGACAAGCACCAACAGAGTGCACTTGGCCTTGTTGGCCTTAGAGTCAGAAGCGGTAAATCACCCGGTAAAAGATGCAATCCAGCTATTAGTGCAGCTTTTACCCATTTTGCAGAAGCCAAGGCTTACCAAGCCGATGAAAACTGCCAAGGCCATGGCAGTAGCCTCAGTGAAAGATAAACCCCCTGATCCCGCTGAATTGTTGAGAAAAGCTGGAAAAGGCCGGCCCAAGACTCTACAAGCAAAAATGTAGAAAGACTTGTTAGCTACCTGTTTCAATAAAGTGCAAATCAATAGACTGCCCTTCAATGTCTTGAGAGGGCTGAAGGCTAAACACTGTACCAAAAGAGAAGACCAAAGGCAGAGCCTTCTGCACCACCAACAGTGTCACCAGAGAGATTTTTTGCCCTGAGGGCAAAACTGTCAACATTTTCCCAGGCACCTGTGGGGCCGCCAGCCTTTACCCTGCCTGATCACATAGCCTAGGGAGTCTGGCCAGCCCAACCCCCAAAGAAAAGAGCCACAATGGGGGTGGTAGCAAGCCGAGGACTGGTATCTATATTAGCCCCTTAATTCAGATACCGGTACAGATTCAATTAAGTAAAAGTGAGAAAATCAATTAATATGCTATTAGGCACAAGTGCCCAGATTTGCATTTTAGATTCCACAGATTAGAAAGTGGATAAAGGAACCCCTTATCAAGTAATTAGAGTTGGAAGCACCAGATGACCAAGGCATCTAGTCCGAGCAAACTTCGCATTACCTAATAGCTCTAAAGTAACAGCGGCCACAGTAATACTTAAAAGGAGACCAAGCTGACTAGGACTTAATGTACTAAGAGGACAGCAGTTTGCCCTTGAACAAAAGAATTAGCAGTTTGAGTGTGCAGTGCCTCACTGAGAAACAGAAGAAACAACTATAACAGCTGTAACTTGATGTAGCATGATCCCACTAACCCTGCCTCCCATGAAAGGAGTACACAGACCCCAGTATCAAACTCTTCACGAGGCCACCCAACCTATTCAGTGTATTATAAGTCAGCAGTTAAAAGATGGGACTGCTATTCGAACCCACTCTCCTTATAACAATCCAGTATGGCCCGTGTGCAAGCCAAATAGAGAGTAGCAGTTAACTATTGACTTTCAAGCTTTGAATGCTAATACTGACCCCTTGATGGCTTCCATCCCATCACTACCAGCCTTGACAGAAAGCATCCAGAGTTATAAACATGTTGCGACGCTACGTGTTTGTAGCTGTAGAAGTTGCCACGACAATGACATTTGCCCACACCTTAGCGAGAGCTACAACCCAGGACATGTATGCAGCACTGAAAACTTTGCTAGCTGTGTATCCACCACCTATAAAACTATAGAGCGATAATAGTCCTCATTTCTGCAATCATCTTGTGTATGACTAGACTGCAAAACATAGCATGTTATAGACATATCACAGCCCATACCATCCTCAGTCTAGTGGATTGGTAGAGCGAGACAATGGCATCCTGAAATGCAATTTGTGGGTAGCCGCTAGCATGGCTCTTAAAGACTAAGACTTGCCCCTGGATTGAGTTATCAATTGAGCCAATAACCAACCCCATCCAGGAGGTAGCCCCATGCAACAGGCTTTTAGATTGAGTGGTCCCCGCGAGCCAGCAAAAAAAGGGACCTAGAGGTAGTGACCCAGAAGAAAGCTTCAGGCAGGGGATTGAGTAGTAGTGAAGCATCCTCAAAGAAATAAATGAGTGGGGACACTATTAGCAAAAGGTATGCATAATACATGGTGAATATTTAAGTTAAATTTATCTAACGGGAGCCAAGCTCCTTGTTGTCTTGCTCCTACAGATTAGATATGTCCACAAGTGCAGCCATAACCATTTCTAATTGAGCCTGCCACTGAAAATGAGTCCTGCTCTGTCACCAGTCTGAATTGACTGGCACCATGAAGTAGTAGACTTTTATGAATGTACTCTTTTTATTAACGCCTTATTGTGTTTCCTGGGTAGGGCATGTCTACTATCCTTCTTATTACCCAGATATTAATGAACTTGTTCCTGAAGACCTCAAAGAGTAGCCTGACCCTGAAGAGCATCCCCTGGAAACGTGTTCAGATAGCCTTTGCATGGTCCAGCTGCAGTATCCATACTAAAAGAAACCTGCCAACCCGGAGCAAGTGAAGTCCTAGTCTCTGAGTAGAAGAAACAACATAGTTAACTGGCAAAGTAGTAACTGTCAGTGCACCTGTAGCACCAGTTATTATCTTGACTTCATTCCCTACCTAAAAGCTAGAATGGCTAACTGCGGGAGGGGAGGTGATTGTTGTAGCTCTGCTCATTTGAGAGTTTGTTGTTACATACTTCCTAAGGGAAACAAACCCCATTGACCTCAACGTCCCTGAGTTTGTGTCACCAATGGTGCATTCTGCATCTGTTCAGCTTCTCAAGCCACTGCATTTATGAGAGAATCTGCCCCCTTCCATTCCTATGGCTGACAACACTCTCCAACAATAGTGTGAAGCCCACCAGGTGAGAAAGCACATTACAAGTTGAAACAAAGTTATTACATAGCTTGTGAATCACACCTACACAAATGTGTAGTAGAATAGTACCCACTTTAATACAACTAAAAGAAGGCTGTATCTGCAAGTCTCCAACACTTATCCTCATCCTTTTATACCAGTGAAGTTCCTAAAGCAAATCAGTGCTAAGATTCTGCCAGAGCAATGCTGTTTCATTAACCCGATACAGTATCGTCCCCATGAGTGACAGTGAGAGCTCTTTCGCTTCTAGTAAGTAAAGCGTGGTTAAAAGCTCCCAAAGAAAGAAACATAAATGTAATCTGTGAGAAAATGGGATGTTCACTACTATCTCTGGCCGTTCCCTCACGGGAGGCTCCAGCACTGCCTGTGTATAACTCCACACCCTGGTGGAATTCACAAGTTAAAATCCGAACCCTCCTAAATGCTTCATTGTTCACTGCCCGAGTATTGTTCAGACCAGAACAACAGTATGTCCGAGCTACTTTTCCAAACTGTTCAACTGTGCAGCAGGAGCCTGTGTAACTGAAGAGTTGCTTAAATGAGAATAGCCAGTCATTTTCCGTTTCATAAGTGCACTTAAGTCCCACAAATGAAGAGATACTCCAAGTTATCTTTAAGACAGACTTAACTCTACTATAAATGTGTAGAATTTAGATAAATCCCAGAAAAAACACTGAAGGAGTAGCCAATCTCTGACAGGCAGTAAGGCTGCTCACTAGGGGAGGCATGCTTGAAAGAAAAACATTAAAGCACACTGATAAATTGCTAACTGATGTAAGATTAGAAACAGCCTGTCTTGCCCAAGTCATGATAGACACTGCTTTTAAAGCAGACAAAAATCAAACTTAAAGTACTGCTGGTGCACAAGTTCAGTTATCATTAAATATGCATTTTTCCCAAGTAATAAACAACATTAAAAATAAAGAATTTCCCCCTGGCTTAGAGCATCATGATGCCTGCAACATTTAATGAGAGATACCCCTATCAAAGTACCTAGATTACCACTTGAGAAAGCTGAGTGGTCTAGTTTCTTTCTTTCACCCCCTGCACCAGGAATGAACATTTTCCTTTATCACAACTTTCAGTATGTAGCACAGTCCCCCTTAGTTCAAATTAGTAGCACCTTGTTTAGATTAGAGACCATATGGAGAAGCTAGCCTCCCAGCCCACCTAACATGACCTGCGTATACGAGTTACCTAATGTGTCATACGTAACAATAAGGCAACATGTTTGTTGAGAAGGACCAAGTCGTTTGCTGCAGAAAATAGTACCACCTGAACTTTATGCAATTCGTGTTGCTTGAGAGCTAAAAGTAGAGCCATTGCTCTACTGCAATTAAGTAACCGTGCTATTGCTCTAAAATGGCCAGACATTTCCTTTGAGACTATACTTGTCAACTTTACAGTACCCACTTCATGGGTATCAGATGTAGACATGCCACAGTTAAAAAACTAGAATGAAATAAAAAATAAGCTGCAAAGCCTTGAGGCAAAAGCTCAGCAAGGCACTCAGTTAGCTCTCCTTGCTTGAGAGGGTGGGCAAATTATCAGTCTAGCTGTCAACGTGCTAGAGCCTTGTAAATAGTATGATGTAATCTGTACTTTTCGTATGTCACCAAGTGCCATCTCAACTACATAGCTAACCATCTTGAGCATCATAATATTCTGCATTGCCCTAGTGGCAACAGCTAAATAGTGTTTTAATCATTGTTGTTGTAAATCTGTTCATGCTATGCAAGTTAAATTTATAAATCCCTCCCCATTTCCCAATGTAGCACATGTAGCTTTAGTATCTCAATTGTAGCCATCATAGTGCTTCAGCAAGCAAGGAGTAGAGTGTGACAGCTGAAAAGTGTGCCTGTGTGATAAAGGTGCTTGCTGAAGGCCCTATGAAGATTAGACCAAGTATTTTTTTTTGTATTTGTTTAAATATTAAGCTATATGTTATTGCTAAAAGCCTAATTAAAGTTTAAGATGTAGTGAAGCCTTGTATAAAGTAAAGCCTAGTAAATTTAGCAAAGCCTTAAAGTAGTAAAGCCCTGTAGCATAGTTAAAATTACCTTATCAAAGGAATGCAAGACTTGTACTGCTATTAGTCAGTCTAAAGGCAGTTAAAGTAAAAAGAACCTGAGTAGTTGTACATTATCAGAACCATTCAAAAGCTTTAAATTAGCAAAAATATCTAGAAACCATTCAGAAAAAAAAATACAGCTCTGTGAAAAAGATTAGTTAGCTGTTGCCTAGATCAGTAAGCCCATAGAGCTCGAAGAGTCCAAAGACTGCATTCCAGAGTCCTTCCTGGTACCCTTCGAACAGTGCTGTTCAGAGACGCCTGACTTCTCTGAACTTTGTAGAAAGAGAAGCTTGCTGTGTATCAAGCATCAGAAAAGACTGCCAATAAGTTGCCGATGTGAATTGCTTTTGTCTGTCATTGTTTGTTTTGTTACTACGCATAGTTGTTTTTTTGCTAAGTCAATAAATCTTTCTTACCTTTCTACCCCCAACCACACTCTCAATCCTGAACCCTCCGCAGGCGGCTGAGACATCCATGGATGGGGTAGGGAGGGGCTGGAAAAAAGAAATGGACTCTCTGCTTAAGCCCACCAGGAGCAATAGGCTACATGCTATTCAATGGACTTGGCTCAGACTACTAGCTGCCTTGCTCCAGGACACTTTGCCCCTGAGCCCAGTAATACCTTAACTATGTGTCTCCAGTTCCAAATAAGTCTTACCATTGGGTCTGGCTGTTTATATCATAGACTGTACCTTCATGGAGGCAAGCTGGCTCAGTCACTGCTGGCAGGTACCCAGCCCATGGGCATCTGGGGGGCTGTGAGGATTTTTTTTCCCACAGCTATAAGGTTCCAGAGTACTAGGGCAGGGTCCTGGAGGGCAGGCACTGAACATCCAAGCCTGGGTAGGCTGGCAGATGCCCCTGAAGATGGGCTGATACAGCCGAGGTTTGGGGGCTCATTTGCCCATGCATGACAGATAGTCAGGGATGGACCAGGTACCTGGCTGTGCTTGACAATCTCCAGCAGCCCAGGGAGCCTGAGGGGGGAAAGCAGAAGTGTATCAAACCTTCTGACCTCAACCTGTGCACATAGCCTGCATGCCCCCGCAACAACCAAAGGGCAAACATGTGTACTGTTCACTCCCGATTTGCCCTGGGCCACTTCAGAAAACTGAGTAAGTTAAATTCAGGCTTTTTGAATGTCCATACCTGACCTCTGTGCTATGCAGGTAAAGAGTTCAAAAGGAGAGGTCAAGTTTTGAATCTATACATGCTCATGTGTGTAAGATCAATGATACACTATTTGAGCTACTCCCTATGTCCAGAAAAAGCTTCAATTTCTGTCCAATAATGTATAATTGGGGACAATTCTGTTTTTATGTAAGCATTCATAATATTTTGTTTCTGTTCCAGTGGAGAATAAAAGAAAATTTGAAGCCTCAAAAACTGCTACAAAATATGATTGTAGTTCTGCAGACAAAACTTATCCAGACCAACCTTGGAGTAGGTATAGCAGATGAAATGGAAATGTGTTAAGAAATGTTAATCCTTCTTCTTGGAATGAACAAAAAGTGTCCTCAGAGCAAAATGTTTAGTTATTTCAATACTGAACTCCTACAAGTACCAATTTTGGTCTAAGAAAAAGCCAATAACTTGTTTCCACTTCGTAAATTGATGATGGTCGGTTTTCTTTTGGTTTCATTTATATTCTGTTTAACTACTTGAATAACGGATAGTATGACAAAAGTAATATCCATTACCTTCACTTTTGAAACCTCATGGGGAAAACAGAAGAAAATAATTATTTGATTTGATTTTATTATGATTTTATTTTTAAAAAGCAGCATACACTATTTGATATATGTTCAGCTTTGTTTCTGTTCTTCCTTAAATCTTGTTTCTAAAAAAAAACAAAACCTGAAAGAAAAATGGCAGAGGAACAAGAAACTTGCAAAAATGAACTGGCTTAATATTCTGTTTCCTGCTACCCATGAGTGTCTGTTAGTTGTACAGTGTTTTATTTTCTTATGGTTTGGGTTTTTCTTTTTGTTTTGTTTGACAAGTTACAGAATGAAATATTATTAAAAAAAATATGGTGCAGGGTGGGGCAGTGGAGGGGGGGAAGTGGGGACTACCCCCACCCCCTGTTTGGCACCCATGCAGCAGCTGTTGCATCACATGCATGCAGCACAGCTCAGCAGGGTGCTGCACACTGTCTAGGAGCTGGGGTGGCTCCAGCAGTCAGCTGGAGCCCGGCACCACTCAACCCCAGAGGCCCCATCTCCCAGACAGCACACAGTACCCTGCCAAGCCATGTTGCACCCACATGAGTGCCAGGCAGGGGGGCAATCCCTGCTACCCACCTCTCGCTGGCTTGTGCTGCATGGTGGGGCTCTAGAAATAGCCTGGTGCAGCTTTCCCCTCCCCTACAAGGGCATGGGGACCATGTGCCAAGGGATCTATAGGTGGGAAAAGGGCAGGGGGAGGGGAAGCCTGTGTGGGGATGTTCCTGGCAGGGGGTTGGCCACGCTGTGCTTGGGGCAGGTGGTGGCAGTGCTGGGAGGGGGCCGGGGGGGGGTTATGGTAAATTTTTGGGTGGCTGCAGTCCCCTCATAGCCCTGCTCCCAGCATCACCACTGCCCAGCCCAAGTGCAGCACAGCTCAGCACCCCCCACAGAAAGAGCCTAGTCCCATCCCACAGCTGCAGGATGTCCTGCTTCTCCCTGCATGCAGATCCTGGGGCACATGTCCCCCATGCCTTCCCGAGTTGCGTGCCCCACCCCGCTCCACACCCCTTGGACAAGCCACTCACAGATGTATCCTGCACCCGGTCCTGGATGTGCAGGACCTGCCCTTGCTCCAACCCATGCCCCCCCCTCACCACCATTGGGGGAGCAGATCGAGGCCCCAGAGTGAGAGAGGGAGTGGGACTGGGGCTGGGGCCTTGATCTGCCCCACTGTCCCCATGAATGTTTCCCTTCTCCCTGCCCCTTCTTCCACAAATTTACCTGCTGGGGGGGGGGGGGGGGAGGCAAACCCTCAAATCATTTTTTCTTCCTCTGCCTCAGTCTGCACCCCCTTCCCACCCTAAAGCCTTACCTGGTGGGTGAGGAGTTGAGGGAGAGGGTTAGATCTTGGGTTTCTTTTAAATTACAAAAGTGATCTATTTTAAAAGGTTGTAGATCACTGCTCTAACAGGACAGAGACCAATCAAAAACACCTATTTACTGAGTGAAGGGTTTCTGCAGGAAATGAGATTTGAGCTAATAGCATCATTTACATTGTCTTTTCTATAGAACTCATACATATTATGTTTCTAACATCAAGAATGAAGGGATCCATCCAACAGATGAACATCTTAAGAACTCTCAGCCAGATGTATACTGTTTAACACACAAATGAAAGAAAACACAGAATTTCATACTGCCATGGAAAGAGGAGCATCAGCTTATATTGTCCAATAATACCTTTATGGGGACTCACAGAACAGACTAGTGAATCAAACATGAGGCAAACATACCAACAATGTAGTTTCATTGATCTGGGTTAAACTAAGCATAAATCTGAACGTGCTCAGTAACTAAGGGCACAGACAGATGTTACGACCCCATTCTAACTCATAGCCTTTACAAAAGGCATCATGAGTTAGAACTCCAGTCCCCAACCCAACAGATATTCACCTGTTCATCTGGGGAGGGGGCTGGAGCCAGCCTGCACTGGCCCTGGCCAGCAAGTGGGGAAGCCTCTTAGGAGGCTGCCAAGCCAACCCTCTCCCCAGCCCACCCTCCACCTCCAGAGCTGTCAGTAGGGGAGGGAAGGTGGGAGTGGGGAAGAGGAGGGAGCACCTAGCTGCTGAATGGCCCCTGGCTGGGAAAGGGCCAGGGGGGGGGGGGGGGGGGGGAGAGCCGCCTCACCTAATGGGTCTGTCCCAGCTCCCCCCAATAATCCAGCTGGGGTAGCTATGGGGGCTTGAGAGGTGAGGGGACCCATTCTCCTCCCCCACACACATAGCTCTGGTCATTCAGCAGCCAGGTGCTCCCTCTTCTTTCCCCTCCCTCCCCGCTTATAGCCGTGGGAGGGAGGCTAGGCTGGTAGAGTGAGGCTGTCTTAATGTAATACCTGATTTGACCAGGGTTCATCTTACATGTAATCAGCCATTTTAAAAGCACTCTGCAGCCATGCACATGTGTCTGACATGGCCATAAAGCACTTTTAGGGGCCAGATCACTAGCAAAATGTCACTTCTGTATGCATCCTAAAGTAGTCACAAAGAAGTACAGAACTCCCTCAGACCAACAGTCATTAACTTATTGTAGCTTTTTATTGACTGAAGCCCAAGGCAATAAACTTTCAATTAGATGAGAAACAAGATATAGGAAACAACAGAACTGCAAAGCCCTGTTGGAGAGAATCAGTAATGTCATAATTTATTAGTACAAGCAATCCTGGCAGTAATAGATGTATAGATATATATATAATTATGGATACTCAATTTAAAAGCTTGCATCTGTGCCCCAGCAGAAGATACAAATGGGGCAGCCACTGGATGGAAATATTTGAAGTCAATTACATTAATAAGAAATGGTCAGTTGTAATCATGATGTGTAGTTTCATGTTAAGGTTATTTTTCTAATTATCCTAAAATGTGCTAAACTTGCTGCTATCAGGATCTTCATATTAGCAAATTAACTATGGAAATATTAATATATTTAAACTTGAGGCAAAGAGAATTAGTATCTTGACCCCTGCAATACCCAGTGTAACTCACAGTTTACCAGTAGCTTGGACAGATTCTATTGCTTATCTCTATCATTTTTGCAGTGCTTCTTCAAAGCCCCCAGTATACAGTTACACTGTACAGGTATAGAACCAGCTGAGTTACCTTGTTTTCCCTTAAGCCAAGGACTGGAGACAAATGTATAGGAAGAATTATGCAGGGGTTTAGGTTGTAGCCGTGTTGGTCTAAGGATATAGGCAGACAAGTTTCCTTGGGTGAATTTGATATCTTTTATTAGACCAACCCAAATGGTTGGAGAATAGTTATTAAGCAAGCTTTCGGGTTCAAAAACCCTTCGTCAGGCTAAGGAAGCTGCAGCAGTTGGTGTGTGCTCGTCCTGGATGGAATGAAAAGTAAACAAGCCAGGGGCTGGGCTGGGCTGGGCTGGGGAGTCAGTTGCCAGGCAGATTGTAATGTATCAAAAATCCAATGCCTTGTTTAGTCCATGATCTCTAGAATCCAGCAGGTTGATGAAATGGAGCTCATAGGCTTGTCTCTGGGAAGTGTTGTGTAAGTTTCCCTTGAGGATCAGGACTGAGAGATAGGAGAGAAAGTGGCCCTCCTGTGAGAAACGTGCCCCCACCGGTAATTGAGTGTTTCTGTCTTTGATGGATTTCCGGTGTGTGTTCATTCTGGTGCGCAGTTGTTGTCTGGTCTCTCCTACATATCTTCCATCAGGGCATTTGGTGCATTGGATGAGATATATTACATTTCTGGAGGTACAGCTGTAAGATCCTGGGATGCTGATGGCTCTGTTGTGGGGTGTAGTAATAGTGGGGGTGGTGGAGATGTGCTGGCAGGTTTTGCATTTCTTGTC
>NW_005841978.1:2280347-2301551 GCF_000455745.1 Alligator sinensis | reverse complement strand
CTTGTTCTTGGAGTAATTTGTTCCATTTCTTCTTTTTATGTAGGATGAATGCTGTAGAAAGTTTTTCGTAGTCTCTTTGTATCCACTGTATATTGTCAGGGAACATGCATGGAAGAATTATGGTAGCTGAGACCTCACTTTGCCAACAGATTTTCCAGCTGAAAACAAAGTGGTCTTTGTACAGATAATATTATGAATAATCTTGAAAGTATTTGTAATCCACATATAGTGTTTCAATAGTTTACTACTTTATAATCGTTGGAATATTTATAGAGCACTGCTTCCATCTTTCCTCTTACAGGCTTGAAGGTTAGTAATCTTCTTCCTGGAGCCAGTGGCCACAACCATACTTTAGCACAAGACTGATCCTAAGACTTGTGTAAAACGAGTGACACATTCTTTAGAACAACTGTCAGGAGCTCTGGAGTACTGAGCACTTTTTACTTTCAACATCTATTGGAAACACTTACAGTATGGTAGTGCATGAAGGCCTAATCATGTTTCTGTGGAAACTGCTATATTTCTGAAAATAAAATATTTTTGAGTGCCTACATATAGATTTAAAAGCTTTAACTTGATGTCCCTGGGGTTGAAAATATTGCAAATTATGTCCTGAGGTTGAAAACTGAACTAAATAGGAATTTTAAAAAGGATTTGCAAAGTTTATTTGTCAGATACTGTCAAATTAATCAAAATATTTTTTTAAGGCATTAGTAAATCAGCCCTCTTTTGTGGGGCGGGGTGTGTGGGGAGGGATGGAGTGGGATTTATGGCAGGTATTCCAAACCAGAAACTTTACAATGAGTCTCCAGACAGGGTTCTTCCATTCTACTTCACATTTTTTTCGTTGTGTGTTTTTTCAGGAATATTTTATTTTGTGAAATATGGCATAGCTAAAAAATAATGTTTTTCCCATCTCAAACCTTGAATGTCCATTCTACTTACTTAGGGAGGCAATATTCTTCTTCTAGCAGCAAATAACTCCATGTCTTTTTTCCTGACACACTGGAAGTTGAGACTTGTCTACTGCTTGGAAAAATGGGTAAACACTATTTTCTGAGACTGAACTTATTATACTTACAGATTGAGGATTTTTTTGTTCGGAACCTATTTTTCCCAAAGCCCAAGTATATCGCATCTCCAAAAAAAAAAAACCCAACTCCTCCCAAACCTGGGATAAAAGACCTATGGCCTTGATTTCCCACAATGCCACTAAAGTAACTAATAGCTACTTTTTAATGCAAATTCATCATCTTACAACTGCAATTTAAGTATCATCCAATTTTCTTATCTGTGGCCATATGCTTAAAAAGTAATTACTCTACTGGCATTTTTAATTAAAATAATGTTATCTATGTTCTAGATGCAGCATGAGCGTCATTGATCTCAGATACCAAATTAAATTTTGATAGATGAATTGTGTTACACATTGCAGTGTTGTACTGAGTTTATTTGTAATTGCTGGTAACTAGAGCACTTTGACCAGGAGCACAGGTGGAATAAAAATATATCAGACTCTTCATTCATGAACGTGGAAGATATGAAGAAAATGACTATCACTTTATCATTTTTTCCATGAAAGTCATCTATTCAAGGCATAGATTTATAAAACCTATTATTAAAGAATTTATTTTCTGTCACAAGCTTTTCTGCTATCAACAAGTTTCAAATATCTATGACTCCTGGCAGCCTCCAAATCTAGTTACTGGAGGGTGGAGGGAGGTTTAGAATTAACTTATTATGCTTTTTCATAGTTAAAAACAATGAGAAATTAAGGAGGGACATTCAAGTTAAAAGTACCAAGGAAACTCTTGTAGCAATGTAATGACCATTATTGTGCTGTCTAAGATGTACTGCATGTACTTTCCCCACCACAAACCAGACATTTTTAATCCTGCATTCACTTGACATTACCATGAGCTGTCTCTGACTTCTCTGTTCTGCAATGTTCAAATCACTGTTTGGCTTAAGACCAAAATGGACTTGTGGTTAGTAAATAAACAACAAACCTTGTGGGTATCTAGGAATCTCTGCCATTGTCAAAAAACAATATTAAATACAGAGGCTGTTTTTTATTTCTCTGATAACTTCTCTTTACTCTTTATTGGTTGAGGTTTTAGTGGCAAATGCAGTCAGTCTCTTCTAGCCAACTTCTTTGATATCACTTTGTAGGTTAATGATTCACAAAATCATTGGGCAATGGTTTTTGTATAGTGTATTGAAATCCAATAAATTCTATATATTAAAAGCACTGCAGAACTCTTCAAAAAGATATCTGTGACTTTTCTAAATTCAAATTTATTCAAATTCAAAAGCATTTAGAGGTATTTTTCTTGTCATGGTTCCATTATTTAGGTACACACTGGGCATCTCTACACGTGCATTTACGCTGGCTTAAATTTACTGTGCAGTAAGTTACTGCCACATTAGGCCTGCTGGGCTTCCGCTCGCTCTGTGTGGTATGTGCCCTAAGGCACAAAATGGCTCCTGTGTTTTGTACCCTGCAGTTAGGGGCTGCCAGAAAGCAGCCCAGGCCAGCAGCAGGACAGGGGTCCAGCCAAGAATCCTGGGGCTGGGCTTTGGCTGGCCTCCTAACAGGTAGGCAGACCCAGCAGGGAGGCCCCCTGAGTTACTGTGCAGTAACATGTCTACGTTCATCATGGCACAGTAGCTAATTGGGCATACATTTGATACTTGCATGATGCAGGTATCAAATTTACTCTCAAGTCAGCATAAGTCCCCATATTTACTGCACAGTACAGGCATGCACATGTAGACACATGCCTGTACTACGCCGTAATTTTGGTTACTGTGTAGTAAATATGCATGTGTAGACACTCAAACTTTCAGCTTTCATAGCATATTTTAGACATGTAAAAAAATGACAAATGTATTTCTCCACAAACTTTCCTGAGCTAGTAAGCACATTGTCAAAATCTGTAGGCACTTCTCTTGTTAGATATTAATGTAATTAAGAAAATAAATACAAAATTTGGTCCAATCCAGATTAAAAATGAATAGGTAGAACAACACACTCAGTTAAGGTACGTACGCCATTCCAAATAAAAAGCGGGCATTATTCATAGTACAAACTTAGTTTAGGAAATGATTTATTGTATATGGGTATCAGTCAGGTGACTGTTTAGCATTCTGCATCTCCATGGAATGGAATGGAGTCATGAGCTTAAAGCATGGTGTCCAAACGGGGCTTCAGCGTATATTTTTATATATATAGTTCCCAATTTGTGTCTGTTGCTGCTGTAAAGTATGTAGTAATACGTGCACATGTACACAGTGTTTGCTTTCCCACAAGCACGGGCAAGTGCTTGCAGCAGCGAAAATAGTAGTGGCACAAATGTGTTCTGCTACTTTTTGCTGCAGTGCAATTCTCTGCACATGCAATTTGGGATGGGGCAAATAGTCCTGCCTTTCCCTGTTTTTGCCCTTTCTCTGCTTCTGGTGTGCTGGAGGAGCTGGAGGACGATTAAATGAATGGAGATGCTCTGGTCAGCAGTCAAAGCATCTCCCAGGAGGACCAAGCCTCTGTATGTGCTGGCACATGAAAGGAATGTGTACCATGCCACCTTTTTTTGCAGCACGAGGGCATGTTTTAACAGATGTGCAGTTTCTGGCACTGCTGAGAGGTTTGTGGTGCCATAAACTGCATGTGCCTGCACATGTGGATGCAGCGAATAGGTCAAATTCAGCTGGTGAAAACTGGTACATCCCATTTTGACTTCCTTGGAGATCTGCAGACTTGCATCAGCCAAGAACTGGGCCACGATACGCTCACATTTCTGCTACATGTATACTAAAATAGAACCAGAATCTTTATTTATTTATTTAGTATCAGAATAGTTTGCAACCTGCTTAATTTGCACCTGGTTCAATCAGCACTTCTTCTCCAGTCAGCTGGAATACTGGACTGGTCCCAAGCAGCTAATTGGAGAATTGGGGACCTTTGAAATAAAAGCTTTAGTAAACAGCTGGAGCACATTAGAGGTACTGCAAAGATGTTTGCCATATCTATATATGCCTGGATATTTTGCAAAATCTCATCTTCACAGGGGGCTAAAGAACTTGTTCCTGAGAAAATATCTGCATTTTAATTTACAAATATCCAACCAACTAATGTTCACATGGCATTTCCCTAACTATCTGGTGTCAGAAGAACCTGACAACATCCCATAGATATAAAATTGTCACACTTTTAAAGAGAGTAATCAAAACTCGTGGCCCCATCCCATGCACAGCACCCGGCTGTGCAGGTCCTGCCCCTGCTCCAGCCCCATGCCCTCCCTCACCGCTGCTGCAGTCACTGGCATTTCTTCATGCTTGGGTGGGGGTACATGACCCCCGATCTGTTCACAGTGGAGGCAACTAACATTGCAGGCTGGGCTTTGTGCCCTGAGCCCTGCTGCAGCTAGCCTGGGAGTGGTTAGATGCCAAGTGCATCCTGCTCCTGCACTGAGCCATGCCCATACCAGGCCAATTGCAGCAGGTCTTGAGGCACAGTGAGAAGTGACAGCTGCCTCTGCCCCATACAGAGATGAAGTGGGGGTGTGCCCAGTGGGGGAGCCCCCCCTGGGCTCCAATCCTCCTACCACCTGGCCAGGCTGGGCCCCACTCACTTTCCCCTGCTCCTGGCTGGGCCACCAACCATCTGTCCCTCATCACAGGGGCCTTGATCTGCTCCCCACTCCTTTTATCCCCCACAGACTGACCTGCTGGGCTGGGGGGGCGGGGGTGAAGGGGGTGCGTGCGCACATGTGCACTACTGCCCAGCCCCTGCAGCTCAGGATTGACCAAAAGAGGCTCCCCAATCAACCACTCGATCAGGATTGACTGGTTGGGGACCACTGTGTTAGACATATGTGCTGAAGTCTGAGTTAACACAAGTCATCAGCTGCTAATGCAACTGCTCTGTGTAGCTAGTGTTAATTCTTTCATTTAAGGCAGCTAACTTGAAAGGAATCTGCAATGAAGGCAGTTTTAACCACTTGGGGAAAAGTTGCCACAGATGCTTGAGCATTGGAGCTCACAAAAAAACGTACCCAATGTAGCCTTCCACTCCCTTTATAACACAGCAGATTGCACCAGTTGGAAGGTGTTAAATTTCCCAGGGGAAAGATTATTTTTCCCTTCCAGCTAATTGTTCACTCTCCCATCAAGGAACACCAGGTCAGCACTACTCTGCATTATTGCTTTTACTTAATGTGAAAACTAACCCCTCACTTCTGGTTTATACTGGCACCTCCACCTGTTTTTCATGTTTTTATCATAAATAGAATGAGGGTTTAATTATGGTAGCAGGTCTTGTTGAAATATTTGTATACCCTTTCTATGTTCACACCCTCATCTTTGTTTTATTTTGTTACATTGCTTTATGTTATGTTACAAAGGACAAGTTATTCCAATCATAGGATACATTAAGTTTCCAGACCAAAAAGAATGAGTGCATAACTGTGGATGACACATTAAATCACTCGGTAGTTTAGGCATGGAAAGAGATCTACAGGGCAAGGAGTTTATGAAGAAAAGCAATTCTTCTCTCTGTATCAGCATGCCCTGCACTAGCTGATAGCAACAGAGCTGTCTTTTCCTCAAGTCTATTAGAATTGCTGCTTTATGGTCAATATTAATGATATTGTGTGGCTTCTTGAGTTTCGAGCAATATGGAAAGTAGGTGGTCTGATATTCAAGTGAACACAACCTTCACAAATCTCTCTGACACGACTTGGAACGGCAGGTAGGTTGTGTTTCCTGTGGTATAATTACTTTCTGAATAGCTCTTGATGCAGTATGACTCCATGCTATACCCCAGGCAAGCCAAATGCTGAAAACTGCAGTGTAGCCCTTAGAAATCATTCCCTCATGATTCATGTCTCCCTTCTTACATATGAATATCTAATCCATAATGAAACTTATGAGTATTAGAAAATAAGTGTCTGGCACTTATCTCATCTATGTCTGTCCTATTTCCTCAAATAAATAATAACAATTTATATAACTCATTATTATTAGCTATTTTATCTCTGTTCTAATATTCTTCCTAATATGAAATAGTCAAATCACTCTTCCTAGAATATGTTTTTCTTTCAGATGCTTTGTTTATTTGTTTGTACTAGGCTTCAGTATTTTCCATCTTCCCTGCATCAGGAAAATAAGATATTATATCTTCCAGCATTATTCAAACAACCGTAGCCCAAGGATTTGATGAACCTAGAGGGAAAGATATCTGTGTAGAATATGTCACATATTAGAAGATGCCCCATTGATTAGGTAATTGATTTAACATTTAGTCTGGTCAGCTTTACAGATGAATACGATACGAGGGAAAGATTTCATTTTTGATATTATACTTAAGGGGGGAATAGAGAAAAGTAATTTACTTTTGACAGTAAATATGGGAATCAAATTATAATTAATGTGTAGTAAAATTCATGCTTTTTCTGTTCTAGAATACTGGAAAAATGAATCCAAGATCAGATCAATCTGCCATTGTTGCCTTTGGAACAGTTTTAGAATCCATTCAGAATAAAACCTCCTATTTCTGACAAAAATAAGTTTGCCATTATTCCCTTAATGATAGATTATACTGTATGCCTGAAGGAGATAAGGATTTAGATGTTGTTTATAAAAGTTTGAAGGCAAAACTTAATTTGGTTGCTGACTGTGGCATTTTGCAGTTTTCATGTATACAGAATGCAATTTGTCTTCCAAATTAATGGCAATTTAGAAAGGCTATATTATAGGTCCACAGTTATTAAGAAGCAGAGCATGACTGGGTCAGATGTCAGTGGTTTTGGTAAGAGTTAATTATTACAATGTTTCTCCTTGCTAGTACTTCTATGGAAATGCTACATGTTATTTGGAACAGAAACTGTCAGCTGTCTAAATCATAATTCTTAAAGCATGACATAGCTCTAAATAAACAATGTGGTTGAGTTTAGTGTGATTCCCCTTAAACAAGTGTTTCATGTAAGTCAGACTCTTAATTTTAATGCATTTAAACCAGGGAGAAGGGAAATGATATTGAAGTCAAAAGATGGGGTTAGGGCACAAACTGTGGGAAACAGATAAACAAAATGACAGGCTGTTCTATTCAAGGTTGTGAATAACTGCTGAATGACTAGCTTCATAGACTTGTTTTAATTTATTTTTTTGGTAATTTGTTGTTGTTGTTCTGTATACTGTAATGAGTAATACATTTAACAGCAGATAGGACAAAACTGCATTCTGCACAGCTGTGACTGCTTATTCAGACTATGATTCCCAGAAACCTTGTGGGGCTTGCAGGGCTACAGTGGAAGAAGAAGGAGAGGTCAAGAAGGCTGTAGAGGTATGTGTAGCTTCAGTGAGAAGAAAAAGACAATATTTGCAGCCTCTACCCCTGGGATATCAGTTCACCCTACCTAAGAGGTGTGTATAGTGGAGTTTGGGATCCCAGTGACTTGGTCAACCAGGACTCTATGGACTGAAGGAAATGGACTCAGACTGGGGGGGAGGGGGGAAAGGAAGCTGCAAAACCATACTATTTGGGTGCTCTAGGACTAAAGGCTTGACTGGGGACACCTCTGGTGGTGTAGGAGAAATTAAGGTACTGAGTGAATATTACCATTTTTGTTGATGTTCCTGTACCTTTTACTTGTTCCCTCCCTTTGGTCCATTGGCTTGTGACTCTTACCATTTTCTATATAAAAATTGGAGCTCCCCCCTGTTTCTTGTGTCCCCCCTGTTTCTGGGGCTGTGAGATTGGCATAAATTGGTGGCAGGAGTGCCACATAAGCCACAGGCCATATGGTATAGGCAAACTGCTGCAGTAAGGATATAGACTTTGTCCATTTTTTTGTGGACATTTCAGTTGGGAAGAGGAGTATCAGGGAGGAGGAGGCACTCATAGTGGGAGGAGACAAGATACACATCTCACCTAGCATCTCACAGCCTATACTCAAATGGGCACCCCATAGTGGAGAACAATAAGAATGGGATGACTGGCATGAACATTTTGAAATGGCAGCTGAGTTAAATGGGTGGAGGCCACTAAGTTAAAATTCCTGGGCATTTATACACATGCTCTGAGAGCCGTTCTAATTAAAGTGTCTGGAGCATCAAGTATATCAGCATGGCAGCAGGGGCACTTTAACCAAAGCTTGTCAAATGAGCTTTAGTTAAAGCGCCCTCACTGGAATTTACTCTGAAGGACTATAATTACAGTGCATCAGAGCAGCATCTCTGCACGTGTATAGGTGCCCCCTGAGCCTGTTGCTTACAGGGAAAGCTAAGCAGGTCTACCATGGATTCAGTAGTGAAACCAAACAGGACCAGAAGCAACCAACATGGACCCTCAGGAATACTTTAGAGTCAGGTGTAGGTCCCCAAAGGGATATTCACCCCTTAATAGACTTAATTTGAAGGGTTTACCCTTTTGTAAGTAAGAAAAATTGTAATCTAACAAGTTTAGTGTAAAATTTAGAAAATATTGACCAGTTGCTTGCATTCAGAAATGGTCAGAAATTTTCTATGAGCTATGATGAGCTGATTCACATCACTATGGTTTTATTCGCATCAGGTGGTCTATGTTGATTTATATCAGTTTATGATCTGATCCACAGTGGTTTTATTAATGAAAATAAAGACAAGTAGGGCACCCCTGTTTTATTTTGTATTACCTGTACGTCTTACCCCGTGATCATAGAAAATTAGTGTTAGAAGGGACATCAGGAAGTCATCTAATGCAACCCCCTTCTCAAAGAAAGATCATCCCCAACTAGATCATCCCAGTCAAAGCTTTATCTAACTGGATCCTAAAAACCTCCAAGGATGGATATTCCACCATTTCTTTGGGTGTTTTACTATCCTCTAGTGAGAAAATTATTTCTAATATCTAACTTAAACTTACCTTGCTTCAACTTGAGATGATTGCTCCTTGTTCTGTCATGTGGCACCACTGAGAACAGCCTAGCTCCATCCTCTATTGAACCCCCATTCAGGTAGTTGAAGGCTGTTATTAAATCCCCCCTGGTGGTTTGAGGCTTTTTTTAAACCCCCCCCCCCCCCAGTCTGTTCTTCTCTAGACTAAATACAACCAATTCCCTCAGCCTTTTCTCATAAGTCTTGTGCCCCAGGCCTCAAAACATTTTGTTGCCCTCCACTGGACTTTCTCCAATTTGTCCATGTTCTTTCTGTAGCCGGAGGGGGAACTGAACACAGTACTCCAGATGTGGCCTCACCAGTGCTGAATAGAGGGGAATAATCATTTCTCTTGATCTACTGGCAACACACCTACCAATGCAGCCCAGTATGCCATTAGCCTTCTTGGCAACAAGGGCACTCTGTTGGCTCACATTCAGCTTCATGTCCACTGTGACCCCCAAGTCCTTTTCTGTAGAGCTACTCCCAGTCAATCAGCCCCCAGCCTATATTTGTGCATGGGATTGTTCTATCCTAAGTGCAGGACTTTGCACTTATCCTTGTTGAACCTCATGAGATTTCTTTTTGGTCCAATCCTCCAGTTTGTCCAGGTCACTCTGCACTCCAGCCCTACCCTCTAGCATATCTACTACTCCCCTCAGCTTGGTATCATTTGCAAACCTGCTGAGGATGAACTTTAAGCTGTCTTCCAAGTTATTGATGAAGACACTGAACAAAACCAGCCCCAGGACTGACCTGGTTTTGTCAGTCATACAGTCTGCCAACTAGACATTGAGCCATTGACTACTACCCTGTGAGCACAATGCTCTAGCCAGTTTTCTATCCATCTTACAGTTCATACTTCCTTAGCTTGCCTATGAGATTATTGTGGGAGACTGTATCAAAAAGCCTTGCTAAAATCAAGGTGCAGCACATCAACTGGTCTTCCCACATTCACAGAGCCAGAGAAGGCAATCAGGTTGGTCAGGCATGACTTTCCCCTGGTGAATCCATGCTGACTGTTCCTGGTCACCTTTTTCTCCTCCACGTGCTTAGAAATGGATTCCTTGAGGATCTTCTCCATGATTTTTCTGGGGACTGAGGAGAGGCTGACTGGTCTGTAGTTCCCTGAATCCTCCTTTTCCCCATCCTTAAATATGGGCACTATGTTTACCCTTCTCCAATCATCTGGGACCTCTCCTAATTAGCATGAGTTTTCAAAGATGATGGCCAGTGGCTCTGCAATCACATCAGCCAACTCCCTCAGCACCCTTGGGTACATCCCATCTGGCCCCATGGACTTCTATATGTCTAGCTTCTTTAAATAGTCCTTAACCTGAAGGCTGCTCTCTTTTTCCCCAAACTGTGCTGCCCAGTGCAGTACCCTGGGAGCTGGCCTTGCCTGTGAAGACCAAGGTGAAAAAGACATTGAGAACTTCAGCCTTTTATACATCCTTTGTCACTAGGTTGCCTCCTCCATTCAATAAGGGATCCATGACTTTCTCAGATCTTCCCCTTCTACCAACATACTTGAAGAAAACCTTCTTGTTACCCTTCACATCCTTTCCTAGCTGCAACTCCAATTGCATTTTGGCCTTCCCGACTTCATCCCTATAAGCCCAAGCAATGCTCTTACATTCTTTCCTAGTTATTTGTCCAAGTTTCCACTTCTTATAAGCTTCCTTTTTGTGATTTAGTTTATTGAAAAGTTCCTTCCTAACCCAAGCTGGTCTTCTGCCATATTTGCTAATCTTCATGCACATCAGGATGGTTTGTTCCTGTGCTCTCAGTAAGGCTTCTTTAAAGTACAGTCAGCTCTTCTGAACTCCTCTACCCCTCTGACTGGCTTCCCAGGGAAACCCTCCCTTCTGCACCCCCCCCCGCCCCGGGGATTTTCTAAATAACATCCTATAAAATAATATAGAAAATGGCTCTTTTGTTATAAATGGTTTCCTTATCATTTTATTCATTTCAAGCACTAATGACTCTATGAAGCTGAAATTGTTATACATTGCATGAATGACTTAATGCACAAAAGTTATCACTTTTCTTTTTTATTATTATTTGGAAGTATTACCCTAAATTTAGAACAGCAAAGTACTTTCAATGACTAATGTGCAAGCTATCACCTTCACTGCCCAAAGCAACCATTCTATAATCCTTTACACTGGGGAAAAGTCTTAATCATTCATTTTTTTTAGGTAATTCAGAGATATCTCACATTTGTTATTAAGTAAGTTAGGAGCCCACTCATTAACATATTCGACATTTCTATTTTATGACATGCATTATTGTTCATTATTTGTTTCCTTGCTTTAATTTCTTCATAATTCAGATGTTACCACTTGTTTTTTTCTTTTTTATCATTTCTCATCTATGGTTGATTGGCTAACACTTTTCTTGAGCAAGTTAAACTTAATGTTGTACTTATCCTTCGGAGACCTTAACCTCTACTTTCAAAAGTGGCTTTGTATACCTGAGCTCTCGCACCTTACGGGTTAGTCTCAGAAACCACTTAGTTTTAGAATATTAAACTGTGATATTAAAAAAAAATATATCCATATGCACCCACTAGTTTCAAAGGCTTATAATTAGCGGTGACAAGAGCCAGATGTTTCTATTTGTAGTTCTGTTCAGGGATTTAGGTTTAGGATTGTGCCTGAAGTCTGCAGTACCACCCTTTAGCCCAGCTGAAACCATGACACCCTGTCACATGCTGGGTTGCTCTGGACTGACCCAGAGCTGTACAGGGTGAGGTGTGTGCATTTCACCACTATTCAAAGCTCCCAAGTCTTGTCAATGTGGCATAGCAGTCTGCCTCACCCCTTGCTACTCAGGATTAGCTATGCGGCACAGGCAACAAGCCAAAGGAGCCAGCTGGGGAAAGCCTCTGCCCATCCAGCTTTTAAATCACTGATCCCACCACTCAGCTGAGTGGCAGAGGGTCAAGAGGAAGCTAAAGGGGCAGGCTTCACACAGCCCAGCTCCTGGCTCTGAGACTCTCCAGCTTCCTTTTTCCATCTGTGCTTCCCAGCTGACTTGGAACAGGTTAGGGTGAAGCAGGCATCTGTGCCACAGTGGCAAATGCCCCCTCCTCACTCTGCAGTGCTCTGGGTCAGGACAGTACCCTGCTACCAAGATTCCCAGATTGGCAGGGGTGGCCACTGACCTGCACTCCTCTAGGTCAGCATGGAAGAGTGCGAGGACTGGGGGCTGTTTTCCTGTATGGGGGAACCAGGAGGGTTCCTACCACAGGGGAATGCTCCCCTCTCCTGCCGGGCAGCTGATTGTTGGGATGGGGGAGGCATTCACCCACCTAGGAATGCTCCCCCACTTGTCTGTGGCAGCTGCTGCTTTACAACAACCGCTAGCTGTTCCAAGGTTATTTTTCTCCTGGAGCACACATTTCTGCTCCACGAGAAAAAGCCTGAATGTCTACTGGGAAACTGAATGTCTGTACCTAGCCGACATGCAGTTAAATGCTGGAATTCAAATCTGTGGAACAGAACACAAACAGATAGCTGCATATTCCTTCATCATGCCTAGCTGTTAGATTTTACAACTAGAAGGAATTACTCCAGCATTTAGCCTGAAGTTTTTGATCATTTAATATATAGAAGGCTTTGTTCCTTAAAGATCACCAGCTTTAAAGCAATGAATTTGCATACAAAATTAACAAGAAAAATCACTACCAAAGCAAAAGCAGAGTGAGGAAAAAATCCTTCTTTTCCTCATTCAAAAATGATCATGTTCCCTTTCAAAATACTCCAGACTTTGAATTACTCTAGACAGGTACTTCACTTGACATTGCAGTCCCTGGCTTATTTTCCCTTTCCCCTTAACTCCTCCAGTACTAAGCGTACTAGCTAAAATGTTGTGAGTTTTTTATTCCCCACTAAGGTTTGTAGGTATATTTGTTCTAGGCCTGGGCATATCTCGGAAATGTTATTTTCTTGTCCTTGGTGTATCATCTTACATAGCACTATACTGCAGACTACTAGAATTAAAAAATAAAACTGAATTTCTCAAACAACTTGAGTAAAACATTGTCATGTATATGTATATAAAAAGATTTATCATCCTCTTGGGCCTTATTCAACTACAGCTCTATGGTGGCTGCATCAGTATCTTTTTAAAAGATAATGATGGTTTGATCATCGATGCTTTCTGTTCACTAAGTGCAAAAGGTGACCTTTAGTGAAAATATTTTAAAATGAAAAATAGGTCTTAGCAGAGTGTGTAGAACCCTGAAGGAAAGCTGTCAAAACCAAGGGATTTACCGGTGGGTACAGATGTAATGGTAGTTATTATATGTTGTATTGAGATAACTTTTTGTATGGCGTTTTGTTGTTTCTGAAAGCCGAAGGAAATATAGGTTCTTAAACAAGGTGTTTATATGCTGTTAGCTGCTGACAAGTATATGTTTTTGTAAAATGATTCAAATTCGTAGCCTGTTGATTAGAGTTTAGCAATAAAGGAGGTAGATTGTGCTAAGGAGAGGGCTATAATTATAGCTTTTATATATATTTATATATAAGCCATAATTTATAAGCCATATAATATATATATATATGGGTTTTGCTTTGCTAGAATTTTATTTTTTATTTTTTCTCAGTATAGTAGCTCTGATTGGTCTTGAAAAGGTCAAATTCTGTTCTCAAGATCAGCAGAATCTTGATTTTTTGTCAGCTCATTTAAAGGAGAATTCTTATTACAGTTTTCTTAATGAGATAGTTCTTAGGTAATAAGCTAACTTCATTAAGGTATAATATTCTTCTGTCATGCAAGAAAGTTGTTTTTGATATTTCCCATATGGTTTCTGAACTTACTTTTCTTAAATATTATTAATTCTTTGATACCTCTTTCTATTTCTTACTGTCTGTTTTAATAAAGGTAGGCAGTGTAAATATCTGTCAGTACTCCTCCTGCTGATTTTTGTTGTCTGTCTCCCAAGTACTCTTTTTTATATACTTCTGATTGAACCACTGAAATTTCTTATTAATTTATAGTCAATTTTATTGAATTACCTGCCACATCTCTTTAGAATTACATAGTTATTCTTTTTTTTTTTTCACCTGATCAACCTATCCACAACTCTTATTACCTGGTTCATAAAATGCTCTTTTAAAATGAAACAAGATGTATTAGTCTTACAAAAAAAAATATATGATATTTAAATCAAACTTAATCTTAATTAAAATTTTCAGAATAAAAGAGAGAAAATGGTCTGTACTGTAAACCAAAGGACAAATTTAAATTGTGCCCTCTGTTGACATGATCTTATTAGCAACCCTTTCCTGCTGCACACAGCAACATGATAAATATCTCTAATGCTGCTTTTCATACTCCCATTTATATACATTTATTTTAGTATGAACCTTGGAATAGGGTTCTGTTTTAATATTGTAGTAAAGGATTATTTATCTAGGAGTTAACGGTATATAATCATGTATCATAATTAGTAAGGTAAAAGTGAGACAAATTCTGCCTTACCAAATGGGGGAAGGATGGGACATACAGGCTAGGGACAGATATTCAAAAGCCTGAGCCTGAATTGATTCAATCTTTGCAGGTTAGTCTAACCTGAGTAGGCTGAACTTGTTTGAAACTAGACAGACATTCTCTCTGAGCTGAGGAAACACAGGCACTTGCCTGCAGTGGCTCAGGCTAAAAGCCAGGGGGGGGGGGGTAGTAGAGCAGTCCTCCCTTCCCTTCTGCAGGGAGCTGAGCTGAGCGGGGAATGGCCAGAGGCTAGCAGGACTCTCATTAGGGATGTCTGCCACCACAGTCCCAGGCTTTTCCCCGCTGGCTACTTCCAGCCGTAGGCTAGCACTCTGAGACAAGGGGGGTTGTGCAGTGCATGCTCCTGTTGATGATACAGAGCTTTTAAATCTCCCTCTCTGCTTTGTCATACTGTCTGCAGCAAATTGGCTGGTGAGCAAGTCAGCTGGGGGGGCCGGGGGAGGCGGGGGCTCATAACAGTCTTTATCACCCAATTAGCAAAACAAAGGCCTCTTTCCACATTACTTCAAACTTCTTAAACAGTTTACTGGATGACCTGTTGATTAGCTCCAAAAACTGTAAGTGGTCACTGTTCTGTCTGCCTATGCCAGTGAATGTGGAGAGAGAGAGACGCCTACACAGATACCTCTCAGCATTAGCTAGCATACCACATGCTGGCTATGGTCCATGCCATGGCAGAGAGGATGATGGGATCTCTGCTTAAGCAGCGAGTGGTGAGAGCGGGGAACAGGGAAGACAGCAGACCCTGCTGTGCCTGCAAGTCTGTGCCAAGCTCCAGCCAGGGAGCAGAGAAGAAGGGTCAGCCCTGCTGTGGAGCAGAGAGTCCCACCCAGCCCAGAGATCATGCTGGGATGCTGGGGGACTCTGATTTAACTTAAACCAGGAAGGAGAGTTTCAGCAGCCAAGTAGAATTGTTCTGGGTTATTTGGCCTGCATGGCAAATAGCCTATATGGCAAATGTAGGCATAATTCCTTCAGGTAGTGGTTAATTATATAATTAAAAAAATTCCCAAGTCACTGCCCTACATTTTATGTCATATAAATGCAATAAAAATCCACCACATGGAGGTGTGTGATATACAGACACCTGGAAGATATTATTTCCATCAAGCAACAGTTAATGTTGCTATCTAGAGGAGGAAACAGTGCCCTGGGAACTTTCAGGGGCAGCAATGGGAGCTGGAGAGTGGCTGGCAAGGGCTGTCCACCCCTTTCCCAAAGTTTTAGCTGTGCTGCTAATGAGAAGTGAACCCTCCCCTAGGGAGGAGCTGCTTCCCTGATCATTGCACAGAGAAGGGGAGGACCTGTGTGAAGGGCAGGGGAGGAGAAAGAAGTGTTGAGGCTCAAGGTCTCATTGTTTTTGTGCATGTGCTTTAGCTTTCTCCCCATTTTATCCCCACTGGCATCCTTATATTATTTTTCATAGGATGAGATGCTAATAGATACTTAAAGAAGCAGCTGTGAAGGTTGGTTGAGGAAAATGATGTGGGGCCACTGAGTCATGACATCTCCTGCTGAGGCACCCTGAGGCAGCAGAGGTCAATATGTCACAGAGTACCTTTGCAGAAAGGGGTGTGTGAGAGCATTTGATCCTAGGATGCTGAAGAACCTGATCAAACACTATTGTCTTGTCTGTGTCACATATTCAGATTGAAGTTTGGAAGAAACCAGCTACAAAAAAGCTCTACATTTTTTCCAAGCAGTATCTTTGCAGCTGGTTGGCCATTTTTATCACTTTTTAGAAATTGTAATTGCCCAGCAAAATGTATTGTGTTCAATTTATTATACACTCTGCATATGTAGTATATCTAAATTTAGTGTGCATTTACCACTGCAGGAACGTGTGTCACATATATATATATCTATATCTATATATATATCTATCTTACTGCATAGGCATATATATATATTATATGTGTGTGCATTTTCCCCCCTGTAAGTATTGGAGAAGCCTTCTGAAAATATAGACAAGATAGAAGGAGGTAGAATGGTGGCTTGTTATAGAGGATATCAAGTAATGCAGGGTTTTGGGGACTGCAGGAAACAAACAAAAATGTTTTATTTTTATTTGGAGTTTAAACTGTTTGTTGACCCAGTCCTCTGGGATACATATTTTATTCTCATGATAGACTGAGAAAGACAGCAGTGATCATTCTTTAGTACAACACAATATAATGTACAACAAAGCCAATTCTTGAAAGGGTCCATATATATTTTCTCCAAAACAACAAAGGCAGCTAAGGCAGTTGAAGGTGATCTTTAAAAAGTAGTAGCCATGCCAGTTTCATACAAATGCATTTTTTATCTCACTAGTACTGTTTCCTGATCATCTGAAGATATGGATTTGTTCAGTTTCTTACACCATTACGGCAAAAATTGTGCCAAAGAATGGATTTCGTGAAATCCTTGACTCTGTTATAGGTACAGATGAAATCCTGATATACTATGATCTCTAAAATAGAGACACAATAAAGCTGCTAGAAAAGAACCTGGGTTTTGACATACCTGAGAGCAAGCCTTGGAAAGTAAAATACAATGACTTCTCCCTTGTACTAGAAATTGCCATTTTTTCAGCATATTAGTACTAATATCAGACATAAGCTTAATGCTATTTTGGGAGTTTTAGATCATGCCAAAAATACTCAGTTCTAACAACTTAAATTTAGATGTGTACTTTGCCTGGAGGTAGAAGGCTAAAGGAATAGTATTGTATTCAAATAGTACCCAAGTAATATGCTTCCACTAGCAATCTCTTGTTCTGATTGAATACTTACTTAGGTCAACAGGAAGATTCTGTTGATAGTAATGGGTTCTGCATTGCGCTGGGCCAAGAATAAAGTTATATATTCAGGCATCACTCCAAGATCCCAAAAGTGGGTGGCACACCATCTCATTGAAGACTGTCCCCTTTCTAAAAAGGACAAGTATAACTGCTAAAACATACTCCACTACCACTACCAGAAGATACTAAGAAATCCTAAAGCAAACAAGCCTTTTGGTCTATTTCTACTAAAATCCATGGAGGAAATTATATTAAAAGCACATGCTGTATGATCAGTCAAATTTTAAATAGATTTTTAAAAAGTTGATAACCAAAGGAAATAATGTAATACATTTGTAGAGAATATGTCAAATGCTTCTTTATTGACTGATCCAGATAGAGATAACAGATTATTACTATGATGAATTAATGAAGTTATTCTCTTAGACACATGCTTCTGGGGGTTCTAATTAGAGCCCTGCAGTGTTGCTACTGTGTCACGTGTATTAAGCCCCTCCACATTTTAAAATGGCTGTGGGGCACCTCATCTAAAGCTTCTTGAACAAGATTTAGATGAAGCATCATGCAACCATTTTTAAACATGTGGGAGCTTAATACATGTGACACTGCCACATTTTAATCAGAGCAGCTGCCTCAGAGCCACTCTAATTAAAAAGCCCGCTCCCCACCCCCACCTGGAGCATGTGCATAGACACCCTTAGTTCAGTTGGTTGAGATCTCTTCTTTTATTTAGAAATTCACGCATTTGTGGGATGAAGGGAAATGCCCAGTAGTAAAAAGAATACAGCTCAATACTGTAGTCTTCCACTTACAAAACTATAGCAAGGCTATACAGGAACATGTGATCTTCTCTGGCTCTTTCACACTTTTTCTATTAGCCTACTACTCATTATATTCTTTTTTGCACAGGTCTTGGATGTTACTGAGTACACGTCAATCAAGTCAAATGCCACAGAGAGGGTTGACAGCTGACTCTCTCTTTCTCTCCCTTTCCTATGGTAGGAAGGAAATGTGTATATAAAAGTCTCCTCACGTGCATGGATCAGAGTAGTGGGGAAGGTACCAGAAACACTGTAGGTGTTTGTTTTTTCACTAATTATGTGATCAAGGAAAACTTACATCTGCCTCATTGTAATGAGGATTGGGAGATCAGTAGCAGCTTTACCTATTTTCTGGGTTTTTTTTATTTTTCCACACATTCTCTGGAAAATAAGTTCTTGAGATGAGATGACTGACCTTAGCAAAATTATGACCAATCTATGAAATGACATTTTAAGATGCCTGCAAAACTCAACACTATTTTCTTACAGAGATTATCTGAAATTGAATTGATTGATACTTATGATGTAATGTAACACCATAAAGGGTATATAATTGGCTCAGTTTTAGAACTAATTGCATATCACATTGCATTGCCAGAGCTGCCAGTGTCCATGATGTTTGTGAGTTACCGCAGACAAAGAAATTGCCAGAGAATGAATAATGTGCTTTCAGTTGGAATAAGTAATTAGATTTGTGTACTTACAGGGGATCAGAAAACTTTCCTAAATCAAAAGGATTAATTCAAGAGCTAATACATATACTGCTAGACTGAGAACAACTTTAGAAACAATTTTACCTTCCTAATCGAACTAGAGGTAAATCTTCAAACCACCTATTCTGTGGATATTATAATCCCTCCACTTCATACTGTGTGAAATAGCCTGAATGAACAGAACAAAAATGTAATCCATGATGTATTACAATTTTGTAGCACTGATGCTATCATTATAGTCTATCTGTGTTCTGATATCAGGCCTTTCTCCTTGGTCCCCACATCTTATTCACTTTGAGAAGAGTCTCTCATTCTAAGTCTATCCTTTGTAGACTTTGTAATGTATTGGAATTTTTGTCTATAATTCCCCATGCTTTCTTTCAGCCTCAAGGCAAACTAGATTTGAGAAATTTGTTCACAAACTGATTGTTTAGCTTATTCATAAATGGAGGGGAAAATGGTTAGGAAAAGTCTATATTTTCATGGTACAATTAGATTTTTAAAATGACAAAAGTACTGTGGCTACAAGATCTATCTTTTAGCCTATCTTGGGTGTGTTCTTGCTTGTGATGTGGTTCAGCAACTTTCAACTGGACCTCCTGGTTGCAGTCCCTTTGGTTCCCAACAGTGTTAATAACACAGGTACAACTTGCTTTTGTCACCTGTAAATGTTCACTTCAGGAGCCTATGAATAATGCATTGTCAGTAACACAGCAACAACATCCTCAAAACAAAGCATTATATATTACCATAATTCCTTGACATAATCCACAACTTTTCCTCCAAAAGCAGCTGGTGAAAATTGGGGTGTGTATTATATGCAAAAAGAAAGAAGGAACACAATAGTGGTAGCACTAATTGACATGACTCTGGGAGCCACAACAATCAACATCTGCCACTGGTTCCCCACCACCAAATTTCTACATCTTTGGGGAGCCCCCCCCATCCAGATGACATGGTCCTGCATGCTATATGGGTTCACAGATCCCATCTGGTACAAAGGGCTGGCAGCAGCCTTGCAGGCAGGCTCAGCTCCTTAATTACTGCTTCTCAGTTTCTACAAGGAAGATTTTTTTCCTCCATGCTTGTATGCAAGAAAATATGGTAATTATGCAATGATTTAAAGTACTTAGGAAAAAAGTTCAACACAATGGAAGATGTATACACAAACTTCCTTACCCAAGTTTATGTATAGCCAGGAAAGTTCATCTTGATCCAAGCTTTAAGGTTGGAGAGCCACCCTGCTCTGTTTCTCTGTCAATCTGTATGCCAGCTTTTATCTTCTGAAAGCCAGTTCTATCTGAGGCCTACATTTTTTAGATTTATGATTCCCTCAAATCTTAGTGTCAGCCTTGGAAAGAATAAACTTTTCTGATCTGGATGATAGGGTGCACTGCTCAGCGATCAGTATTTCTATTGTTTTCTCTGGGAGCACCATCGTTTCATTTGTCCTTCAAAACCTGTCTTGATTAGACTCTTGACAATCAGACAGGTTACTATTAAGTACACAACCAGAGAACTATGCTATTTATAAATGTCGCAGAGCACCTCAGTGCCTGCTCCTAGGGAGTAGAAACTGCCAGGGAGAGAGAGCCCTGGCAGAACATATTGAGCACAGCTGCGGGTTGCCGGGGCAGCTAAGGAGAGCCAGCTGCCTGTAGGAGGCAGGGCCTGGCCCTTATAAAGCCCAGGGCTGAGGCCAGGCTGGCAGTTCCTGGCCAGCAGCCAGAGGGGCGGGAGATCCTGGAGCTAGGAGGTGAGCGATGCAGGAACTGCTCTAGCTGAGAGAAGGATGACAGCTCTGAGAGGTTTGGGCACCATGGTTTAGCCAGGAGGCTTTATGTTTGTGTTACAGCCAGGAGGCTCTAGTTTATGTTCGGCTTACATATTATACTGGAGGCTTGGGTGAGGCTGTAGGGATTGGAGGAGGCCTCATAGGGACCCCAGAGGTGTGGGGCCCCTGAGTGCAACCAGTGGTTTGCGGGTGGGGAACAGACCCCGGGTTGTATGCGGGGTACGTAGACCCCAGCCCCAGAGAGGGGCAGCTATGAGATGCCCCAGAGGGGGCATGATGAGCCCCAGAAGAGGGCACTAGCGCAACCAGTGGGTTGTAGGCGGGGAATATAGACCCCAGGTTGTATGCGGGGTATGTAGACCCCAGCCCCAGAGTGGGGCAGCGTTGAGAAGCCCAAGGCGGGCATGGCGAGCCCCAAAGAGGGGGAGCGCCATATTGGTCTATTGAGGAGCCCGAGGTGGGCACGGCGAGCCCCAAAGAGGGGGAGCGCCATAGAAGGAAGCCCAGGACGGGCACAGCAGACGCCAGCAAGGGCGTCACTTACGGGGTGTATAGACCCCAGCCCCAGGGTGGGGCGATTACTGAGGAGCCTGAGAGGGGCCATGCTGAGCCCTAGAGCGAGGCAATATTGAGGAGCCCGAGCGGGGCGATATTTAG
>NW_005841978.1:2276643-2280005 GCF_000455745.1 Alligator sinensis | reverse complement strand
TGGCGGGCGAGAATCGAGGGTGCCCTTGGGCCGAATTGGCACGGAGAGAGGGCCTTAAGTAGATCATGGCCCTCCTGACGGACCCCGCTGTGACAATAAATTATTCACAGAACTATAACTTGTCAGGAATTTTTAAATATTTTTTATCTAAAATTATGATTAATTGAAACTGATTTATTGTGCTAAAATGTACCAGGTTTGATTAAAATCTCTTTTGCCATTGTGTTTATGATAGCCCTCCGAAGGTGTAGCCCTACCAGCCAAGCTGTTAGGGAACCCTTTGGGATGTGTAAAGAGAAGCTTCATCCTTGTGATGTAGTGTAACTGGTGGGTGGGGAGGGGGTAGAGATAAGGGCAGCCACAGTCAAGGCACCATCTTTGGTTGTGGATTGTGTGCATAAAAATAGCCACTACTGTAGTAGCAACTGATTTCACTACCACCATCAGTTTTTTTTTTTTATCCTCTAGCAAAAATATCCTTTTGATTTAAACAAACATTTTTCTAAATACATACAGCATAAGATAAGTGTTTTCAGGAGAAAAAATCATAACTGTTGTCAGCAGCTGTAGTCCCTTTAATACAAGAACGACAGTTTCCAAGTAAATAGAGAAGTCATTGGTGATTCCAAGGATGATTAAAAAGGTGAATCTGAGATCCACAAGTTCAACTGAAGACATGGCAAATAGTTCAGGAAAAAGGAGTAGATCTGGGTGGTGTCAAATTACAGCCTTTTCATTTTGTCTTTCTCATCTATTCACCTCCACAGTGTTTGCTCATAATAAACAATGCCTTGTCATACATCAAGGCACCGCTGGTGCTTGAGTTTCCCAGGCATTGATGTTAATATCATATTTCTTCAGAATGGCCTTAAAAGTGTCCTTGAATATCTTCCTTTGCCCACCTGTAGAGTAGTGAACATCAGCAAGTTGGCGTTATAGGATGACATGCGAGACTGAGCATGGTTGTCAGGCATCTTTATGACATGCCTTGTTCAATGGGGCTGGTGCTGTATAAACACAGCATCAAAGATGGTACTGTTTGCTTGAGCCAGTACACTTCTATCCTCACAATTGATATGGAGATTTTTTTTAAAGATATTGTTGATGAATGCAACAGTGTAGGGATGACAACAGTCAGGTAGATGAGAAGTTTGGTTTGGGTCCTGAGGTCATAATCATCAATGATGTGATTTTGGAGATGTTCAAAGGCAGATTTTTATCTGATGGTGAATATCATAATCTGTTTAATTTTGGGGAATGGTAGCTACATAGGTAAGGGGTTTAACATTCTGAAAGGTCTGATCTCTAATTTTAATATGTAGGGGAGGTGATTGTTGTGAGTTGGGCTGGCAAAGTATCTTGGTTTTAGGTAAATTGAGAGTGAGACCGAGTCCAAGAATTTCATATGATTCACAGAATCAAGAGTGACTTGGAAATCTTCAGTTAAGTGGGCATACATAACACAATCATCAGTATATTGAATATCAATAATGTGGCTGCTGATTTTATTGGATTTCAAATGTAACTGGTTGCTGTTAAAGAAGCACTGGTCCATGCAATACTGGATGCTGACTCCAGAAGGAAATCTATCAGTAATCAGTAATGATATGTGGAATAGCTGTCATATAGTTGGAAAAGAGCTTTAATGTAATTGTGCATCCTTGCTTGACTCATGTTCAAATTGTAAAGAGATTTGTTTCTGAGCTTAGGATGGTTGATATTCATGTTGTCATGAAAAAGTTTGATGATGACAATACACCCAAATCTTGTCAGGATCTTCCATAGGGCCTCTCTGTTGATTGAATAAAAGGCCTTAGTTAGGTCAATGAAAGCCATGTAAAAATCTGTCTGTTGCTCATAGCATTCCTTCTGCAACTCTCTACAAACAAAGATAATAATAATAATTGTACCTTTGTGTGCTCTGAAACCACACTGGGACTTGGGTAGAATCTCCTGAGTGAGGAGAGTGAGTCTGTTGAGGAGAATGCAGAAGAGTTTCATAGTTTCTAGGGCCGGAAGGGACCTGAACAGATCATCAAGTCGACCCCCTGCCCTGGGCAGGAATGAGTGCTAGGATCATAATATCCCAGCCAGTTAGCTATCCAACCTCCTCTTGAAGACCCCCAAGGATAGCACCACCTCCCTTGGGAGCCCATTCCAGAGCCTGGCAGCCCTAACCATAAAGTAATGCCTCCTGATATCAAGCTTGAACCTGATTTGAATCAATTTGTGGCCGTTATTCTTTGTTGTCCCACGTGGTGCTGGAGCAATGTCTTCCCACCTAGGGGTAGGATGCCTTTCTTGAGGTTATCCCATGATCAGTGCTGTCAAGATTATCAGGGAGGTAATACTGTAGGCAACTGTTTTTATCAGGGGCTTTCAAACATTTGATATTAAAGCTTTTCCTTGGTTGCTTTATTTCTTTCTATTGTTTTTAGTGACAATAAACAATAATCCATGCAGTAATCATCTGCACTGGTCATAGCTCTGGTGATACAAATAGCATGATGGTCACAGGTAAACACTATGGTGTAGTCAATCAGGTGTCAGTATTTTGAGTGGGATAAGGAGTTCATGACGGTCACATCATGTTCGAAACACTTGCCCAGAAGAATTCCTTTGGCATTTACTTCACCCAGCACTTTCTTTCCAACTGTTCCTATTGCCCTGTGGGGTCAGGCCAACTCTCAGGATCTCAATATTGCACTGATAGACAGGAAGATGTGACACAATTCACATACACAAATGCACAAATCAATTAGAGACACACACACACACACACACACACACACACACACACATCCAAACCAGCCTAGGCACATGCATACCTATCACCAATTCAAGCACATACACTATACACCCCAAAAGTTAGACAAAAATCAATTGTCCATACCTGCACACTCAGTACACATACACAGATCACTAATTTGTATATCATACACACAGTGACATACATATATACATACACACACGCACCAGTTCATACACATACAACCCACCTACACATACACACAGGTAAGTTCCTAACTTGGATGGTACAGTGTGTATGTGTGTGCTTGGGGTACCTGGGATACTCGGGGGAAGGTTAAAATGAGAGAGAGAGTTAAATTGTAGGGAGCTAAAGTTGCCAGAATCAGGATTAGAACCGGTAGACTAGAGAGAAGCTGTCTGAGGAACTGAGGCTTGGGTTTACTTCAGGTAGATTGGGGCTGGAAACTGAGGCAGACAGCTGAGATATTGGGGCAGAGGGCATAAGTGGTGGCAAGGAGGAAACAGTCAGGAAACAAACAAAAACCCAACTTGGGGTTTCAAAATAACAGGTTTATTAAACAGACAACACACTACACAGCCCCATGAAGTTA
>NW_005841978.1:2261069-2275836 GCF_000455745.1 Alligator sinensis | reverse complement strand
TACAAACATAATAATTATCACTTATAAAACAGTGGATATCTGTATCAAAATAGCAGGGCACTTATTTACAAAAAGGGGAGATAAAAATAAAACTTACTACCTAAAATAAAATGTTAAAGCTTATCCTACATCTTAGCTTAAAATACTTATCTATAAGGAATAGAGAGGGAGAGAAAAAGTCAGAAATGGTTGGGGAAGAGGAGGAAATGCATTTTAAAATAAATAAAAAAAGAAAAACTGCGGGTTTTGCTACATTCCTTTCCATAGTTCAGAGTCCCTGTCCACTCTAACACTGAACTTTTCCAAGAAGAATTATCTTCCTTGGGGAGATAACTGGACTTGTGTGAGTATAGAATAGAACTCTTGTTGTTTTGTCATCTGCATCATGGGTCAGGGCATATGCACTGATGCACTGTTGCATGTTGCTTGTTGTCAGTTGAAGAAAAAGAATCATTTGGTGATGTAAACTGGATATTCAAGCATCTGAATAAAATCTTGGTCTTTGACAAAACCAACACCCTGGATGTGTCTGTCTTCCAGCTTTTCCTTTTTTTTTTTTTTTTTTAAAAGGTGTAGTCACCACAATACTCTGTAAACTGTCTCTTTCCTGCACATCTGGTCTCATTAGGTGCAGTAGCATCAATATCATATCATGCAAGTTCTCTGGCCATGAAGGTTGTCCTTTGCTCTAGTATGTCATTGCTAAGTCTGTCCACCAGGGTTTGCAGGACATTCCAGTTTGCAATCTTCATTACATGATTTAGACTTCAAATAGAGTTATCCAACAGGATATGGTTTGCCAAGCAAGTGACATGAGAGCTGTTTAGAGCATTTTTTCTAGTCCTTCTCCACATAGGGTGAGCAGAGTGGGTCCTAAATAGTCCTGCTCAGTCATGATTGCAGCTGCTGAATTGCACACCTCTCTCAATTCCCAGTACAAGATGGCCACAATACAATCATTGCCTCCATGTAAGTCTGTGATTAGGGGGTCACAGTAATCACTAGCACCTGTTCCCGTTCATTACTACCCATTGCTGTAGGACTTGCTATGGAATAAAGATGCCTATATGTGTCTCCTTTAACATGGGGATGACCCTATGAATCAGCAAAATCACAACACTTCATGTGAAGGAAACTTTATTCTGATGGCAAGGAAAAGCTAGATGACTGGAGGTGTCTATTCCATTGTAGCCTTTATTTATCTTTTCAGCCATTGTGAGGTATTCCTTCTTCATTTTCCTGTTTCACAATTGAGGACTTTTACTTTTATTTTTAGATCACTAATATTGGTACTGGATTTATGACCGAGATATCTTGTTCTGGGCAGACCTAAAACCTCAGACAGATCACAACTTCTCCATTCAATAATAGGTAAATTTTATTGATACACAGTGATAGCAGATAAGAATAATGCAAACAATTCTATATCTACCAGTCCTAGAGTTGTCACAGAGGCAAGGAATGTCTGGCCAGCATGTGAGATTCACCCTGAGATTCTTTCTTGAATGTTAGATGTCAGCAGCCTGGAGGTCAAGGGTTGAAGACCACCCTCCTCCAGTGGGGTGGGTGAGACAGGTTGGTGGTGTACCTTCTGTACATGGTGGCCTCAGGCTCCCCTCTTGGGGACCTTTTGCTGCTCTGAAATCCCTCCTTTAGTATTCTTTCTTCGGTATGATGGGTCTTCACCACTTGGCATTATTGATTGGTTTCCTTGCAGTTATCCTACTGTCCACGTTCTGTCCTGTCAGCATATTCCTTTGTTTCACAAACCCACCACATCCACACATCCTAATTTGGTTATTTACTGGTTTCTCCTAATTTGTTCCATCTACCAAAATCAGCAATTCCAAGGGCTCTGTTGTTTGGCACTGTGACTTGCAGAGTCTCTTATCTCTGGGTATACTGTTCATGTTATGGAACAGTGTGGTACATCTTCAATTTCCCAGCCTGTGTGTTGTCTTGCTGATGGCCTGTGTCAAACACAGTGGGCCTTTTTCACAAACAGGCTTTTAGAAATCAATTAACCCTTGCCATTCCTCCAGACCATTGTTCTAATACAATATCTACTTTACCTATGAGGCAATTCCCAAAAGCAATCCTCTAAATACCATTTTCTAGCCATCAAGTAATAGTCCCAAAGCCTCACTTTCAAGTTTTCCCCCATGAGTGACCCTACCAGGAGTATACAACTTAAGATGCCATCATTTTCAAGGTCACTGGTAGCACATGAGCCTCTCTATCACATCAAGGTTTCGATCCTGGAGTGGATATTACACACCACACATGAAAATGGAAACACCCCAATCTCCACCAAAATTTTTCTTTCCCCATCTACTAACGAAAGCCAAACATTTCCTAAATAATTCTTCTTTGTCAAATTCTTTCTTTCTAAGCTTCTTATTCTTTAACTGATATAATAACTGATTTTATAAGGACATGGTGAACTTTAGCAGGAGTATTCATGTTTGATGTTTATGTATTTTGCTGAAACTGAGCATATAATTATTGGGATGGAAGAAAGTCAAGTTGAAAGAATTTTTTAAAGAATTTAAAAGTAGAATAGGAGAAATCTGTAGCAGAAGAATTGAAAAATGAGAAAGATGGAAATAAGGTGCAGTACAAGATTAATTCAGTACATGGGATTTGACAAATTAAGTTGCTTCCATTTGACATAATGTCAAAAACATTGATGGAGGAGTCTGAAAAAATCTGTGAGAATCAGAGTTGCAATTGCTGTGATGGAGAATAAATCTAAGAGTTTTGCTGAAGAAAACATTAAAAAATGGCACAAGGGAAACATTTAAGAATGAGTAAGAAAAAATAGGGGTAATTGACATTGCATGCAAAGGACATATTTCCACCAAAGGGATTAAATGCATACAAGGAGGAAAAAGCAATAAGATGAATGTAAATACCAAACAAGAAACAAGCAATAACAAAGATACATGGGAAGGTGAATTATTTTTTTCTAGGTTTATCCCCATTCAGGGATCTATAAAACAAACCAATAAGCGTTTTGATGAAGTTCAATGTCAGTGGGCAGAAGTTTAAAGTTTTCTTCAAAGCCTAAACCTTGAATAGCTCTATTACACTAGCAGTTATTTCTTCATCAAGAAAGATCAGCTGCATTGGGTAAATGTATTCTAAGTGCCATTATATAGCATTTACCAGTATATCTATAAACAAAACACAAACAGTCAGCACTGAAATGGATCACAGCATGTTAAAGAGCCTATTTAAATAATCACATGTGTCTTGCTGGAGAGACTGATGCCAAAGTTACACTACAAATCAATATTAGTTTATCTGTTCTATGACCTGCTAAAGGAGGGTGTGCCTGAGTCTGGCATTTGTACACACACAGTAAAACCTTATTGACTGAAAGAAAGCATATTGATGTACGAAGATGAATAGCCTGTTACGCAAAAAGGCAAGGGAGTGTAGGGTTTCTAATGTATTAAACACATACTTGCTAAAACTTAGGACCTAATCCTGTGAGGGGATAGGAGATGAAAATGCTCAGGTCACTGGGTTTTAAAGAAATAATCTTATTTTAAATTGAATTAATTCATAGCATAAGATTGTTAAGAGAGCAGAGGCATAACTAGTGACTTTTTTGCACACTGGGCTGGGATGTGGTGGTGGTGGTGGGGAGTTGTTGTGCCAAGCAGCTGAGAGCAACCGGGGGTGCAAGCAGGAGTAAATACAAAAAGGTCTTACCTGACAGTGACTGCTGCTGCTTTTGGGTCAGAATCCGTGTGTGGGGCTGGCTCCCTGCATGTTGGAAGGGAATGAAACTAGGTCTGAGACTGGAGTTAGGGCTGGGTTTGGTTCTTTACACCCTGCCTGACTGAAGCTTCTGAGGTCGCAGCTGGTGCCCCCTCTAAATTCATGCCCATGGCTGGTGCCCTGCTTGTCCTCCCATAGTTATGCTATTGTGAGAGAATAGCTAGTTCTAGATTTTGTGGTATGTTTCACTGTGTTTCTGTTTCTGTACTTCCTGAAAGCAGATGCTCTTTAAAAAGAAATAGTAACAAGCTGATTCTGTTCCTGTGAGATGTCAGTTCATAGCAGTTATCTTTACACAGAAAAATGCAAGACACATTTCTTGTCCAAGGATGAATCAGCTCAAAGTTTAGCAGACTTTCCAACTGTAGCACCACCTGTAACTTGTAGAAAAGGTTTCTGATCAATCATCCCTCTGCAGGTAAACCAGGACAAACAAGACAAACACATTCTTCTGGTTTATCTGGTTTTAACCTAGATTGTGCAGGGAATTTGCATTTATTCATTTAACACATACAAGACAGCCAATAATGTTTCACTATTTAATTAATCAAAATGTAGGTTTTTTTCTAACAAAAGAAGGAACTCTACCTAGAAGGTAACTTGAACTTAACCAACATTGCTTAAACATCCTATCCCCAAGCAGTGAGAAATCTCTCACATCAACTCATTCTCTCACACAACAGAATAACTACGAATTTCAGTGGTCTTGGGGAAAATAATAGTCAGATCAAAAGCATCGTGCCTTAGAACGCAAAAGAAAATAACAAGCTCACTGTAGGGTCATTTCTCCAGCTACAATGCCAAACTGCTTGTGTCATGTGTACTAATAATGAATACCAGGATAGAAGCACCTTTGATATTAAGATTGACTTGGAAGGGGAGTCAGTTTGTCATTCACTCTAGGGATTTACAGCTCATAGTCACTGAACATATGTGACAGATTCCCTTGGAAAGCTTGTGCTAGTGGGTCACTTCCCCAGCTTCCCCATCAAGCCCAGTTAGATCCAGGTTTCCAGCCAGTTTATTTTACTTGGGGCAACCTTGTCCCCACAGCAAGCAAAACAAATGATAGAATAAGCAAAATCAAAACCTATGGTCTTTCTTCAAGCCCCAAAAGGGACAACCCAAGCTCTGTGATTCTCATTCAGCACTCCAGCATGGGGTTTCAGCCCCTGAAAGCTGCACCTCCTTATGGCTTGGTATGCTTCCATCTTCACATTCTCAAAAAAGGCATTAGGAATAAGGACTCTGGTGAGGGAAATAGCATAACATACCAAAAAAGAGAGGACCAATGATCCTGAGAGTTGTGATATAATTACCATTGCCATATTACTCCTTGCCTGTCAGTTCCTGCATTTCTTCACTGAGCAGGACCTAACTATCTCAAACATTATGGCCTTCCCCAACCTCTCCAACAGCCTAAAAGTTACTGACACCTTCTTTTTACTTGGGTGAGATATGTAATATACTAAAGTAACAATTCAGCAACCCCCAACAAATGCTTTCCAAGGAAGATCCTGGTCACAAAAGAGAAGGGCAATCTGTGTGAGGAGGCAATTTCAAGCAAACTTTGTCTGTCTATTACACGTTATAGTTCAAATTTTAATGACTGAATGCCAGGTAAAATCTAATAAAATTATTACTCATTTGTATGCATCCTGTTCTTTACTAGGCAAGAATAAAATGAAAACCTCATTTTCTATGTATCATTGTAAATTTAAGTAACTGCTACCTTCACAAATAACACACAGAATAATAGAATCAGAGAAAATTACGGTCTGATGGAAACTTAGGAGGTTATCTTGTCCAACCCTCTGTTCAGAGGAGGATCATCCCCAACTAGTTCATCCCAGTCAAGGCTTTGTCTACCCTCATCTTAAAAACCTCCAAGCCTGGGGATTCCACCACCTTTCTGAGTAGCTTGTTCCAGTGTTTTATTACCCTCCTAGTGCGAGAGCTTTTTTTTTTTTCTAATATTTAACCTAAACTTCCCTTACTGGAATGTGAAACCATTGCTCTTTGTTCTGTCATCTGCCACCATGGAAAACAGTCTAGCTTCATCAACTTTGGAACCACTCTTCAGGTAGTTGAAGGCTACTATTAACTCTTCCCTCAGTCTTCTCTTCTCTAGACTAAATATGCCCAGTTCCCTCAGCCGCTTCTCATAAATCATGTGCCCCAGTCCCTCACCATTTTTGTTGCCCTCTGCTAGACTTTCTCTGATTTACCCACATTCATTCTGTAGCAGGGGACCCAAAACTGGACACAGTGCACCAGATGTTGCCTCACCAGTGCTGAAGAGAGGGGAATAATCAGTTCCATCAATCTGCTGGCAATTATTCTACTAATGTAGCCCAGTATGCTGTTAGCCTTCTTTGCAGCAAGGGCACACTGTTCGTTCATATTGTCCTTATTGTCCACTGTAACCCCCAGGTTCTTTTTTGCAGAGCTGCTACAGATCCCCAGCATGTACTGGTGCATGGGATTGGTCATTAGGAAACATATCCTATTTATCAAAAGTCTACTTTTATTTTATGAAAGTCAAATTACATTTAGAACATTAAAACAATAACGTATATTACCTCTTCATTTGAACAGTGTGATATGTCTATATGTCTTTAACCTACACTGTCAGAAATGAGATACTTTAAACTTGAGTGAAAGAATAAAATATTGTACACTAACATAAGGAGAACTCTGAGTCCCAAGAAAGAAGAGATGATGATTCTACTGATTTGATTGTTCATTATTATTAATGATTCACATCTGAAGCATAACACACCTAAAGGAATTTGATCTACATAAAAAATGCATATGGATAAATTGGCACATCTTGAGGAAATTATGGAGCCATCTAGGGTTTTTTTTTTGTTATTTTTACTGTATACATTTTTTAAAGCATGTATGAGTATGACGTTGGAATCCTTAAGACTTTAAGTAGGACTTACTCTTGTCAATAAAGGCTAGTCATAAGAGAAAGGGTTTTGATGATCACATCAATACCTACCATTGGTACTTGAGTAGATAAGTCCATCTGGTAATTAGACTTGTACTCAATGGGCACATTTACACAAGCCACTAAGTTGCCATAATGATGATCTATGGAAATGTAGCTTGTTGCTATGGCGATGTAGCATTGGTGGGCACTAACCATGACATTGCTGCTACTGTGCAGTAGGGTAGGAAACAATCCGTGTACCAGCAGGACAGCATAGTACCAGTCATCTAGTCACTAAATGTGCAGTACCAACTGCACTGTGAGGCACACGTGTAGATGTGCCCCTTGTTTATCATCCAAACATAAATGCATGTACTCACTACATCAAACACCACTCCTAATTTTCATGATGCTACTCAGGAATTGTAACATTAAATATGAGTGTAAGTCTCTGCAAGGTTAACACTCTGATCAACATTTCATGCTTTACTCTAGTCAAAATTCTGAAAGGAAGAAACTACCCCTTCTGCCCTGCCCTGCACCCTGTAATCTGTCTGTGCTAAGCCCTTTGCAAATATCTTCCTAATAGTTCCTTTACTTGCTCACACTAGAAAATAGCTCAATGAGTGTAGCTTTGGGTTGTTTGTTGCTGGATTATTTGGCCACCTCCAACTGTATTACTCAAGAGGCGTATCTGCATGTGAAACTAATGTGAAGCACTAAAGCCCTGGTACTTATCATGCCTGAAGTTATTGCTCCTAGGTGTCATGTCTTCTCATGCACCTAGAACCAAAACACATTGAACCAGGTTAGAGCTGGTCCAGATAGCAGAGGACCCCAAGGGTCAGCCTGCCAGTGCAGGGTTGCTTTGACCCAGCTCAGCATGCTGTGGAGGGGCTGGTTAGGGCATGAGAGTGCTCCAGTGTGGGGCTACCTGGCAGGTAGCCTCATGCCCCAGCCATCTCCATCAGCATCTACATTTGTGTAGCTGCACAGTGAAGAATGCTGCTGCAGGATAGTACTTGTATTTACAGGTACTAACCTGTGGTGGAGTTAATTAGTTTCCTGCAGCCTAATAAAGTCACATGTGTAGACATCGAGACTTTAGTATGGAGCTAATTAGGCAGCTCCACAGTAAGTGTCTCCTATACATATGGCTGAAGAGTTCTTGTATACTTCCAGGAATCAGTTTGGCAATCATTTTCTATGTCTTCAATTATAAACTGTATGGACAAGAAGTGGAATTCAGAAAGGTCAGGAGAAGGAAACTGAGGGATAGTGCAAGAGGATATTCTAAGCTTGTGACCTGCATTGTATAATATAACATTTCCAGATACCTATTTAATGGACACGAACAAACCTTTTAATATAGTGATGGTAACATGTTCCAAAACATTTGTTTTGGACTATGTTTAGTGATGGACATGTTTTTGGATTAAGTATATGGCTGCTGGCTGTGAAACTGTTGTCAAGAGAAAAAGGAAGAAATGGGAGAGAGTGTTTATTTTCTTTACAAAATGCTATTTTCTTTTACAAAAGATTTGCCAAAAAAGTGACCCTGAAGTCTCTGAAACTCACTGAACTTGAGGGTCCAAATCCTGAAGGGCCTTATCATCATAAAAAAAATAAATATCAAAAAGAAAAAATGTGAGGGCAACATTCATTTTTCCTGTCTCTGATACTAGTTAATTAGATTTTTAAGAAATCCAACTTTTAGGTAAGTTGAAATAAATTATTACTCAGTGGTTAAAAAAATATCCAGTTTTATTTCCTCTTTCATAGCTTCCAGCTGCCATTCCTCTTTACCCTATATAATTTTTAAAGCTTATTAAAATTATGAATGAAATTATCTCACTAACTAGAGAGGTTAGTAAGAGTTTCCCCTCAGTAGGAGGGAAGGTTAATAGGATAATAAAGAAGAATCCTACTTTACTATAAATAACTAGGGAATTCCTTCATATTGAGAGAATGTTGTTGCCATCATTCTGCTAATACAGAATTTATATTTCATTAAAAGCCAATAAATTGTGTATTGATGTGAAGATAAGTAAGATCTTCCTCAATGAATTGAGCTTAAATTCATAATATTATAATGATAACTTCCCCCCTCTCCCACTTATGAGCTTCAGTGAATATTACAAAAAAGAAGAAAAGCAAAACACCCAATTTAAAGGCTTTCTTTAATATGCTTTTAAGTACATATTTTATTAAAATGTTAGACGTGGATTAGCAATATACTACTAAACCCAGCTCAAGGATATAAAATATTGTGAGAGATACAATTTTATTTAAAATAAAACCATAATTGGAAATAAGGCTGATACAATATTATACACACTCTAAAGAGGTAATTATCTTTCTATCTTCCATCTTTCTTTATAGATTTTTATAGAAAAATAGAAATATTTGTAACAAAGAAAGAATAATATCCAAAATCAGAATATTTGCCACTCTGGTCAGATTCTAGTGGATAAAAGCTATGTAGAAAATATTAATTGCCTTGTTCTGCCTCGAAAAGGATATTTCAAAGGAAAACTTCCATAGAATGGGAATAGCTAGTTTGATAGCAGCTTTACAACCAATCTATTAATAATATATGTAGTACTCCTGTTTACTCACATTCCATCCATAGTTCTAGAGAAATATTGGAAAAATGTAACTGTGAAAACAGCAACAGTCTACCAATATTTAACTCCCACTAATATTTTCAGTTCTAATGCTGTCTTTCTGATTTTTCAACAAAATCATTTCACCTTGCAAAAGAAAAGGGGGAAAATGTATGACTGAGGCAGAAGAGACTGTGAATAGAATGTATTGACTATGTAATAGAAGGCTATGAAAAATATACTTTTTTTTACCTGAAATCAAAACAAATAAAATAGTTTTCCTCCTTTCATTTTTTCAGATTTTTAAAAATTTGAATCAAATAGACAAAATCAAAACCCCTGATAATGATTATTTATGTTTTCTAAGAAAGTAAAATCATACAAGTGTAGGAAATAAAAGAATCATAAATGGTTTGATTCTTCATGAAAACCCTGTTACTGAAGAGATTATAGTGGTGGTCATATTAGTCTCTGGACAGGACATTGCTAGTTAACATCCATTCACATAAATGCCTAGGAAGAAAAATTTGCTCTGCAATATGAAGTACTACTATATTCCAAAGTCCCAGGATCAGGACCACGTAATTTTCTTTTAGAAGTAGGCAAATAGGAAAGAATTTGGAGCCATGATGTTGACAGATATGAACTCAAATCCTTTATCTTTCTGGAGATGGGCTCAGGGCATTTCCCAGCAGCTGGATGGAAACTGTCAATTTTCATTTTGTATGGCAATGCAGCAAATGATTTTGTTGAAGGATCTAAAAGAAAGCAAAAAAATAACTGAATCTGTTTGTGAATCTGATCACGTGCGAAGTAGCATGCATAGTTTTGGTCTTCTGTGAGTGTCACTGATTTTGAAGGTAGTAATCCATTTGCTTTAAGTTCCAACAGGACTAACCTGTTTATGTTTACTGAAATGAACCCGAAATGTTGTGTAAAGTTTAAATATAGGTAATCAAAGTATGAAAAATGCTGGGGGTCAAGGTGCTCTCAAAGATACACCCTGGGTTTGTGTAAGCTTACTGGTCCCCAACTCCACTAAATGGGTATCCTGAGGTTATTACTTTGCTCAGAAATCACAATTTATTCAAACACTTCAGTCAAATAATTGGGGGAGGGGAAAGGGAGTCTTTATTACATCCTTCCTTTTTCTTTTTGTCCTTGTGACCAGGTATTTTAGCGGAATTTGCAGGTTTGTTGGAAACAAAGGGCCATGCCATGAGTATTTCCGCTATGGCCTCAAACTTGTGACTTCTGGGTTGCCAACTATGCACCTTAGAGCCCACACCTCCCCAGCTCCTGTTTGTTACACCTAGACCTCATAAAATTTCTATTAAAATCCTCCAGGATCAACCTTTCCTCAGTTACAGCTAGCTCAATCCACTGGGGACCTCCAGTCCACTTTTTCTCACAGTCACTCACTCCCTGCAGAACCTTCCACCCAGACCTCTTCCCACCACCACCCCAGTCCACATCTATCTTCTTCGAGGGAACCACAGAATCCTCTCAAGTGTCTCTGCCTGTGGCTCCATGACAAATAGCTCCAAATGGTAAAACTTAACAATTAAAATATTAGAAGAGTGATTCCTGTTTTCAAATATATCCTAAAGCAGTCAGACAGAAATTCTGTATAAACTAGTTTTTCAAAGGGGAACATTGGTGCTGGTGTTGAATGGTAATTGTGAGTGACGGTGGATGCCAGGCCAGTAATTAAAAGGCCTAAGATCATTCTAGACAGACCTGGTCCAATGCTTTCCCTTTATTACATCCGCTACTGACACTGTCAGAGAGAGGATATTGGGCTATATGGACAGTTGATTTGACTCAGTATGGCAATTATGTTGTGGTTAAGGTGTAGTAACTAGAATTCAGATACTTGGAGTTGACTTTCTGCTCTGCTGCATTTTCAAAACAATCCTGGAATGGTTACTTATTCTCTTGGTACTTCAGTTTCCCATTTATATCTTCTTCAAACTACTGCTGTGTGGTTAAATTCATTTTTGTTTCCTGTGTGCTTTCATACTGATGGATAGAATGTGCCTTTAATGTGCATACACATTGTTTTGAATATTTTTCTAAAATTGTGATGCTTCAGGACAACTAGATCTTCCTCATAGTTTATCCCCTTCATCTAAAAGTACTAAAAACTAGCCAGAAAAAGAGTACAGAATAATAGAGAAATTTAAAACCTATAAAAAAATAACATTTAATGATATAACAATAGGAACATAAGATTCTCTGAAGGGAATAAAGGCTTCTCATTCTCTCTAGAACATTGTAGTCATGATTCACACTTTTTGAGGCCAAAGATGGAATGTACTTCATTCTCTCCTGAGCAATTTAGTTAACAACCTGTATACTCTAATAGTGACTTATTAAGACATTCTCTGGAATCCTAATGATTTCGATTTGGCAATTTTAAGTTATACTATTGGTGTATTGCTCTGAGGAATAAAAAATATTCAGTGGATCATTACTTTTCACTCAACAACATATTAAAACTGTAGCATAGCTCTTCTTTGAAATTGTCATCAATTATATAAATGGAAATTCTTGATTGGTTGGTTTGTTTCCTAAGATTAGTTCTGTGTGGGAGTAATGCAAGAGGCTGGATGGAGGAAGGAGGTGATGGCTTGATGGCTCTTACAAGAAACTCACTTACTGAAGCAAATTAAATTCAAGCTCCTTTTAATTCAACATATCACAGATAACTCTCTGTCCCTCCCAAATGGCTAACTTAAATTAATCCTAGCAGAAGTACCAATAGGTAATGAATTCAGTATGGGTTTCCTCAGAGGCCTGTTTTCTGCTGTTTAAATATGATTTCCCCATTGAAACTTTATTCAGGAAAATATATGCATAAGTGAGAATTCATGAGACCCTACTCAGGTTCTATACTCATTTAAGCATCTTGGTTTGTTGTTGTTGCTTGTGTGGCTTTGTGGGTTGTTTTTTTTTTAATTCTGTAGTATCTTCCATTCCTATAGCCTCTTAAATCACTCTAAAGTGAAAATTAAAAAGTCAATAAAATGTAGCATAATTTTTGTCCCAAAGTATTTCCATTTAACCAGGCCTTAAACAACAAACAAAACAAAACACGAACAAACAAACAAAACCCACAGGAAAACAAAGCAAAACAAAAAAAAACTACTAAATGACCAATCTTTTTAGGCTTCCTGGTTATAATCATCATCATCATTTACTTGTACTAAAGCAGTGTGCAGTGACTCAAGTGAAAATTAAGGCCAAATTGTTCTAAGCTTTATAAAAAACAGCTGCTTTCCTGAGGAGTTTAGACTTTCAAGTCCCAATCCTATAGATACTTATGTGCATTTTTAACATAAAGGATATTAGTAGTTCCCCTGAATTCAACCAAAGAAAGCTTCTATTATGATGAATTGTTGTCCAGCTGGCCTAGAATTTTAGGGTATGGACACTTACTAGGGCTGTGTGAAGCTTCAGTCCCCAATTCAATTCGGTGGAGATTTGGCCTGATTGGGTGGCCAAATCTGAATCAAATCAGGAGACCCTTTAATCTCTCTGAATTGAATCAGAACCCTCCAAATGGATTTGGAAAGATTCAGGGATTTGGACACAGCTTTAAAAGTTTTTTTCTATATACCTCAGGGTACCAGACAGCTTGTCAATGCTGCAATGGTGGGGTGGATGGAGCATTTCACAGGAGCATGGGGGGCTGCCCAGTGTGCTTGGCAGCAGACCCCTAAGTGGACCAAAAGCACTTCCAGTCTATTTCTGGGTCCACCAGGAAGCACGGAGGGCCCCCCCCCACCCCACACTCTCCTGGCTCAGTGACTGGTGCCTCCTGGGTCTGGGGAGGCACCCGGGGTCCCCCAGCTAAGAAATCAGCTGCAGGGGGAGTGTGGGTGGGCCCCACATGCTCCCCAGCAAACCCAGAAGCGGACTAGAAGTACTTCCAGCCCACTGCCGGGTTTGCCACTGAGAATGTGGGAGGCCCTCACCACATTACTGTGGGACGCTTCATCCGGCCCAGCATCACAGCATTCATGAGCCATGCTGGCATCTTGAGGTATGTAGAAAAAACTTTAAAAGCTGTTTCTAGTTCGAATCTCTGATTCTCCGAATCAACATCGAATCTTCAGATTTGGATTCAGACAAATGGAATCAGGGCCAGTGATCCAAATCAACAAATTGAATCGCTGTCCCTGATTTGTGCCAAATCTGAATCAACTACAGCCTGCTTCACATACCCCTAACACTTATATCTGGGGACATTACCAAAAAGGAATGTTTCAAAAGGACAGCAGCTGCTAGAGTTGAATTACTATGTGTAGACAAGCCAGGAATAATAAAAATGTAACAGTGAACAGAAAATAGCAAACAGAGAGGGAGTTTGCCTAGGGAGTTCACTGCAAGAGGGAGCCAGGGAACAGGAAAGTGTGTGTGTGTACATGTATTCACCAGGGCCCAGGTGTGGAGGTTTTTGTGGTGTGGCTTTCTTTTCTTTTTCTTTTTTTTAGGGGGGGTGTTGTTTTTTGTTTTGGGGTAAGTTGTTTGTTTATTTGAAGCATAGGTGTCCTCCAGGGAATAAATGAGGCACAAACAGAGGCTAGTTCAGAAGTTGTGACCTGTGTGGAATGTTCTACATTCATATTCCTCCCAGAGGGTCAAGAGCACTTAATCTGCACCACGCATAAACTGGAGTCTTCTCTGAGAAAAAAGATTTAAAGGTTAGATTTACAGGTCTCCATACTGCACTATAAGAAGGAAAAGGAAGTTTACTTGACCAGAAGTTGTAAGAGGTTGGTATGAGATAGGCCAAAGGAAAATGAGGGGAAGTGGCAGCATGTGACTACTTGAAGAAGGAAAGATCCCAGAATTGAAGAAGAGCAGATTGAAGTCATCCACTTTGTGATTGAACAGTTGAGGAAAAGGCAGAAGATCCAGGCATGATCCAGGGGACTAAGTAATCTAGAGTCCAGGAATGGCAGCTCTAGGACCACTGCATTAAGAAGGAAGAGATGAGTGGTGGTGGCTGGTGACTCCCATTTGCCTGGAACAGAGGCATCAATTTGTCATCTGGATTTGGCCTTCTAAGAGGTGTGCTATCTGCCTAGATTCCAAATTCAGGACATCACAGAGAGATTTGCAAAGCTTATCTGTATTTCAAACAACTACCCTTTCCTGTCTGTCTATGTAGGCACCAACAGTATTTCCTGGAATGATACCGAACAGATCAGAGGAGATTACAAGGCTCTTGTAAGAGGGTTAGGGAGCTTGGAACACAAAGGGTGATCCCATTGATCTTCCCTGTGAAAGACAAGGGACCAGGAACCCATAAGTAAACATGTAGTTTGAATGGTGGTATCAATGTGAAGTCTTTGAATTTTTTGACAATAAGCAGATGTTTTAGGAAGTAGGACTGCTATTACAAGATAGGATCCATCTGAACAGA
>NW_005841978.1:2254769-2261038 GCF_000455745.1 Alligator sinensis | reverse complement strand
AAGAGTGTCTTGGAGTATTACCTGGCCAACCTAGTAAGAAGGCTTTAAACTAGTTTCCTTGGGGATAGTGAGAGAAACCCTCCAGCAACAGAGCCAACAATCCAGAGAGGAAAGAACTGAAAAAAATAGCTCAACTCTGTGAAAGGGCCAGAGAGTCACGGGACAGCAACATACAGTGCAAAAGGGAAAGAAGTTGGTTCAAATGCAAAATACATTCAATCTATATCTATATTCATATCAATCGATTGATATACCTGTGTGAGAAGTATGGGAAATAAACAAGATGAGCTGAAAACTGTAGCTTGTGAAAAGAACTATGACCTGATTGGTATCACATAGATCTGGTGAAAATGCTCTTATGACTGACTGGAGGGTTACACTTTATTTCAGAAGAACAGGGTTTGGAGAAATGGGTCCCTTGTTCAGGAGGAAGAAGATAGAAGAGAAGAATGCAATGGTGATGATGAAAGGTGGAAGATGTAATGCTGATATAATGGTGGGGATTCATTATATACCACCAAATCAGGAAGAGGAGTTGGATGGGAAATTCTTATAGGAGGTGACAAATCTATCAAAAAAGTATGGAGTGGGAGACTTCAATTGTCTGGACATCTGCTTATGGAGCAATACAGCCAAACATAAAATGTCAATCTGGTTCCTAACTTGTGTGGAGAACAATCATCTCTTCTAGAAGGTTGAGGATACAACTAGAGGATCATCTATCTTGAATCTTGTCCTGAGCAGTAGGGAAGAACTGGTGGAAGATATGAGGTTGCTGGGAAAACCTGGGAAGAAGTGATCACAGTGTGATAGAATTCCAGATCCTGAGATGGGGAAGTGTGAGGTGGGCAAAATGAGGACACTGGATTTCAAAAAAATGGAATTCATTTCACTCAAGAACCTAGCAAGTGTAGCCTCACATGATCCCAGGGAAAGACAGACTGAAGGATAAAAGGCACCCAGAAAGGCTGGGAGTTCCTAAAGTTTACAGTAGTGGCAGCGCAACAAGAACCAGTTCCCACACAATGGAAGCTCAAAAAGAATGGCAAGAGACCAATGTGGCTGCACAAAGAGCTTCAAATGCAAAAAAAAAGCATACATACAATGGAAAAAATGGTTTTACCAGGAAATAGCAAGAATCTGCATGGACAAAATCGGGAGGGCAAAGATAAAGAATGGGCGGCACCTGACAGGGGAGATTAAAGATAACAAGAGACTCTAAAAGTGTGCTGGCCAGAAACAAAGAGACCAAGGAAACTGCGTCCACTATTAACTAGCCAGGGGTAACTCTTAACAGAAGATGCAAGGAAAGCAGAGCTACTTAACAGCTACTTTTGCTTGAGTTTTCACAAAAAAATAAAAATAAAAAAAAAATTAAACTGCAAACAGAGATACCTATTAAAGATTATTTGGATAAGGAAGAGGACATGCTGGGGGATGACAAAACAAGAGAGACATTCAGAGAAGTTTTGCTGGGTCTGACTGTATTTGAATCTGCAGGGCTGGATAGAATTCATCCCAGGGTATTGAAGGAACTGGCAGAGGAGATTTTAGAGCCATTGGCAATTATATTAATGAAGTTCCTTTGCCTTTGGCACTGATATTCATGAAGTTGTGTGAGATAGGCAAGGTACAAAAGGACTGGAAAAGGGCAAACATAGATTTCCTCTTAAAAAAAGGAAAAAAAGGAGGACCCAGGGAATTAGAGTGGTTAACCTCACCTCAGTATCTGGTAAGTTACTACAACATATCCTAAGGAAAGCCAACTGTGAGCATCTGGAGGAGGAAAGGCTGTTCGCAAGCAGCCAGCATGGGTTTACTAAGAACAAATAACGTAAAAAATATATATATAAAAAAACCCTCAACATTCTTCGCTGACAAAGAAAATACTTGAGTAGACTAAGGGAGTGCTGTGGAAATAGTGTATTTGGACTTCAGCAAAGCTTTTGACAAGATCCCTCATGACTTTCTCAAGCAACCTAAGGAAGTACAGGTTTGATGAATGGACTGTAAGGTGGATAGAAATCTGGCTGGATCATCAGGCTCAGACAGTAGTAGTAAATGGTTTGATGTCTAGTTGGCAATTGGTATCAAGTGGAGTGCCCTAGGGCACGGTCCTGGAATTGGTTTTGTTCAAAATTGACATCAATGACCTGGAAGATGGGGTAGAGTGCACCCTCTGCAAATTTGCAGATTACACCAAGCTGGGTAGACTTGTAGATTCACTGGAGGGTAGAGCTAGGTTTCAGGTACATCTCAACAAATTGGAGGACTGGAGCAAAAGAAATGTCATGAGGTTCAGTAAGGATAAGTGCAAAGTCCTGCACTGTGGATGGAACCATCCCATGCATCAATAAAGACTGGGGACTGACTGGTTAAGTAGCAGCTCTGCAGATTAGGACCTGAGGGTTACACTGGACAATAAGCTGAATGTGAGCCAATAGTGTACCCTTGTTGGGAAGAAGGCTAACAGCATACTGGGCTGCATTGGTAGGTGTGTTGCCAGCAGAATGATGGAAGTGATTATTCCCCTGTATTCAGCACTGGTGAAGCAAAACAAGCAAAAGAAGTTCAACAAATCAGGAACAAAGGGACTTTGATCCCAAAAGTTTGCAGAAAAGGAGAATTTTCTTGCCATTTTCCAGTTGGTCTAATAAAAAGGTATCATTTTGGAACCAAGAGTTCTAGTTTTTTGTATGTCTTTTTGTCTCAGACCAACACGGCTACCAAGTACACCCCTGAAACATGGAAGATGCTGAATTTTAGCCAATTTTGGATTTTAAACTTCACTGCAGAACAACAAGGAAGTTTTTTTGCCTCCTTGCTTACCATCTGACACCTCTAGGGAAGGAATTCTACCTGTTCACCACATCAAAGAGCTACCCAACACAGCTCACAAAGACACTCTCATGGACCCAGAAGGACAAACTTCCATTTTCAGCTCCCTCTGTGCAAAAATGAAGTTTATTTCCTACCCATGGGGACTTTTTACCATCTCGTATCATCTACATTTTTCCCAGAGCCTGACAAAAGGACTTTGATCCCAAAAGCTTGCAGAAAAGGACAATTTTCTTGCCATGTTCTAGTTGGTTTAATAAAAGGTATCATTTTGGAACCAAGAGTTCTGTTTTTTTTGTATGTCTTTTTGTCTCGGACCAACACGGCTACCAAGTACACCCCTGAAACAAATCAGTTAGCACTTAGCTGTCTTCCAGGCTTTGCCTCCTGGTTGCCTGTTATCTTTCAGAGGCTTTGCAGAGCCTGCAGGCTTGTGCAACAAAGCAAATGACCAAGCAAACAAATAAACAAGCAAACAGAGAAGAGCCCTGCTCTGGGCTCTCCAGGTGGCTGCTTAACCCCTGGTAACCTGGCAGCCTGCTCCCTGGCCAGGTATAACCCCTTGAGACTGCTTTCAGTGTCTTCTATCCTTCCCACTCTGGGCTTACATGGCTAACCCTCTCTCACTCCCCACACCTGTGTCATCTCCCTTGCTGAGGGACTCACTATGTCCCAGGACCTGGTTCCCCAGTCTCTGGTGAGTTCTCTCAGGTCTGGGGTGGGTGTGCAGAGGTGCTTCTTGGGTGCTGTTAAGACCCCCAAACCCCTAATAAAGGGGCCGGGCACTGTTACAGCCCCCCACTACAGAAAGGATGTGGACAAATTGGAGAGAGTTCAGCAGAGAGTAACAAAAATGATTAAGGAGCTGAGTCACATGACTTACGAGAAGATGCTAAGGGAACTGGATTTATTTATTCTAGAGAAGAGATGACTGAGTGAGCATTTAATAGCAGCTTTCAACCACCTGAAGGGTGGTTCTGAAGAGGATGGAGCTGGACTGTTCTCAGTGGTGGCAGATGACAGAACAAGGAACAATGGTCTCAAGTGGCAGGAGGGAAGTTTAGGAAAACTTTTGCACTAGAAAGGTAATAAAACACTGGAACAGGTTACTCAAAGAGGAAGTGGATTCCCCAACCTTGGAGATAAAGGCTCAATAAAAGTATTATAAGGTGGATAAGCAACTGGGTCAATAGCTGAAAGCAAAGGGTAATTATAAATGGCTCCATGTCAGAATGGCAGGGGGTTTTGAGTGGAGTCCCACGAAGGTCTGTCCAAGGCCCGGTTCTGTTCCACATATTTATAAATGATTTGGATGTTGATATAGAAAGCTTCTTGAGCAGATGACACAAAACTGTGAAGGATTGTGAACATTTTGGAGGATGGGAGTCCAGTTCAGAAGGATCTTTAGAGATTGGAAAGCTGGGTTGGAGCTAACAGGATGAAATTTAGTGCTGACATATGCCAAATGCTACACCTCAGGAAGAATAATAAAAAATACAAACACAAAATGAGTGACATCTGGCTGGATGGTAGCACTACAGAGAAGGATCTGGGAGTTTTGGTAGATCACAGATTCAACATGCGCAGCTTCAATATGCACAGCTGCACAAAAAGCAAATGAGGTTTTGGTGTAAATCAGTAGAAGAATGAGTTGTGAGATGGAGGAGGTGATAGTGTCACTTTACTGGCACTGTATAGGCCTCATCTGCAGTATTGTGTTCAGTACTGTGGGCTCCCATTTTAAAAAAGGATGTTGTGAAGTTAGGGAGGGTCCAGAAGTGGGCAACAGAAGAGATAAAGGGTTTGGAAGGTAAGTCATCAGTTGAAGGAATTAGGCATGTTCAGCTTGTGGAAAAGATGCTCAAGAGTAGGGATAATAGCAGTCTTTGAATACTGCAGTGGAATAGACTGCCTAGAGAAGTAGTGGATTCTCCTTCACTGGAGATGTTCAAGAAGAGGTTGGACAGCCTCTGGTCAAGAATGATCTAGGTTTAGTTATGCCTGTATTGTACTATGGGTATGTCCCATGCTTCTAGGTTTTGCTGGTTGCCACATGGCACATTCTGCACCTGCCCCTGCTGCTACATGTGCCAGGATTTGTTTAAAGCTTCCTGAGAGGCATTGGGTCCATCTACATGAGATGCTTTACTCAAGATTAGCGCAAATTACCACACAGTAAACATCACCGTCTACATGTGCAGATGCTTACTGCACAGTAATTTGCTCTAATCACAAGTAAATGTGTTACATGTAAATACAAGTAGAAAATTTACTTGTGATTAGTTACTGTGCAGTATGATACATGTAGATCGCTGATGGGAGCAAACTTGAAGAGATGGCTCCCTGCCCCTACCCCAGCACCATGGAACTCCCAGCTCCTGCTCCCTCATTGTGATCATGGAGCTGGGGTGGGAAACAGAACTGGGACCTGGCCCTGATCAGAACAGTTTGCAGCTAGTACCAGGCTGCATGGAGAAGTCCGTACATGCAGCCTGGAGGTGGCTGGGGACTGTCTCATATTGGGCAGTCCCCAGTCCACTCTGGCCTGCATGTGCAGACTTCTTGGCACAGACCAGGGCTGGCTTGTCCCAGCCTGAAGCCACAAATGGGCAATTGAGGCATGGGGCATGGAAAGGACTGCCCAGCTGGACTTGGAATCCCCACTCAGCCAGGAGCTCACTGCTGGCTGCCCCACTGGCATTTTAATGTGTAGACGTGCCCATTGAGTGCTGGATGCAGCTGAAGCTGGGGATTTTGACTGGGGTGTGTCTGTGCTCCTGCTGGGATTTAAGCCTGGAGACTCCTGTCTATAGGGTCTTGCCCCTCCACTCAGGGTCAGACCAATTACCATATTTGGGGACAGGAAGCAATTTTACCCCATGGTGATATTGGTATGGACTGCGGGCATTTTTGCCTTCCTCTGGAACAGGGAATGTGGCCCTCTTTCTGGGATCCCTTAAGCATTTATTAACAATATTTGTTGCAGCTCCCCTTGTTTTACCTGTGACTGGTGAGGGCATTATGTCTTGTTTTGTGTCTGGGTTGACTGTAGTTTTGCTAAGAGGTTAGACAATGGATTTGTATAGGATGGTTTGGATAGGGATTATCTTGCCTCAGGCAGGGGGTTGGACTAAAGGATTTACGGGGGACTTACGGGGGTCCCTTCCAGCCTTACTTCTCCAGTTCTATGAGAACTGTTCCAACTTCAATTCTGCTTCATCCGTGGCTAAAGTTGGAGCAATTTGTCTTTTTTTTTTTTTAAATCATTCCTGGCTTCTCCATGCATAACAATTGGAATATAACAACTGCTGACCTTTTGACATGTTCCCCTTTTGAACATAAGGAGGTGCAAGAGTTCCCCTTCTTCCCATGTTCTGGCTATCTGCATCAGAAGTAGCAGCATGGGAAACCTTTCCCTCCCCCTCCCCCTC
>NW_005841978.1:2236138-2248777 GCF_000455745.1 Alligator sinensis | reverse complement strand
CCTCCCCCTCCCCCTCCCCCCACCCCCCTGCACCAAGTGTGTGGAAGGGAACAGAAAGTTAAATGCATTGGCAGTAGAGGTAATGCTTTCCTTTCTTAGAGACATAGCTTTTCTGATTTATTGGGAAGCACATGGCATGAAATATAGATATGGTGCAGTTTATTCCATTACCATGCAACAGAGGAACTGAGAAGAAAACTCTGGTATTCTGAATGACAAATGCCATTTAGACTGTTACAAGTCAGCACAGAAAACAAGCTGTGTCTTACCAGAAACAAATTGTAATATTATGATATAACAGAACAATGAATAAATAACACATTATAAAGTCCTAAAACTGTTTATTTCTTATACTTTATTTTAATCTTGCATCTTTTAGTTCTACATTGTCTTGCACTCTCAGTCACCTCTCTTTTTGAAATATCCTTTGTGCTCTGCCATGTTACACCATGTTATACAATCTGACTTGAGTTGTCACACTTGAGATGTCCTCACTCAATTCAGTCTGAAAAACAAAAGAAGACTACTCATGAAAAGTGCTAGAAAACAAATGTCTGCACTTCATTTGAAAAGGAGAAGTTTATGTTCTGAATGTTCTGAATGACTGTTGGAAATGGCAAACTAGAACATACATAGTGGTTGATTATAGAGACAGATTTTTCAAAGCCAGAGAGGTAGGTGCCTGTGGCAGCCAGTAATCTACTGTACCAGGTTTATGAAAGATGTGAGACTGACAATTTTGGAGATTAAGTCTTTCATTAATCTACAGAAGAGTTCAATTATAGCCTGTAGCCATTCCAGCTTTCCCATATTACCCCTCAGTGCTTCTCAGCCTTGGCTTTAAGGGCTTTTCTTTGTACAACTGACAGAAGTTTACTTTTTATTTTCAGTCCTTTCTCTCTCCACTGGAATAGCCGATTAGGGTGCCAATTGATATGATTTGTAATAGTAACAACTAGCCACTAGGAACTGGACTAGGGCTTTTCCCTCCTTAGAAGCAATGTAAGCATCTGGTTGCTCTCCTAAGTGAAACATGCTTCTGTAAAGTCCAACACAAGACATATGTGCCACTTAGGGCCCGTATACACAAGTGTGGAGGCTGCTCCACCACACTGAAATTCCAGTGCATTGGAGCAGATTTGATTAATCGAGTCTGCAGGGGCATGAAATTACCATGCTCCAGCAGACTCCTGCATCTTGTGTATCAGCATCCCCATGCTTAAAAATGGGGGCAGGGACACTTGAATTAAAGCTCACCGAACTAAAGCTCTCAGAACCACTCTAACTAAAGCACTGCCCTCCCCTACCCTTAGAGCATGTGTAAAAGTGCCCTTACATTCTACTTTGACCTTATTTTGAGAGTCTAATCAAGGCTTAAAGGTCTTGTACTGGCCTTCAGTAATACATAAACTCAGGCCCAATGAGAACAGCTGGTTTATCCTAATAAGAACAACTATTATGATAGAAATGTTACCTGTACATCTGGTGGAAGGATTCTATTCTTAATGGAATTTGCCAGTTTTGATATCTTTGCTTGTTCACCAATGGCAACTTCAACAATAAAGGACAGATCAGTTGAAATATAATGTAAAAGATGATGAGTGTGGCTCATCTACATTTTAATGGCATTTATTTATGCATATAATTTAACAGAACAAACCCTATGCCAGCAGAATGCAGCAGATCACACAGGGTACATAAATATAACGTGGTGCATTTTACTATTTGTGTTTATACTCTGACATTTATATTACTTGTATATATAATCAGACTTGTAATGCAAAAGTGCAGAGGTAAAGTACTCAATTTTTTTTAACTAACTTTAGTTGTCTGCATTTAGTTTTTCTTTCCTCTTAAATCCAGGCATATAAGATGAAAAAGAGAATAATGTATAGCATATGAATTGCATTGGCTTTTCTCGAGCCATCAGAATGTGGACTGATTTACAGGTTACTCACAATGTAGAATGTAGCTGGCAGTGGCAAGATCATTAAAATCAGCTGAATTTTGAAGAAGAGTGAGTACAACGCTTTGCTTATATCCTCGATCAAGTGCAGAAATAATGCCTACACCTTATATCATCTGATATTTTATCAAGTTGAATGTTAAATGACTCATTCAGTACAGAGACTTTCCCAGAAATGATCATACTGTCTAGTCGGGAGTCACATTAATAAGAAGGATTTGTTGCTATTTTATTTGCTATTTAATTTCATTCTTTTCTTCTTTTTTATGGTTCTCACCTCAACACTAAGCGAACCCTCATCTCTTGTGATGTTTACACCTTCTGGTACACATTCATGTATGTTTATCCTGCTGTCTTTTAAAATTCAGCGCAGGGCTCTGTATCTAATCATAACAAAGTGCCATGCTAGCATGTAACATGGTATCTTTGGATATACAGCTCAAATCCATATTGGTTTTGTTTAATTTTCAGGTTATATTGCATAATTAAATTATATGAAATACTTTTTACTTTTCCTCTGGTCTCTTTCAGCTATTTTCTTGATATTTCCTTCTTAGTAAATTACTATCGCTCTGATATGTTTTTTTTCCCTAGATGAATGAACTTGTTCCTTGGCCATATAAATGTAATTTCAAGATTTGGTTATATTATTGCCTTATCTTTGGTGATGCTTGCAAGTGTTTATAATATTACAGATTTCCTGAAAATTAAAAAAGTTAACATCACTTTAAGATCATTAATGAAGATGCTAAATCAAACCAAGCCAAACTATGCAGTCCTATAGGATACTTATTCTTATCTTGAAATGGTGGCAGAAACCAGTGGTTCTCAACCATTTACTCAAGGCACCCGTTGGAAAGTTCCAGCTCTTAGTTTTCACTCATTTTGACTGAAGAAAAATAATAAAGAAATTATTCTGTTGCAAAGAATTAAAAAGACCGTAACAGGTCAGAATGTTTTTTAACTCTGTATTTTCCAATTATTTGGAATCTCTGGGTTTATCTTATGAATCAAGTTTGCACACCTAGCAGTGCTAAAATTCACATATCCTTTGACAGGGATCTCAAGGCAACCCAGGGTGTTGCAGCACCCTCATTTAAGTATCACGGCTGTAAACATTTTGTTCATCTCCTTCTGCAGTTTTCACTTCATATGGCTGATCTGATAACCTGGCCTATTTTAAATGATTTTTTTTCAAGGAAATCTTCATAAGAAAATAACAATTAGTGTAAGTTGCAACTACCTACCAAGGAAAAAAAGTAGTCCCGAAAGATAATAGTAGACTACAGTTTTCCCTGTAGTCAGTGAATTAAATATGGATTGAAAAACTGGCCAGAGGCTCAAAATAATGAGTTTTATTTTGGTATACAGTAATACAATTCATTCTGGAATAAATAGATGTTTGTCAAAATCTACCATACAGTTGATTTCATAAGTTCAATGGAAAATAATGTAACTATTCAGAGGGTTGCAATGTTTGGAAAGTTTGTGTTTAATAGTGAGAAAAAGAACTCTTCAGGAGTTGTGTGCCAGAAAGTGGTAAAAATATCTTCTTTTTTGTGTGTGTGAAATGGAGACCATTTACATCTTTAATACATTTACACCTTTAATATGAAGGACTAAACTGAGCTTTGATGCTCAGCCCCGTTTCATGATCTTCCTTCAGTAGGGTCTGAGACAGAATTTTGAAATAGGCCTTGCTTTTAAAGTTCTTAGAGATGAATAACTGTATTTTCCATGTGTAGCCCATGCCATTTTCCCTCAAATTGGGAGGCATGTATTAAGTGGGGAAGCTGATTATCTGATTGGTATAGATCCACTCTTTGATTCCTCCTTGACAATGCAACAGCTGTTGCATTGCTATTCAGGCAACTGAGAGTCAGCTGTCTTAAGGGCTCATTGTTCTTCATTCCAGAGGTATTCATGATCATCTCACCTTGTTAATGGTTTTAATATTCCATTAATAAAGCAAATGTTTATTAGGACAATTGTGCTGTCTGCTGGATACTCTGAATCTCTCTCCTCCTGTTTCAAAGCCTTGAAGACATTATCTCTTTTCAAAGACTCCACCCATGGAGACCAGACTTCAGCCACAGCTAATTAAGCAGTTTAGGAGGTCTATTTCATGTTACACTTAGGATGTGTTAACTTCACTTAAATATGAGGACACATTTGCATGTGCAGAGAGGCTGCTCCAATGCACTGTAATTACAGCATGTCAGAGCAGACTCAATTATTCAAGTCTGCTGGAACATAATAATTATTACACTCCAGCAGACTCCAGTGTCACATGTATCAGCATACCCATGCTGAAAAATGGCAGCAGGGGTGCTTTAACTAAAGCTCTTTCAATGAGCTATAAAGTGTCCCCACCACCATTTTTCAGTGTGGGGATGCTGATACATGTGACACTCTGGGCTTTTTAATTAGAGCGGCTGTCAGAGCCCACCCACTCCTGGAGCATGTGTATAAATGCCCTGTAGGAGTCATCAGCAATTGCTCATTTCCAGGTTGATCTTTACCATGGCTCATTGACAAGTCTTGCTGTAACTTAAGAGTCCAATCTCTGAGCCACAGATTAGTCTGTAAAAGTTTCAGGTCTTGCTGCAGGGGAAAGTAGGCTGCAGGCTGGGATTCCTCTCCGTTTTCCTTCCTCCCTTTTGTCTTTTCTTTGAGGGTAAGGCACATTATCTCAAAATATGCTACCACTTGGTTGAGGTTGTATCACCAATGGAGTCAGTTGGCAGTCAGCTCCTCCCAATTCTTGATGTTGGCATCCATCATCTTGTGGTATACCTTCAATGTGTCCTTGTAGCATTTCCTATGGCCACCATAAGATCTCAGGCCACTACTAAGCTGAGAGTAGAGCACTTATTTTCAGAGTCAAGACTCAGACATTCACACACAATGATTGGCTCAGCAAAGTTGGTGCTTGAAAAATCACTGACTCAATGCTGGTAACATTGGCTTTAGCTACGATGCTGGTGTTCATGCACTGTGTGGCAAAGTGGGACTCCCTGACTAGCCACAGGGCTCAGGTGGCTGCAGCTGTGCCTGGCGCCAACTCTCACTCCTCAAGGTGTTGCACCCCACAGGGCTCAGGTGGCCACAGCCGTGCCAGGCTCCCAACCTTCACTCCTCGGGGTCTTGCACCCAACAGGGCTCAGGTGGCTGCAGCTGTGCCTGGCCTCCACTACCTCTGATGTTACCAGACCCACCTGAACATGGGGGCTAGGGTTAAGGCACCCCTACCCACCTTTCATCAGGGTGATAACTGGCCTGGCATTTCCTGGGGGCTCCCAAGCCATTGAGAACCCCACCAGGCCACCCACTCCTGGCAGGGTGCAGTTTGAGGTCATGTCCAGGACCAGGAATCTCCAAACCATCTCCTACAGTTCCTGCCCTTACCTCCAGGGTGTAATGGAGCCTTATAGCCACACAATGTTACTACCTGCTCTGTCAGCAGTGAACTACCCTGTTTACATGGGCGGCCACAGATCTAAAATGGCCACCACAATCAAGCACCTGCTGGCTGCTTGGCTCTGCTTTTAAGGTGGCAGGCACCCACAATGTCCTGCCACACACTGATTTTTCCCATTTGATGTGGAGGATTTTTGGACAGGGCACAGAACTTTTCAGAGAAGCACTGTTGAAGATCCTTACAGACCTTCAGGTCCTGAAGAGATTTTGGTTGAGAGTCTTTTTGCATTGCTTTTGGCTGTTTTCATTGTTTCAGAGCAAGCTGATGATGGATCTGAGAAGATGGTGGTCTGTCAGACAGTCATCAGTTATTTGCATGTCTCATGTGATATGGACATCTATTCAATCACAGGCTCTAACAATAATATAGTCAGGGGCCAGTGCTTGGAGTGAGGGACCCTCCAGTTGTCTTATATTTTTCACTCTGTCTCCAGAGTTCCAGGTCACATCTAACTTCTGGGTCTGAAATTGCCCAAGGGAATGATTTTGTTCTTATTGCAAGTATTAGTACATGGTCAGGGTTGGAGCAGAATTCTTCTTTGTATCATTATCAACCTTAAGTGTTTGGGTTCATACACTGATGAAAATGGCATACTGGTTGTTGGTGAGCTTAAGATGGAGGGTCATAAGACATTTGTTGATGCCCACAGGGAGCTCCATATGTTGAGTGATGGGATGATCCTTGATGGTGACACTGACACTGTGAACGCATCTGTTCTTGGCTGACTTCCCCTTCCAGAAGAAAGTGTAGTCTTCACCCACTTCCCTAAACTGACCCTCATCCAGTCATCTTATCTCACTCAGAGCTACAGTGTTGATGTTGTATCTCACTAGTTCCCTAGAGATGATGACAGTTTTTTCTTGTCATTCATCTTGGTTGTCCACCAAAGTGCAAACATTGCATTTTGTGAAAATTATTGTCATCTTATGTTGTTTTCAACCACAGAGAGAGGGTTCTGCTAGACAGGGTTAATCAGCCAGGAACAGATAAAACAGAAAGGTTTTAAGACACCTTTGATAGCCTCTTCTTCTTGTAGAGTGAGTAGACAGGATCCTAAATAGAACTGCTCAGTCAGGTAGCATGGGGTGGGCAATTATGTGGGCCCAGGTAACATATAGGGAGTTTTAGAGAACTGTCAGGCTCAGTCAAGCCAGACACCCTGCCAGTGCAAGTCCTGGCCAGTCTCCATGGAGACCCCAGGATCACAGAACAGGAGCTTGGAAGCTACCAGATGCGTTTGTGGAGTTGCTGCTCCTGATTGCCTGTACTTCACAGCCTCTCCAGCATGGTCCCCGTTGTGCAGCTCCCATTCCCCTTGCCACCCAATGTGCCCCATGCAGTTTGCCCAGCCTGTGCTCTCCCTCCCCACAGTCCAGGACCTCTGCTGCACCTCACCTTGGCAGTGACCCTAGCACCTCCCAAGCCTTGACCCACTTCCAAGCTCCCACTTCCACTCGGCTATTTGTTGCCTCCCCATCTCCTTCCAACCATACCTGTGCTTCAAGTGGTACCCACGTAGGTCTGTCTCCCAACACCATTCAGACTAGGCTAATGCTTAGTTCCATGCAGCACTGGGAATCAGGGCATCCAAAAAAAACAGCCGACCCCATGTCAGGACTGGAGAGCTGCCAGGACCCTCTTACATTCCACCTGTTCTGGGGCCCTTTAGCTCCTGATGCCTGGTCCCATCAGTCATGAAGTCACCACTTACTGGCTGGATTCCATGGGATGCTTTTGCTTAGCCTGAGACCCCAGCCCCAGCCTCACATGCTCATTCCATTCCTGGGCTCTGTTTGGCCAGGATGAGGCCAAAGATGGGTGGGGAGCAGCATTAGGAATGGGACACGTGCACAGCATCAGGGGTGGGATCTTGGGCTAATCAATGTCAGCCCATGGAACCCAAACAGTGGTGGTTTCATGGTGATGGAACTGGGCACCAGTTAATAATGGTCAAACAAATATTAGTTTGTTTGAAGTTAATAATGCACTATATACTGAGTACCAACTCAGCCTTGCCTTCCTTGAAAGTGCTAGATGGAGTCATTTGACCAGCTATTTACAAATTTCAAACGCTAATGTATTTACAATAGAAACCAATGTATTTAAAACCATTAAATATATAGTGTTTAACTCTGCTATTAGTTTACATGAACACAGCTTACCTCTGGCACCAGTTTTTCCTGCTAATTTTTCTGCCGGCATTTTAGAAATTCAAAAATGCTATTCCTGGAGGGGCAAAAATAAAAGCTTAAAAAGAAAACCAACCCAAAGCCTCCAGGCATTTTAGCACCCTGAGGAGCTGCCCACTCCAGAGAGTTTTCTAAGAGAAGCACTGTAGAATTCAGTGATACTTCCAGACTGCCTTTAAAACTAATGAATATGTAAAACATTAAGAGTCAAAGCACTCCACTGAGTAGATTTACTGGAGTCACTGCTGTCATTCAGATTATGAATCCATGATCAGGAACGAAGAAAAAAAAAGTCACTGCTTTGCTGCGTCTCTCTCCTTTACGTTCCCTCCACCCGCATGAAGTGTTTGTGCATCAATGTCCATAAAAACTAGGTAGGCATCATCTTCTCTTCTTTGCTGAAAGGCTGAACTGAACCAGGCTTTACCCATGAAAGGCCAGACACATGCATGCTTTTGCAGTGCTGATCTTCTGACTTCTTCTGTCCTCATGTTCAGATTTCTGATGTAGCCAAAAAAGGTCATATTTGATTTGAATGTGGATTTAGATTCAGCCTGAATCCAGGACAGAGATTTGATTCGTTGATTCGGATCACTGTCCTCTATTCAATTTGGCTGAATCCAAATGTAAACATTCAATGCTGATTTAGAGAATCAGGGATTTGGCCATAGACACAGCTTTAAATGTTTGGTTTTTTTCAAATACCTTGAGATACCAGGCACGGCTCGTGAACCCTGCAATACTGGAGCATTCATGAGCGACCAGCAGGAGCTCAGGTGGAACCCATGCTTGGTGGCGAACCCAGAAGTGGAGCAGAAATACTTCTGGGTCCACTGGGAAACATTCTGGGGGGCCTCCCCGTGCCCCCCCTGGCTCAGCGATTGGCCATGAGGGGACCCTGGGTGGCCCCCCTGACCCAGGAGGCACCAGTTGCCTAGCTGGGGGAGCTCAGAGGGGTCCCCCTGTGTGCTTCCCAGAAGACCCAGAAGTGGATCAAAAGTGTTTCTGAACCACTTCTGGGTCGCTGCTGAGTGTGCTGGGGACCCCACCACACTCCTGTGGGACAATCCATCCACCCCACCATCTCAGTATTCATAAGCTGCCTGGTACCTTGAGGTTGTGGCGGTCGAGTGGTAGGCCGGGCTGTGGCTAGTAGCTCCAAAACGGCAGGTGGGTACTTTTGACCGATGGAGCAGAATTAGGCACTGAAGCGTATTGGTTGAACAAAGAGATTATTTACTTACGCCATCGGTGTACACAGAGCCGGAAGAAGAACTGACTTGGGTTACAGTTGCAAACGTGAGCTCTCCGAGTCAGACAAAATGACATGAACGGCTTATCGGGCCGGCAGGGCACGGGGGTACGTCGGGACGGTCGGTGACGGGGAGTCGTTGGTGGGTGATCAGTCCGCCAAGTTCACTCCGATGTGTGCGGAGTTCTCCAACTTGGGCAGAAGCTGCTTTAACTTTTATATGACTAACAAGCCAATCGCTAGTCACCAAATATGAATAATTATAACCGACCAATAGTGGTGCACGTATTTGCATAAAGTTGGCGGGAACTTTTACTGCACCGGGGTTTTCTACCGTAGCGGAAAATTCCACTGTGGCAAGAAATTCCACTGTGTCAAATCAATGAAACATTCCACTGTGACATGGGCACTCAACTACTGGGTTCTGACAGAGGTATGCAGAGAAAACATTAAAACTATGTCTATGTCCGAATCGCTGAACCGATTTGGAGGGTTTCGATTCGATTCAGAGAGATTAAAGGGCCTCCTGATTCAATTCAGATATGGCGATTTTGGCCACTGAATCAGGCCAAATCTCACCTGAATTGAATAAGGAACCAAAGCTTCACACAGCCTTACTAAGTATGACCAAATTTTAGCAAAGTTACAATATCTTGAGGGGGGAGTATCTCCAAATCATATTAAACAATGCATTCAGCTATTGTCAAACTTTTCCGCAGAGATAATATGAGTTTAAGACTAGTGCTGGGGCTTTGACTGATAATCAGCTGATTCTTGCTCCCAACCTCTGTACTGCAATGGAGACAGTTCAAGCCTGCCAAGAACTGACTTTCTCCATCAGTTCAGTGGAAGGTGCAGAGCAAATGGCACCCTATCCTTGGCTCGGCTCGGCTCAGCTCCCTGTGCCTTCCTCTATTTGCTGCCAATGGTGGAGACCCAGCTCACCCCAGCATGCCAGAGGCAGATGCTCCTGAGCCTAGGTAGTGGTGGGCAGGGCACAGGTTCTGGGTATGGGGGTTACACATTATTGTAGGTGGACATACAAGCTGCAGTGCTCACTGTTAGCTGGTTGGAGGACACACCCAGCTCCAGCCCTGTCCAGGGTAGGTTGAGATCACAGTAAGCATTACCATGTGTCTGCTGAGAACATATTTTAATATGGCATGGTAATGCTTACTACAATCTAATAAAACATATCCTAAGTGTCTCATGCAACAAGGCCCTTAGTTAAGTTAAGTTAAACAGCTTTAGTTAAGCAGGAGGCAGAGTGAGTCAGTTCAGGATTAGGTTCTGCCCCTTCTTCATACATCCATACATTATTCAGTAGTCTGAAAAAATTCAAAATATTAGTCAGAAGCATTAAGCCAGTAGTGGCCAACCTTTTCAGCAGGCCACTACTTGTTACTCCTGCCACATGGAGAAGAGTGGGGGCAGGTTGCTGCTTCAAGAGTGGCATCACCATCAAGATCCAGGTGAATCTTCCCTGGCTCCTCAATTATCACAGCTTTACATGTCAAGCAAGGATCTAAAACTCTATATTCCACAGTAACTGCAGGCCTAGGGAAGCATTAACTTGGTTCTAGGCAATTAATCCTGACATCTTCTCTTGCTGCAGCATCTTGTCCCTGCTCCTCTTCACATGGCATCCAGTACCCACATTTTGCTAAGCATCCTGGGCTTACCTGACACACACGGCAGTTGCTCAGGCAGATCGTGGCAAACGTACAGTGGGTTTTGTCAGTTCTGCCCTAAGGGAAAATAATTTTGAACAAGAAGCCAGCACTATATTGTAACTATGTCATAATATTATTGATACACGCGTTTCAACTATTACTGCAAATTAGAAGTTTCTGTATCTTGTGCCTGCAAATGGTATTCTCTAAAAAAAAAAATCATTTCTTGTCTACTGTTTATTAGTGAGGTATAATATTGGGTCCTGCCTGGCCAAGGTTAACACATACCACATTGCAGAGATGTCTGCACTGTGATTGCCCATGGTATGCCATTCTTTGGATATATAGACGATTTTGGGATCGTCATACTGGTGCCTTCCCTGACCATTAAATTTATTAGTTAATTATTTTTACAGGAAAAAAAAATGTTCTTTCAGTGCCAACATTCATCGGACAGTTTATAACAGAAATAATATTTTTTTCTGTCTTAAATGTCCTTTTTCCTTCTAAATAACTAAGAAACTTTTTATATTCCTTCAACACTTGGCAGATTCAACATAAAACCCATTTTTCCTCATCGACTTAAATCATTTTTGCCTCATAAAGAATCACCTTAGGCTTTGTCCCAGAAAAAAAGGTTTGTTGGGTTTTTTTCAATCAAAAGGACTGATACCAGGCAATAAAAGATGAACACCCTTCTCTGTTTTTATTGCTTGTTCTGTCAACAGTTCACATTCTTCAAATACTTTACTTTTTTTAGTATCTCTCACTTAGATGCCATCTTCAGTTGATGATATTTGCAGTGAACTGCTCTTGAAGTTGAACAGGTAAAGAGTATTTGATTTCATTGCTCACTTCCCACTATCTTTTTGTTCTCTCACTTCAGTACTTTATGGGTATGAAGAGAGTTTAACACTTAAAAAGCTGCATTGTGCAATTCTAAGCCAAGAATATACTATATTTCCTCTATTAAAATACAAGGTGTTTTTTTTTCCTTCCCATTTAACATGGTCTGGTAAAAAGTCCCTCATCTTAGAATTGAGTATGAAGCAACATGAGGCAGGCAGCTTCTACAGCTCAGGGTCATGGCTGGGCTTGCAGCTGCTGCCTGCCCTGGGTCCTGGCCAGGCCTCCCCTGCAGCCTAGTGCTCATGCTGCCCCCCTGCCTTCCTTTTGCATGGCTTCTAATCCCCTCTGCTGCATCCCTGCCCCTTACTTATTTGCTCTAGTGCTGCCAAGCTCTTTCCCCACTGCAGCCTAAGCCATGGATCATGGCCCCAGCCTGACCCTATAGCAGTAGTGCTAGCTCTGTACTGCTGGTAAGGTAGCTGGGCTGGGGATGTGCTCTGTGGTCCAGACTACAGTTAGGATGGAGCCTTCTGGCACCTGAACAAAGATAAGGGAGAAGTGGAGGGGCAAGTGAGGGGTAAGTTGGGGGTGGGAACCCAAGGCTGCAAGGGGCAGAAGTGATGCAGAGTAGGGGTGAATTTAAGATGATTCTCCCATAATTAGATTCTATTCATGGAATATTATAACAAATGTATATATTTTGCATGACTAGAATCTAATTATTGGGGGTCATCTTAAATGCATGTTTTATATTTGAGTAAATACAGTAATACAAGAAAATTCTGTGAAGACATGCATTTCAGGACTTCATGAAACCAGAATGTACTTTACATGACAACAATTCTTTCCCAGTCCTATAGTTATATGAATAAGAATTTGTTTTTAAATGTGGGATTTCACAAGAAAACTAATTAGGAATATAGCCAACTCAGAAAGTCACATTACATGAAGTTTTCAATTTTCTTTCATTGTGGGGAAAAGAGAATGTCAATGCTTTTATTAATCTTATTGTATAATTTTATTTTTCTCTCAGCCACTGTAATTAGAGTAAAATTCCTGTAAATTATCCTTGATGTCACTACTCTTTTTAAGCAGGACTCTCTTATTTTGCATTTGTCTTAGACACAATGGCTTCTTACAGACATTAAAAAACCCCCTGTGCTTTACCAGGAGAAGCAGCACATTAGTTGGACCTGGCTCCACTGCGTCTGTATAAATTGGGCAATTCA
>NW_005841978.1:2213517-2236107 GCF_000455745.1 Alligator sinensis | reverse complement strand
CAGCAGGACTTTTTGGCACTTTTATCTCATAGCAAATTCAATCAAAAAAGCCCCACTAAAGTACCTGATCTATACAGGTAGATCAGGTAGTTTAAGGGAGCTGGGTCCAAGTAATGCAATGCCTCTTCTGGGCATGTGCTGGGCTTGGTGCGTGAGTGTGCCAAGTTTAAAGTAAAGCACCATTGTGGGGGTTGGAGGGGAGGTTACATCTGTAAGCAGCCTACTTGTCCCTTGGACCCCAACTGTTTTTATTACTTTATTTCCAGCTTCACTATCACACAGGCTCTGTCTAAATATTGGTTTGGGCTCAACAGTCTTGGAAGATATTGCTAACTATAAGGTATTAACTTTTATCTAAACCAGTAATGCTTAACTGAGGTGAGACAAGATTCTTTCAAGGGTGTTGTGAGGTGCTGCATGATATCAGAACTGTAAGTGTTGCAAAAACCGACACATTATTCAGAAGATGAATCCAGAAATAACAAATAGAATCCATAGAGTCAAAAGCATTCTGATTTGTTGTGATCTGAATTCTTTGCAACAGTTGAATTGCTCTAGTATTTTTCCTTAGTCAAAAAAAAAAAAAAATTAAGCTAATAGCATTTTTCAAGAGGTGTCTTGAATCCAGAAAGGTTGACAACCGCTAATCTAAATGGAATATCTTCCTATTTCCTCTTGTTCTTGCATTCAAGATCTCTTCCTATTTTGTGTTTGTTATCCCTTTAAAGCATGTATCATCTTAGATGTATTCCAGGTTCTTTCGTACTGTAGACTTAATCCTCAGGTGCAGCTGGGGAGTCAAAGAGTCAGTATCCCGAAAGTGTTTTTCACCCTCACCCAATGTTTTTTACTTGATTACCCTACTCTTGATTAGTTCTTCATACAACCCCCCTATATAAGGAGGTCAAGTCAGGATTAAAAACCTGCTACAACCATGATCATAAGCAGTACAATCTGTACTGGTCAACACTAAGTGCTGAGCAGTGGTTAATTAACCGGGAAACCTCATGGGTTCATAGATTGTGAGTCTGGAAGGGACCTCAGAAGATCATCAGGTCTAGCCCCCTATACCAGGCAGGAAAGACAATTGGGGTCAATTGACCCCAGCAAGATGACCGTCCAGTCTCATCTTGAAGATTTCAAGGGTAGGTGATTGCACCACCTCTGGAGGGAGCTTATTCCAGAGGTGTGGTCACCCTAGCAGTGAAGAAGCTTTTCCTGACGTTGAGCCTGAAATGGTCTTCCAGGAGTTTATGGCCATTATTCCTGGTTTTCCCTAATGGTGCTCTGGTGAATTGTTGTTCACCGAGCCCTTGATGTATGCCTCATATGTAGTGGTAAGCTGCTATCAAGTCCCCTTTCAGCCTTATCTTTTTCAGACTGAAGAGTCCCAGGTCTCTTAGCTTTTCGTCATATGGCTTGCTGTGCACGTTTCTGAACATACAGGTGGCCCTTCTCTGGATTCTCCCGAGCTTTCCCATGTCTTTGTTGAAGTGTGGTACCCAGTACTGGATGCAGTACTCCAGCTGCAGTCTCATCAATGCCAAGTAGAGTGGGAGAATCACTTCCCTAGTTTTGCTGGAGATGCATCGATTGATGCATGCCAGGGTATTATTTGCCCTGTTGGCTACAGCATTGCATTGCTGGCTCATATTCATACTGTGGGGAAAACCAGTAGTAATGGCCACCAACTCCTGGAAGACCATTTCAGGCTCAACAGCAGGAAAAACTTCTTCACAGGTAGAGTGTCTTGACTGTGGTGTAGGCTCCCTCAAGAGGTGGTGCAATCAGTCACCTACCCCGGAAATCTTCAAAAGGAGACTGGGTAGTCACCTTGCTGGGGTCACCTGACTTCCAGTTTTCTTTCCTGCCTGGTACAGGGGGGCTGGACCTGATGATCCCCTGAGGTCCCTTCCAGGCTTGCAATCTATGAATCACTGGACCAAATACCAACTCTAGAGGTCATGTCAGAGTTAAAGGATGTGGAGCCCACTGTAGAAGAGCTAAGCAAGGCCATTGATTCATTATTAAGTGGCAAGGCTCTTGGAAAAGATGGCATCCCAGTGTAAATTCTCAAGTGCGGGAAAGAAAGCCTGCTACCATATCTACATCAGCTGCTACTGAAATGCTGGAAAGAGGGTGAGATACTGCAAGACATGCATGATGCAAATATTGTCACTTTGTATAAACATAAAGAAGGTAAGGGTGACTGCAACAACTACAGGGCTATCTTGCTGCTAAGTATAGCAGGAAAAGCTTTTGCAAAGGTTATCTTGGTACACCTATAGTAGCTGGCAAGTCGTGTTACCCTGAATCTCAGAGCAGATTCAGGGCTGGAAAATCAAATATAAACATGATATTTTCCTTGAGTCAACTTCAAGAAACCTTGGGTCATGCAAATCTTGGATTGGACTATTCAGTCACATGAGACACTGCAAACCATTTACATAATAGGCTGCAATATCCACCATGTGTCGCAGATGGAAGAATGCTAATACATAACCCCTAAACTGCTCCAACTTATCTCATGTACATCATGCACTGTCTCCCAATGACAATCTCACAACTTCCAGGGAGGTAAAACGTCTTAACTCGCTCTACTTCTGACCACAACCCATGGACTAGCCACAAACAGGAAAAGGTACAGGAGACATAAAGTAGCTCCTTACTGTCTGAAAATCTCCTATGTTGTACTAGGAGAATTCCCTAAAACCAGAACTGAGAACATTAAGGCTACTTTTTCTGATAAGGATGTTCTTCACAGCTGAGTCAAGGCCTGCATTTCTCTGCAGCAGCTTAGATATGATAAACTTTTAACCTTCAGTGGAACCACATTTACATTTCAGTGGCATAATCTACTTCACAAGTATGGAAATAAAACAAACACATTCCCACAAATCAAAACAAAACAAAACAAAACAAAAATTCAAATGCACAAATGCACTCATGTGTGATAAAAGAATGAGATCATATTCATATGGGACAGTTTGATTGTTTTTCCCCTCTCATGGGTAATGTACTGCTTTTTTTCCCCAAAGCATGTATTGAGGGAGAACAATGAACACAATGCAGTGAAAGAAAATTAATTCTAATATTTAATAATATTATTTCCAAGGACAAGGTTATACTGCTGAGGAAATATGAAAAAAAATCCCTGTCTAATTGGTACATGACTTGTGCTATTAGAAACCTATGAGAACCTAATAAAACCTTGCATTGCCCTATTGGAATCAAGAGTAAACCAGAAAGCCCTTCTAAGCTATTTAAATGGATGTTTTTTTCTTTTTTAGTTTAGAAGTATGGTATAAGGACTCTGACTTTTGGGAATTCACTGAGCCTATGTTCCTATGATGACAGAATGAATGAAAATCTCCCTTTCCCATTTGGGGAACGGAGGACAAAATCACAAAGGAGTTGCAGTAGGAGTGAAAGGGAAGGGAGAGATCCCAGCCTAGAAGCAGAGAGAAAGCTTCCTCCACCTCCAAGCATTTCCTCACATCTATCCCTTCCTCCTTTGGCTAGTGCAATGAAATCTCCCTCTCCTGAATACAACTGTTTTGAGCGTTGGGATCAGCGTCTTCAAAGCACCTTCCCTGCCCTGCAATTTAATTCTGACCCTCACAAAATCCCTCCATAAAACTGGGGCCAACAGTGGGAGGGTTGGTTCAAAAAGCACATTGTCTCTGTTTATGCCCCTCAAATAATCTGCCAAAAAAATAGGTTTTTGGAAGCTTCCTTTCATTTTTTGCCATTCAAAGCACTTCCTTTCAGAAGGATACTGGGAGAAGTTCCCAACTTACGTGGCCCTGGCAACTGGCCCTGGGAAAGCAGTCAGGCCTTTTTCATGAGAGCTGACAGCTGATAGCAGAAACAGGTTCAACATTCAAGACCAGGAGCTTTACCGATACTTCTTTTTTCTCCTTGTAAGATGGGTAATATTTTCATCAGAAACATTTTTCAGTTGACAAATGAATATTTTAGAATCGAAACATTCTGTCAATTTGTGCAGAATTAGTGACAGTATCACCTTTATTAATAATAATAAAAACATGAAAAATGGATTTGTCATTTTAGATTTTAAAATTTTTTCTTTGAAATGATGCTTAGTGAAGGATGGATCAACAAGTAATTATTTTAAAGGTTAAAAAAAAACAACTTTGGGGCGAACAAACATTTACATTGACCTAAAATTAATGTGTTTTTGTGCATTTGTTTTTTGTTGTTGTTTTCAGTTATGCCAAAAATAGAAAAAAATTGCACCACAACAAAAAGACCCTTAATTTTAATCTGTAATTTTTTGTATTCGTCTGATGCTTCTTTAAGCTAGTCAGTTAACATGTTGATCCCACTCATCCTGTCAGAAACTTTCCTTTCAGGAGAGACATAGAGGAGATGGCCATCATAGACTGAAACTTCACATTATGTATATGTGTATGATAGAATGAGGGTGCCTATAGGTTTATATAAATTATATGAAGAAATTCAAACACAATATGTTTTTGCTCTGCTATATAATGTAAACTGGAATGCTTCAAAAGCTGGTTTCTTCATTCTTTTTATGCATACAACACTAAACCTGGAGCCAGATTCTGCCATCCCTGCTTGCACTGGAGTAGCTCTTACTCCTGATAATTGTTCTTGTTCTGGAACAACTCCCATAGTTGGGAGTTGTTCCAGAACTGCCAGAGGGAATATATTCATATACACGTGCTACTCTGTGTAAGTAAAGATTACCAAATCCGGCCCTAAGTAAACAATCATGAAATATGTGTTTATCCTTCATTCCTTATTTGCAATGTGTAATACTCATGCTCCTAACTAAAACCAGAACACTTTCAGGTGCAGTCATGAATTACACTAATTTTCTTTCATCTAAATGTCTTTAAATCAGTGTACCAGTTGCAGTGTGGTGCACTTTTCAACATCACTATACAAAATCATGTTTGCAAACACAAAATTAACATAATCTAATCCCACCTCTTCCTTGATAACACACTTCTGACATTTATAGATGCAATACACAAAGCCGAGCTTGTCCATTTAAATTACACATTTGTACCACTTTACGAGTCTTCTTTGCTGCTGCTCGATGCTATTGGCTCTAATCCTCCCCTCTTTGCATCCCCATAGTCTTTGCAAGTTGTTTTATTGCTTTGACATTCAAGCAAGGTTTCCTGTTCCCCTTTCCCACACTTTTCCACTTCCCAACTTCCCTTTCCCCTCTCCATTAGTCCCAGACCACATCAGCTCCAGCGATCTTTTCATCAACCTGTCTCCATCCTCCCACCCTCCTTCTTTGTCCACTTTCTTCTTTCTAAGCTTCATAGCATGTGATTTCCTTTTTCTTCAAACTTGGCTCTCTTCTTCTCTCTCCTGCTCTATCCTCACTCCTCCTTCTTCCCATATAATTTTCTCCTCTTTCCTTTCTCTCTTCTCTGTCTCAAAGTTACTTTCTGCTTATCTTCCTTTCTTTTCCCCTCCTCTGTTACCAACTATACTGGTTTGTCAACTGAAATTTCACTTTCTTCTTCCCTGGCTCTTCCTTTGTGTGGTGTCTCCTCTACTGTCATGTATTCTGACTCAAAATCTTCTTCCCTACTTTCCCTTTCCTGTCTCTTCTGCTACTCTGTAAATCTAGCTTTTTTTTTTTAAAAGGACCGCAGGCATTGGCACCATAAGTGACACTCTTCCCTGCAAATAGCACACTTCAGTATTTCTTGGCAGACAAGGTTCCTTGGGTGAATTTGATATCTTTTATTAGACCAACCCAAATGGTTGGAGAATAGATATTAAGCAAGCTTTCGGGTTCAAAAACCCTTCGTCAGGCTAAGGAAGCTGCAGCAGTTGGTGTGTGCTCGTCCTAGATGGAATGAAAAGTAAACAGTACAGAAGAAAAACACCCACAAATCGCACACCGCTGGTTATGACCTATCACCCATCCCTTGAACCTGTACGGAAAATCCTCAAAAAATTGCAACCCATATTAGAAAAAGACCCTATTCTTAAAAAGATCTTCCCAGAGCCACCCATCCTAGCCTTCAGACAAGCACCGAACCTCGCCAACCTCATCACCAGAAGCAAACTTCCTCAACCACAGAACACACCAAAAGTATCCAGACCGTGCCATGACAAGAAATGCAAAACCTGCCCCCACATCTCCACCACCCCCACTATTACTACACCCCACAACAGAGCCATCAGCATCCCAGGATCTTACAGCTGCACCTCCAGGAATGTAGTATACCTCATCCAATGCACCAAATGCCCTGATGGAAGATATGTAGGAGAGACCAGACAACAACTGCGCACCAGAATGAATGCACACCGGAAATCCATCAAAGACAGAAACACCCAATTACCGGTGGGGACACATTTCTCACAGGAGGGCCACTCTCTCTCCAATCTCTCAGTCCTGATCCTCAAGGGAAATTTACACAACACATCCCAGAGACGAGCCTATGAGCTCCATTTCATCAACCTGCTGGATACTAGAGATCAGGGACTAAACATAGACATTGGATTTTTGATACATTATAATCTGCCTGGCAACTGACTCCCCAGCCCAGCCCAGCCCCTGGCTTGTGTACTTTTCATTCCATCCAGGAAGAGCGCACACCAACTGCTGCAGCTTCCTGAGCCTGACGAAGGGTTTTTGAACCCGAAAGCTTGCTTAATAACTATTCTCCAACCATTTGGGTTGGTCTAATAAAAGATATCAAATTCACCCAAGGAACCTTGTCTGCCTATATCCTTAGACCAACACGGCTACAACCCAAACCCCTTCAATATTTCTTGGCTCTCTACCACCCTCTGCCCTTTCCCTTCACATCTGTAACTTATTGTATACTGGCAGTATGCAGCCAGGTGTACTTCCTGCCCAACCATGCTACAGAGTCTAAAACTTTCCAAACTTGCTACAGAGTCTAAGCTGTCTAAAATACATGGTAAACCCTTGGTGTGGCCCTACTTGGATTACTGGTAGTAAGTGCATTTTCCTGTCAGGTCCTACTAGCGGTAAGTGCATCTGCCCTCATTACCACCCAAGTACTCCATGATCCCATCCATATACCATATTTATTATGTAACTTCTCAATACACATCACTTTTTGTATACAATTCTACAACTATTTTTTTATCTCCCCATCCCCCCTTCCCTGCCCCCTACTTACCAGCACAGAGTCCGGGTCCAGGGCCAGCTCCCTGCAGCAGCGAGCAGGGACTGCCCAAATTTCCGAAGCTCTCCAAATCTTTTCCGAATCTTTTGCAGCACTTTTGCAGCACTTTGACAAGAGGTGGCTGGTACACCTTCCTATGAAGAATCAGGTCAACATTGGGTTGTTTTTTTTTTTTCATTTTTTAACATGGACTTAATACTGTGAAATAAGATCTACCCATTTCTTCACAGAGTGATGAAAAGAGGCATTAATTACCAGACTCCATGTAAAAGTGTCTATATTTCAGTTTGAATAAATTGCTCACAATTGCCTATTCTGATTTGCATGCATATTTTAAACACAATACAACAATGTGTTTAAAGAAAATCATAATACATGTTTAACTAAGATAGACTCAGACTGTAATCAGTATGATTAAGTTTATAGTCCTTCTAATTTTTTAATCAAAATCATGAGTAAATATAAGGCTTCACAAATTAGCAGACTCAGGTTCGGTGAATCGAAAGGGATTCCAGGGGTGTCCACTCAGATCAGACCTCAGATGTTCAGCTTTACTGATGAAGTCTACTATTGACTGTACGCAGGCACGTTGACACCCCAAAATAATTCACTGCAAGCAGGTTAGCCCTTCCCTGCCTGCTCCCCCACAACAAACAGCATAGGCAATGACAAGTAAGGGGGTGAGGGGGCATGGGGACACTGAGCAGGGATCTGGGTTTCTGTGGAGGGCAGGGTGTGGGGGCAATGTGGCTGATCTGGGCCGGCAGTGGAGGAGGGTTTGGTGGGAAATTGTTTGGGCTGGAGGCCCGCTTAGGGAGTTTTGGTAAGCTGTTGTGAGCTGGGCATGGCAAGGAAGGGGTGTTGACCTGACTCACCATGGTGAGCAGGGAGGTGCTGAATTTGAGAGCCAGAATAAGGGCTTAAAAACAGTTTTAAGTGTTAATATGCAGAGAATCCATATTTTAAGCACTATAGGAGCCACCCAGAATTACTGTGTAACAAGGCCCTAAGTGTGTGTCTTCAGAAATGTGTAACCCATCATAAACATAAAAGAGAAAACAGATATTTTGTTTTCTGTTGTCTAGGGACAACTACATTCTAGACAGAAGGTAGGTTCTTGTAGATGGAAAGTGAGGGCCTGTTGGTAATTCTCCTTTTACTGGTGTAAACTAGAAGTAACTCAACTTCTAGAAGTGACCTTAACCAATATGAGATGATAACACAGAATCTATGTATCTGTGTCATTTATCTTTATCTGCAAGGCTTGGTGAAACAAGGGCTTTCATTACAATCAGTTTACTTAAGCTGTAGTATCTGGAAGAGAGTTGAGCTGCAGTAACAGGTTATAATAATTATCTCTTTTTTTTTTTCTTTAGACATTTAAAATAGCAATAAAATCTGGTCAGAGACACTACTCTTTGCGAAGGATTTTTGGCAGCTTTGGAGAGTCTAAAAAGTGATAGTCAATGGCTGTGTCTACATGAGATGTTGCTTTTGCATTTGTTACTGCACAGTCTTTTAGTACTTGCATACACAAGTACTAAGTGACCGTGCAGTAACTGGCATTACTGTGCAGTAGCATCCCTGCACAGCTTTTTGGTGCTGGTGACAGTGCAGTAGCTCATTACTACTGCACAGTAGTATTGTGTCATGCTTTGTGCCACATGACACTACTGTGCAGAAGTAATGAGCTACTGTGCAGAACGGGTTTTATGCAGATGTAGCAAATGAGTGTGAAGATCAAAGCACAGCCATTACTCAGCTGGTGATGGTGAATTGAAGTGGGGGACAATTGTCATGAGGATGCTGCAGTCTGAATTGATACCCTCACATAATTCCACTTTTCAGAACTTTTTAAGATGATGGGATGCCAAGGGATCTCAGTGCAATGAGGACCAGTTATTTGGACTTAAAAAAATAAAACAGATAAAAAAGGTAGAAAAAGTATGTTATCTGTGTACATGTCATTATTTATCACCTTAAAGTATTCTGTTGGGGAATACAGAATACTGGATTAAATGGACCAGGGCCCAATCCAATATGACAATCCTGTACCTTATGAACCACATTTGGGAAAACATTGCATGCTTAACTTTAAGATAGTCTAAATGTGTCCCTAATTAAGTAAATGCTTAAATACCTTCTTGATCTGGGACCTGTGTTACTATCATGAAGAATCAGTAAAGAGCCAAGGTAGGTTGCTTGGTTTCAGTTTGCAACTTCCTTTCATTAAACTACTCATTTCTGGTTACTGAAGTAATGAAAGGTTTCATTTTCCATTAGTATTCAGTGAAATGTGTGCCAGATGGGGATATTAATTTGATTCAGGAACAAGCTATCAAGATTCTGGGGGAAAATAAACATACAAAACAAAAAACTGCACTTTGATGTTAATGAGAAAAAATCTTCCTTGGGAAAGCATAAACACTTCTGGTAAATAGAGGTAAGAAACAAAAGGGATTGAAAATCACTTCTGTTTTTCTTCAAGATGAAGAAATTAAATACAATCATCCCAATGAAGTTTACAACTCATACTGTTATTTTTAAAGCATTCATAACAACAGGAAGGCAAGAATCTTTAAAACAAGCAGGTGAAATCAAATCCAAGTCTGAGCTGTCAGTGGAATTGTACTGCTTCGAGCAGGGTTTCACTTGATCTGTTTTCTTATGCTCCATGTTGAACTATGGAAAACGAAGAAGTGTTAATTGAAATACTGCAAGTAGCACCAATAATTGTGATGGCCATCCTAGGTCTATATGCAGAAGAGGAAGTTTTTCTATTTCTTTTAAGTAGGTCTTTTCTAATAAAGCATCCTCCATAGTTTACTATTGCTGTATAGTCATTCAAGCTGCTGTGTCCTCCTTTAACACCTCCACGCCTAGCAATTTAGGGATTGGGCAACCAGCCCTTCAGAACTCAAAATATATTCCTATTTCTTGGTGCAACAAGGCTTTTCTTGGTACACCAAGCACTTAGCATCTCCCCGATGTCTATAGCAACAGGGAAAACACCTTCAAAGAAATATAAGATAGCTTGCTGTCATTAGATAATGTTCCATCACTGAGATAACAATAGGAATGAGTCAGTCACTTTAGATCACACTTTGGATGAGACTAATAATGTTGTCTCAGACAACACTGATGGTCTCATACATTTTCTAAGCAGAGAGGTGACTAAAACAATCATGATTCCACTAAAGAGCATATCTGACTTCCTGCTTCTCTTGAGGGGGCATGCATTTCTCTCTTTTCATACTGTTGCATCTTTCAATATTTCACATCCACAGAATGTCTCTCTCTCAAAGTCTTAGGGTTAAATTTGCAAAATTGTGCTTTGTCTATGGCCAGATCCATACCCGGTACAACATCAGTTACTTCAGTGAAGGTATCCCAAGCATGAATTCAACCTTGTGAAACTGAAAATCCAGCTTACAAGCTTACATTTACTTTTACTATTAGATGTGCATGTCATACTTAAATCAAGTATGTCTTATGTACATGATTTTGTGTCATATAGTGAAAGGAATGAAAAACAGGTGGAGTTATAATGTAGTTGTGTGATTGTCAGTTGCACTGGAAAACTGTGTGGGCAGCTCCCATTATGCCTGCACAAATTTAGGTGGATGAAAAAGCCTTCAAAGTAATTATTGACATTACATATGTGCATAAATTAAAGCATGAAAGTCTCCAGTCATTAATTTTAGTTGTTAAAATGCTTCTGAGAGTTTGGATTAGAAGGAATTTTAAAAGTACCAAAAGACAATATCCCACAGGGGTAAATTTATACTTAGGATTTTTATACTGAAAAACGTTTGGAAATATTCTTAAGCAGCAAAAACTTTGTTTTGAAATGGTAAACATTGTTCCATGTCTAAAATACATAATGACCTAAGCAGTGCCTGTTCTGTGGCCCTGGGGGGCTGCGTTCTGGATCAGCAACCAAAAGGTGTGAGTTTAAGCCTAGGTGTGTGTCTCTGAAGTGCAACCAGACAGAGCAGCCTTTGCAGGCTCAAAAAACTTTTAGTAAAGCACTGGAAGAGGCTACCCAGAGAGGTTGTGGAACCTCCATTTTTGGAGGTTTTGAAGACTGGGCTTGGCTTGGATATGGTTGGTGATGGTCCTGCTTTGAGCAGAGGGTTGGAAAAGATGACCTCCTGAGGTCCCTTCCAACTCTCATTTGCTATGATTCTGTGGGCTCATATGCATAAGACACTTACTGCAGTTATCTAATTAGCTCCGCAGTAAAGCATCACAGTCTACATGGTGGGCTATTTGGTCAGAGTAAACTAATTAACTCCACCATAGGTTAGTACTGCCCAATGCAAGTACTATTCTATGGCAGAGTTATTTCTTCTGCAGCAACGGACATGCAGATGGTGACCGGGGCTGGCTAGGACATGAGGGCTCTATAGTGTGGGGCTGCCTCTTGGCTACCCCTGCAAGGGGGGCACCCTCAGCACCCAGGCAGCCCCTTCGCAGGAGTGGGCAGGAGCAGCCTGGGGCTAGCAGGCTGAGGGTCTTCTGCCAGGTGGGCCTGTGCTGCCCAGGATTAATGGTTCTGGGCACACATGTAAATGCTGCACCTGAGAGCAATAAAATCTGGCACACTGCATCAGAGTTTATTGCATTGCATTAATTTCACATGTAGACATGCCCTGTGAATACAGATGTTAAATTTCAACCAGTGGAAGTGCAGTGCACATAATGCTCAGTTCTCATAACCCCCAATCACTGGGGACACAAGGATGCCCTCTGGCATCCCAGTCCTGATTCTGTTCCCTCCTCCTCTCCAGGGAAACTCTACTGCCGCAGCCTAAGTGACAGAGTGCCCCTCTGTGTGACAGCTGAGGGACTGGAAAATGCAACTCTCTTAGTCTAGAGACTGTGGACCTGTCAGACCCCCCACCCAGTGCTAGCAGTGGAAAGCCACTGGCCAGCATTGGACCCTTGTCCATACTGAGTCCCTTTAAAACCTTCACTGAGACATGGCCCACCCCACCCCCACTACTTCAGAGGACCCTGGACCCCACTCCAGCATGGATACTGGCCAGCCTGCTCTCACTGTCTCCAGAAATCCCTGAATCTCACACCCCTCCTTCCCCAGACACAGCCCATCCTGGAAGTCGTTTACCTCACTAATGATTTAAAAGAAATAGTTCATCCCTCACCCTTAGCACTTTGTCACTAAGGCTGTGCAAAACACCACTGTTTTGTTTTGACATCCGTTTCACCATTTCAAAGGGACAGGGTTTCATTTCATCATTTCTTTTCATTTCAAAGCACTGTTCCATTTAATTTAGTCAAAACTGTTTCGCTGTTTCGACGCATTTTGATGTTTCGCCCATAGGCTATAATGGGGAATCATGAAAATGCCTATAACTTTGTCATTTCTTGCCTGATTCAGATGAATATTGCAGGGATGGTAGCCCATTTTGAGGGCATGAAGCTTGCCAAGTTTCAAGTTTACAGGTATAGGAGTTTTTGTGAAACTTTACTTCAAACAGTTGAAAGTAAAACTCGTATCACTTGCTGGCAGTGGCAGCCTGTTGTCATCCCGAGCACAGATCTGGGAGCCCACACCCCTGGGTGGCTGTGAGGCTCTGCCGGACTCCTCCTGGGGGTGCAGGCTCCTAGATTGGTGCATGGGATGACAGGAGGCTACCGCTGCTGCTTGGGACCAGAGCTGGGTCCAGCCCGTGCCCAGAGCCAGGAAGACTGCTGTTGTTTCTGGCCCCAGGCAGCAGCGACAGCCTCCTGTCATCCTGCAAGCAGATCTGGAGGCCCATGCCCTCTAAAGGGCTCTTGGACTATCCTGGACTCCTCCTGGGGCTGCAGGCCCCCAGATCTGCGTGCAGGATGACAGGAGGCTACTGTTGCCACTTGGGACCTGGGCTGGGCACAGCCTGAGCACAGCACTGGGAAGACTGTTGCTGCCACTGGCCCCAGGCAGCAGCAGTAACCTCCTATCATCCTGCGTACAGATCTGGGAGGCCTACACTCATTGGCAGCTCTGAGAGGGCAGGTGGGGAGTGGGGGATACAGCAAATTTTGGGGTGGCAGCAGTCCCCCTTCCATTGCTGTGGCATGCCCTGAGCACCGGGGAGAGCCCAGTGCCACCCCACTGTAGCCCTAGGAGCAGCGGATGCCACCTGCCTGCAGCCGCTGGGCTACACCATGCCAGGGAGACAGCAAATTTTGGGGTGGCAGCAGTCCCCCTTCCATTGCTGTGGCATGCCCTGAGCACCGGGGAGAGCCCAGTGCCACCCCACTGTAGCCCTAGCTGCAGGCAGGCAGAGTCCACCACTCCCAGGGCTGCAGCAGGGATGGCACTGGGCTCTTCCCGGTGCTCAGTGGCAGCACTGGGAGGGCAGGTTGAGCTCCATGGGGCTAGTGGAGCTGCTCTGAGTGCAGCCCTGACAAGCACAGCCTGGTGGTGGAAGGCTCCACAGCCTCACGGAGCTGAGCCTGGCAGTGGGAAGTGGCAGAGTGTCACTGACCAGAGCTGCACTCAGAGAAGCTCTGCCACTGGCTCTCTTACCACCTCCCACCACTGGGCTGAGCTCTTTGGGGCTGGTGGAGCCACTCAGAGCACAGCCCTGGCTCTCCCCAACCTTCTGCCACTGGGCTGCTTCAAAACTTGAAACATTTCAAAACCTTCAAAATGTTTTGAGTGCCCTCATTTCATTTCGAAGCTGTTTTGAAGTCTTTTGTTTCATTTCACTTTCACTGTTTTGAGCTCAAAATGCATTGAAACAACTTCAAAATGAAAAACCTGTCAAAATTTCACACAGCCCTACTTGTCACTGTACAACCATCTTTGAACATTAGAAGCAGTCTATAGCGCTTATGCAGTAGTTTGTACATAAGAGCAGCTCCTTTGGCACCACTTCCCAGAATTCCACTAAGTGTGTCACCTTCCATGCCACCTCTGAAATATGTTTATGCCCCTACAAGGTATCCTGAATTAAACTCCATCCCTTAGGCAGTTAAAGCACACCAGCTTTGCTGCAACAGGCATTTGCATAGTCAGAGGGAGAGCCAGATTTGTCTCATTAAGCATAACAGAGCTATAGGAATTACTATTGTTTATAGAGCATTGTAGAGTCAGCAAGATTGCAATATTATAGGGAATTGCTAAATAAAATTAATAAAGTGTTGTTTATGTGCATAGAGACGCTTGAGTTAAAGATAAATGCAAAGAATTTAGCACAAAGTTTAGGAGAAGTAAGGTTATAAGATCATTTCAGAGATAAAGGAATACATCAATTAATAGAAGGTTTTCAAGGGTCCCAGTTTCACATAGTAACATTTAGAAGAATCTTTTTTCTGCATCAAGTTAAAGAATGCATAAATTGCATCTATTAGAATTGGATTTTAGATTAACATATAATGAAAAATCAAAAGTGATACTGATGAGTAATTTGCTACTATCACACCTTTTACTTGAGCACAAGTAAATACAATTGTCATGCCCACTCTCACCCCACATCAATTCAAGGATGTACTGTTTCCAGACACAACTGGTTGAATCCAGCCTTCTTACCCTCATTTTCTTGCCAATCTTAGGGTGTTGCTGATTAGGGGTTTGAAATACTTCTTGCTTGTAGATTATATGCCTTGACAAGAACAAACATTTTTTAAATTTATATTCATATTCAGATCCAAATCTGCCACCCAAAATGTATTTTTCTTACTCCTGCTGTAGAACAGATTGGTGTGAAATACATTCATTTAATAACTTTATTAAAATTTCAGTTTTCTACTGTCATAGCCCATCCAGCGTCCTGTCCTATGCAAAAATAAAATAAAAATTCAGAAAACATCACTTCTTAATTTTTTCTGGAGGTGCTATTTCAGTACTAAAGTAGACAAGTGTTTACTAGTTACAAGCAGAAGAAAAACATTTAATAAAAGTATTAGTTTTATAAAATTATCAGCAAAATATGATATTAAGACATTCATGTAGACTGAAGGCACTGGGAGTGTCTACACATGCATTTGATCTTGGATTAGTTAATTTGCAAATAAACTTACTTGCAAGTAAACACTTCCAAGCAGGCATCTACACATGTGGAAAGGTGGGAGCAGATTTGCTGCTTTTAGCAGCAAACTGTTCCCACTTCCTGCGGCTCAGTAATGGGACCCTGCTTCCATGAGGGGGAGCTCAAGGCTCCAGCTGCAGCTGCCAGCAGCCATCTTGAATAGCCAGACCAATTCCTGCTCCCTGGCCAGAAGCAGCATGCACAGTGCAGGGGCAGTATGCGACAATTTTCTTGTCACTGCCTCTGCCTTCCTGTACCATGGCTGCTCCAGCCTCTGCCACTGGAAGCAATTCTCAGCACCCTGGGCTCCTGCTGGCCACTGCAGTGGCCCTGCTGGCCCACTGCACTGACTGCTGGCTGGTACCAGGTCATCCAGGGGTGCATGGCTGTGGGTTGGGGACACCTAGGCATGGAGCCCAGGGAAAGGTGGCCAGCATTTGGACTCTGGCCATTCTCCTATGGCTGTGCATTCTGCAGTGAGCCTGGCAGGTGGGGGGCTCATCCAGGGGTGACAGCACCCACTGGTCCCCTCAGTGTGGGCAGCTCCCCCTCTGGCACAGGTGTCCAGGGTTAGCAGGATAGTGACAAGTCCTGGGCCCACTGCAGGCAGCTCCAGCTCCATACCCCTGTGGAGCTGCAATGAGTGGTGGGCTTGGTCCAGGCAGGGGGCAGGGTGCAGGGGGACCCAGGGTGGGGACTGGGGGCAGCAGCTCCTGGACTGTGGAGATGGTCCTGAACCTCTACCCAGGCCCACAAGGGGGCCTGTTGCTGTACAGTGGGTGGCTGCCAGGGGCCAGACAAGGCTATGGTCAGAGGCAGAGAAGCACACAGCATGAAGGTGATGACCAAGGCCACGATGATGTGCAGCATCCTCCATGGCCTCCACTGCCATGGCCACAAGTATTCTCTGCTCCCACAGGGCTTCCATGCACTCATGCTCCAGGGTGAGGAGCTTCACACAGAATTCTCAGTCTGCCCAGTCCCATGCAGCTTCACAGGCCTCAGATTCCACCTGCCAGGCCTATGAACCCATCAGATGGTCCTCTGCAGCCATCACCATTTAGTCTAGGAGCAGGATGCAGACCTGGTTCCTCCTCCTGCAGAGTTGGTGCATCTTCAGGGCCCTGGGCGGCAGTGACTCTGAGCCCACATCCCAGCTGCCAACTGCAGCCTCTTCCCCAGGTGCAACTGCATGGTCTGCAGAGCCAGGAGAAACAAGCTGTTTGTGAGCATTTGAAACATTTCTGAGATAAGATGCTCTGTACCAGGGGCTGTGTGGTACTGACCTCGTTTCAGGGGCTCAGGTGTGCATGGGTGCCCAGGAACCATGGTAAGTCAGGTGGGTAGACCTGTGCTCAGGCAGCCACTAGCCAATCCCCCCCATCCTCTTCTCACTTCCCTGGGGCTGGTGGGCTCCAGGTGCTGGCCACAGAAAGCTTGCTCTCTCTCCCCATTTCCAGGCCAGGACAGGCCAGGGTCCTGGTAGCACCTGCTGCCACAGCTCCAGACCCTGCTGCCCACTTCTCCTTCTTCAGGCTAACTGCACTTCTGTGTTGCCAGAAATCCCACAGTGCTAGGTATCAGGGGCTGCAGGGCTCCTGAATGTCTGGGATGAGGAGCTTCCCATGCCCCAACCCTCCTCACAGGAGACATCTTCAGGGAGGCACCCCAGGGCCATCTTCCTCCCATGGCAGCCTTATGCCCTGAGCATGCCCTTGATGCATGTGTCACAAGTGGTGCATGAGGAGCTGTTTGTGCAGACTGAAGGGTGCCTGACCCACAACCCCCTGATGCTGCTGATTGCCATGATTCCCCAGGAGAACCTGTGCACCTGGAACAAGACCCTGAGCTTAGACCTGCAACCTCTACCACCACCTGGAGACATATCTGTGGCTGTACTACACATCCTTGTCCCCTACAGCTGAGGAGGACATTGCCACTGGCATCAATGTATTCACTGGCATGTGAGAGATCTGTATCCACTTAACTGTGGGGGTACAGATTGCTCAATAAAGTTTTGCACTGTTTCCTACCTCCTTGTGTGCTGTTGGGGGGTGGGGTGGAAAACACAGGGCCAGGGGAGCATGGATGGACTAGGCAGGGAGGGAGGACTGGGGATGGGGGCAGAGGGGGCCTTACCCCCAGTGTGAGGCCTACCATGTGGGTAGGGCTGGCATATCCAGTGGCTGTGCTCAGTCTCAGCTGGTGGATATGGCATGCAGCTCCTGGCAGTGTCCTCAGGTGAAGGGGCATGGCATGTGGGCACCCAGTCATCCCCCACCCCCCCAGGGAGCAGCTGGTGCTGCTGGTGGCTGGTGGTGACATGGCCAGTCACATCTCGTGGCTGGGGTTGAGGCTGCAGAACTGTCAGGGCAGGCATTGGCCTGGGCTTCCTGAGGTGCTGTTAGAGGCTGGGGGTGGGGACCTCAGCAGTATGAGCTGCTGGCACTATAAAGGATCCTCCTCCAGTGACATATCACTCTTGGTGCTAGGCCAGAGCAAGGTCTCAGACAGGCTGCCTGTGCTGCAGTGCACAGCATGGCTGTGGCCTGGGTCCTGGGGCACAAGGATCTCTGTTAGCTACTGCATAAAGGGCTTGGACTTGCGGCCACACCCTAACCGAGGATTGTGGTCAATGATGATGGCCCACTTTGCTAGCAAACCTTTATGGGGCACTGCCACACCAACCAGTCATGCTGTGTTCCTGCATCTGGCCTGATAGCCCCTCATAGATGTGGGCATTAGAGAGCTTGCCCCTTGGGAACTGCCACTGCATCTCTGTGGTTGGCCAGTACAGGGAGCTCCTGTGTTGAGCCACCCACCTCACTGTGCCCAGCAGGGTCTGCAGAGCCATGTGAGTGTTTGAAAGATTCCAGGCTCCAAGAGCCTCCCTGGGGGTGCCTCACATCCAACTGACCCACTTCCTGGAGCACACCCACAAGCCTGGAGGTAATGCTGCCACCACCCAGAGTCTGGACTGATCTTGGACCTGTGCCCTCTGGGAAACACAGGCCTAGTAGGACTTGGGGGCACTTAACCCATTGCAAGAACTTGGGGTGCTTCGCTCAGTCTGAAGCACAAATAGTGGTTTCCTTTAGTCAGCCAAACCAAGGGGACCCCAAGACATAATCTAGACCCACTCCCAATAAGTCTCCCACACTAGGTACAAAGGAGAACTTTATTGGTTACAAGGATTAGGTTTGGAATAGGGTACAGGGTAGAGCAATATCAGAGCAATACCTTAGAGCAAACAGTGGTATGGTAGGCTATGATCATGCATCTGTGTTACTGCAAGCTATGTATCTAGTTAGATCTCAGGTAACTTACTCACACATATCATTCAGAGGCAGCTGGAGATTCCCTCTGGAGGCAAACAGTTCATTGATCATGTGTTTCAAGAGAGAGAGTTTCAGATGGTCCAGCTTCTCTGAGAGCTTTCATCATGGCTACTTCCCCTCCTCCTGGGTAGTCCTTATATAGACCTTATGACCTCATTTACCTGATCCAATGAAAGCCAGAAACTCTTAGCTGCCAGCCAAACAATTAGAAATGAATCACTGGTTGCCAGGTAGACTGGCAGGGTCTCTAGCCTCCTCCCAGTCAAACTGGCTTAGAACAATAGGGAGTCTAAGCCCCCCACCCAGGTATGTGTGGTCAGTCATGTAGGCAGAGGGAACAAGTTTCCCTCTCCCTCTGGAATGTATCCAGCTCAGGTTACAACTCAGCGTTACCTCAACCTGATGGGGCAGAGGTGTCTGCCCTTTGCAGTGCCCATGGTAATCAAATTGTCAGATAGCAGAGTTTGGGGAGAGATACAGATGGTATTCTGCCACAACCTCCACCTCACCCCACTGAACCACAAGTTTGCCAGTGCTCCTTCTCTGACCAGTTGGGGGCCCAGGTGGCTGGGTGTGGTGTGGGCAGTAACAACACCATAGGGCCTCCTGCTTCTCCTCTCCAGGCCTCCACATGGCTGTCTGTATGCTGCTGGGAAGCTGCCTGTGGTACCCAGCACAGGTCATGGCATGGGACTGGAAGCCATGCAGTAAGGCGATGCCCTGCAGCATCTGCAGGCTCTGGGCAGGCTGCTGGAGGTTGCCTGTGGGCAGATGGAGCTAGCCCCAGTGACCAGGAGCTACCTGCAGCTGGGCCTAGGCCTGGCAGAAGCCTGCAGCAGCCTGCAGGCCTGGGTGGTGTGATCCTGGCAGCAGTGCTGGGGTGCAAGCAGGCTCGCACAGTTGGCCTGTGCAGGGGGACACAGTGGCCTGATGTGGCCCCAGGCTCCCTTCACATGCCCCAGGGTTCTGAGTACCTGTAGGCTTTTAAGGGCCTAAGACTGGGGCTGCCAGCACAGCCCTAGGACAGGAGAGACTCAGGCTGGCCCCCTAGTTGGCATAGATTCATAGATTCATAGATGTTAGGGTCGGAAGGGACCTCAATAGATCATCAAGTCCGACCAGGCAAAAAGAGTGCTGGGTTCAGATGACCCCAGCCAAATGCCCATGTAACCTCCTCTTGAAGCCCCCCAGGGTAGGGGAGAGTACCACCGCCCTTGGGAGCCCGTTCCAGATTTTGGCCACTCTAGCTATGAAGTTAAAGCTAAGTTAAAGCTATGTCGAGTCTAAATCTGCTCTCTGCTAGCTTATGGCCATTATTTCTTGTGACCCCCAGGGGTGCCTTGGTGAGTAGAGCCTCACCAATTCCCTTCTGCACTCCCATGATGAATTTATAGGCAGCCACAAGGTCACCTCTCAATCTTCTCTTGTGGAGGCTGAAGAGGTCCAGGTGCCCTAGTCTCTCCTCATAGGGCTTGGCCTGCAAGCCCTTAACCATATGAGTGGCCCTTCTCTGGACCCTCTCCAGGTTATCCACATCCCTCTTGAAGTGTGGTGCCCAAAACTACACGCAGTATTCCAACTGTGGTCTGACCAGCACCCGATAGAGGGGCAGTATCACCTCCTTGGTTCTATTTGTCATGCACCTGCTGATGCATGATAAAGTGCAGGTAGCTTTTCTGATGACTTCATCACACTGATGACTCAGGTTCCACTTCCGTGCCACCAAGCAGGTAATTTCCTAGGCAGTAGGTGTGCTGGACATTTTTCCTCCCTAGGTGCAGCACTTTGCATTTCTCCTTGTTAAATCGCATTCTATTGTTTTCTGCCCATTTGTCCAACCTGTCCAGGTCTGCCTGTAGTTATTCCCTGCCCTCCAGTGTGTCCACTTCTCCCCACAGTTTTGTAGCATCTGCAAACTTGGACAGAGTACACTTCACTCCCTCATCCTAGTCACTGATGAGGACATCTACATGTGCATTACTATGTGTGTTACTGCACAGTAACTACTTGAAAGTAAATTTGCTACTTCTATTTGGAAGTAGCAAATTTACTCACAAGTAGCGATTTTTACTGTGTAGTAGGTGTGTGCACATGTAGATGCACATGCTTACTGAACAGTAAGATATGCTACCACACAGTAAAGTGTCTCGTGTAGATGCACCCACAGACAATTAAATAAACAAGATGTGATGCACTCTTCAGAAATTGGATCACTGTGAGTAAATTATTGGAAATATGTGAAGTCAACCTTTTACCTTTATATTTGTAGGATAATTTAATGTTTCTCATGAAAAGGAATGACAAAAAGCAGTGGCTAATGCAAATAATATTGAGAACAGGTGCTAAACTGTGAAATCTGTTAATTACAGCCACCAAAGGGACTTTCATTTCTCTAGTCCTAAAAACAGGTGACTCCGTAATGCATTATGATTAATACTGAGGGACTCTTGCAGGGACAAAGAATAAGATTTAACTGACCATTAGGATAGAGAACAGCATTTTGAAGGTGATGGTAGCACACACAAATGTCAGTGAAGTTCAAAAGTGCATGTTTTACATGCATTTGGGAACTTGCTTTGCTTTTCTTAAAAAAAAAGAATACTATGGAATGATAGTGCATTTTTGTTCATAGTTACGCCAAAGCGGAACCCAAATCATCCCCTTGCACAAAGGGATTGCTCCAGAGAAGGGATCTCTATGAAAATACTGTCGAGAATTTTTTCCATCATTGTCCTGTGTGGAATTGTGGGGGTAGTTTATTATTGGACAGGTCAAGATGGAGTCTGAGCCTCCTTTCCACATGATAACAGTTGGGAATATCCATCTTTACCTGTTTAGGAAGGAGTTCAATAATAGAACTGTTCTTTTTAGTTACAAAAACATCTAACTGTAATCTTTATGTTCAGTCATAGACTAAGGACTGGGGCTGTTGTACTTATTTCCCTATAGCAGTTTTATTCTTTTGTTGCCACATACCTCTGCCTCCTGGGACCACCTTTTTACTTTTTCTCCCCCCACTTCCCCACATATTCCCTGCCAGCTGGTGTTGTTAGTGTGTATATAGTTTGTAGCTTTATTTCACACTAGAAATTAATTTTGGTATAACAGAATTATACCTCATATCTATCACTCAGGTCATCAGTAACTCTGTTAACGGCCCGTGGAACTAAACGAACATATACAAAATTAGCTAACATAAGAAATTCGTCCTCAAGGGATCGAATCGAATAATAGCCGGCACACACAAATATACACATAATTACATTCATAACAAAAAACTGAATGATCAGGGCTTCAGTGGGCATCATGGCGGAGTCGTGTATCAGGCCCTTATTTCTCTCGTTGATGTTGTCCTTCTCGGGGCCTCTCTCCATCACGCACTCTGAAGTTCGGATCTGTAAAAGAACTCTCTGAAACAATTATTTCACTAATATTTACAAGACCTATATGAAAAACGATCAATTAAACTTGCTGTCACTATTAAACATATAATACAAGTATAAACATGATTCTAATCTAACCAGCCACTCAACTCGACGAAATCATCGAGGAGTCATCAAATTCTTCTAAATAACTAAAACCTAACTCGTAGGCTAGTTGCCACTGTCCCACATCCCCCAAAATCCGAAGCTGTCGTTTGTTCAGTCCAGAACGCTGCAGGAGGAATCCGAACATGTATCGTTCCTCTTGCGTTCTCTGATGTAACGCTGGACGTTCGGACTCACGGTGTCTCGTATTTGGAACCTCAGTTGGTCATTGATATTCCCAATCACTGGACGATTTTGGCTCCATCAGGACACACAATTTTGGCAACTGGTGAAGAAGACTACTTACAGGGTGCTCAACAATTGGACTAAGCAGAATCCACAAAACTATTATATTCTTTCGCCCATAAACTTCAATACAGCTGTCTAAGCTGTGGATAGTTACTGGAACAGTTCCAGGGTTCCTCAGATGACGGTGAGGCAACAGTCATATCCGCTGGAGTGGTGCTAATCCCAGTGCACATGCTCTGGGGTTCCAGGCACAATACGA
>NW_005841978.1:2208137-2212167 GCF_000455745.1 Alligator sinensis | reverse complement strand
AGGCTCCACGGAACAGAGCTCCGGATGCTCTGGGTGAACGCGCCACCAAAATCGGAATCGTAGATACGTCTTATAAAATTTGCGCTCGAAGACGGGAAGAGGTGGGCGATGGATCAGGTCGCCAAACTCCTCTGAATCTCACACAGGGTCTCTATTACCCTGCCATGTATCCAGAGTCCCCACGAGATGGATGTGGAGTCCTCTTCGGCTTGGGCGGAAACTGCTCAAGCCTCTTATATGGCTAACAGGCCAATCGTTAGCCGCCACGTGGGAATAATTTAAAACTAGCCAATAGCAGGGAACGAATTTGCATACTGGTGGCAGGAACTCTTTTGCACCGTGCATTTCTCTTGCAATTTGAGCAATGCACTCTGCAAAAGAAGCTGCAGAAAGGCGGGAAACTCGTCCCTGCACCGGGGTTTCCCACTGCAACAGGAAACTCTCCCGTGCACTGAAGCTGCAACCTGTCGGGGATAATTCTGGTGCCGAAGCACACACAAAATCATGCCTTTGGGTCATGACACAGTGAAGTTTAGTTGTTTACTGCAGTCGAATAGGGTTGCATGTGTAGATGCTGAGACATTCCTCTGGAGCTGATTAGGCAACTCCACAGTAAACCTCTCATGTAGACGTACTCACTGAGAATTAAATTTGGAGTTCTCAGCATTGCTCCACATAACCAGCATGTCATTTTCTATTGTGTTCAGTGACTTAAAAATATATTTTTAGGTACTGAATGCTTTTAGGAGAGGTGGGCAAATCTGTCTTTTGCTGCATGAAGCAGTAGATGATCAGATTAATAGTCTAATTATGCCTGGTGTTTTCAGAAAAAAGAGAGGGGTTAACATGAAGCCTGGAATATACCCAATGTTGTTGTTTGTGCTGTCTGCCATCTTGTCACTATGAACAGCCATATGGTCTGGCTGACAGCATGTGAACATAATGTGTAGAATAATCTGTTATAGTCCTATTCAGAAATAGCTAGGAATGTGCATATGCATATTACAGAGAACACTTGGTTTCTCATAGTTAGAAATGGCAATTAAGCTGTGCCTAGGGAAATGGATTTGGCCTGAATATGGTCAGATTTATTTGGAAAGGACTGTACTTCTGCAAGTGTCAAAAAATCTATCAAACTGCTTTTAGCTCCAAATCATTAAAAAGTCAACTAGATGTGATGTTGACCTTTATAAATATGTGTATGTATGTATATCTATACACACACATAAATATATATGCAGATATTTTATATCAGGCTCCAAAAAAAAAAGATTATTATAACCGCTTCACAGTTTCTGTATAGTGAAATCTTGAATGCTAAGTCAATAGTGTGTTGTTTCGTGAGCGCCCTAAGTTACTACTTATTTTGTAGTGTGCAAATAGTATAATAAACTATCAAATTGCCCATCAAGCATTACCGGGGAGGAGGGATGGGCGGGGACAGGCCAGCGCTGCACCACCAGCACCCCATGCTGCCACTGCCTCCAAGAAGCAGAGCCCGGGGGTGGGGGGGGGGGTTGTGAGGCCAGTGCTGCTTGCCTGTTCCCCCACCTCTCTCCCCGGTCTGGTCCCTCAGTCCCTGTTTTCATGGCAGTGCTCCACCGTGTGTCTCTGTCTGTGCAGAGCATTCTGATTGGCTGCTGACACAACCAACCAGAGTGTAAATAAAACATTACAGACACAAAGCCAAACAAAATAAGGCTTTTATAATATTAGAATGATTATTATAATGCAGTATATGTATTTCATGTTATTTTGACGTCTATGGACACTTCTACATGTGGTGATATAAGGTGAATTAACCATTTTTAAGGCATATTAAAGGCACGGGTCTACATGTGTTTACCTTTAATGTGCCTTAAAAATGGTGATTTTAGGCTAATCGTGCCAAAATTTAATACCTGCTTAAAGCAAGTATCAAATTTAGGTGCAATTAGTTAAGGTGGCTTAATCTACATATAGATGCCATAAGGCACCTTAATGCCATGTGACTGAGTGGGCCAGAGCTGACCCTGAGGGACCCTGTGCTGCCACCAGGTGCCACCAAGATGAAGAAACAGTGGGTGCTGTTCTGCAAGCACAGATGCTGCAGCTGGAGTGGCAGTTCTGGCAGCAGCAGTCCCTATTAGTGTGTGCTAAATCAGCAGAGTGGGCAGGAGGTGCGAGAGCTCCTGCCAAAGCCCAGGAGAAAGCCCCCCGCACCCCAATGACTCACTGCAGAGGAAGGGGGCAGTGAAGCATGGGCAGGGCCTTTGCTAGTCACTTCCCTGCACCTCTCCCTTGGAGTGGGTTTGCTGGCTGGGTAACGTAGCCCTGCACGGGCTGGATAGCTCACTGCCCACCTGAGATTCAGGCTCCCTTAGAAGGCTGCGCTGGGACTCTTACTCTGGACAGCAGGTAGGCTGAGATTGCATCTGCCCCCAGCACCCAGCATGGCTTTCCCTGCTCCACCTGCCTCAGTCCTGGCCAAGCACCTGGACTCCATGCCAGACACCACAGGTGGGAAAGGCAGCATCAGATCCTGGGGGCTCTGCATGGCTCAGCCTAGGCAAGATGGGCACAATCCAGCTGAGTGCTCAGCTCTCTTTTTGGCCTGACTGATCCAAGGCTGAGCCACCAGCCGCTTTGCACCCATCCTACCCAGGCTGAACCATGCAGAGCCTCCAAAATCTGTTGCCACCTCTCCCACCCACAGAATCTGCCATGAAAGCCAGGCATTTGCCTGGGACAGAGGTTAGTGGAGCAGGGAAAGCCATGCAGGGCACTGGGGGCAAACACTGTCTCAGCCCACTTGCTGTCCCAGTTGGGAGCCCCATCATGGGCTTTTAAGGGTTTCTGAATCTGCCCCTGCAGGGCTGCATTGCCCAGCCAACAAACCCACCCCTAGAGAGAGGCATGGATGAGCCACTAGCAAAGGCCCTGCCCATGCTACGCTTCCCCCCTCTCCTCCAGGGAGTCATGGGGAGTCTTTCCCTTGTGCTTTTACAGGAGCCCTTGTGCCTCTCTCACTGACTTACTGCACACTGACAGGGACCATTGGTGCTGGAACTGACACTCCAGCTGCAGAGTCTGCACTCGCAGAACATCACCCACTGCTTCTTCATCTTGGCAGCACCTGGTAGTAGCATGAGGCCCTGCAGGCTCAACTTTATCTCTGACGATTGGAGGCAGGAGCATGTCAAGGGGGTTAGAGCTGGTGCCGGTGCCGGGGCCAGGGCTGAGGTGCTGGGGTTCTCGAGGGCAGGGGAACTCAATTCCCAAGATGAGTGCTCATTCCTTAAGGAGACGATACTCAGGGCCCAAGGGGTGACAATCCCAACAAGAAGCAAGGGGGGCAAGAGTGCCCAAAAGCCTCCCTGAATCACCAAGGATGTCCAGGAAGGCCTGGTTGCCAGAAAGGCGGCATACACCCGGTAGAAAGAGGGGGGCTATCTCCAAAGAAGAGTATACCTCCACTGCTCTGGCCTGTAGAGGGGCTCTTAGGAAACCTAAGGCGAACATTGAGTTAGGACTAGTGTCCAAGATCAAAGATAATAAAAAGTCCTTTTTCAAATATATAGGGAGGATGAAGAAGGAAGTGTGGGGCCCCTGCAAGATGCACTGGGCAATCTGGTGGTTGCGCCAGAGGAGAAGGCAGACCTCTTTAACAAATTCTTCACCTCCATTTTCTTGTGCAGGGACTGGGACTCCCCACCGTGTTTCAAGACAGACTCGAGGGGAATGCCTCAAGACCTAAGATTGAAGAGGACCGGGTTAGAGAGCTTCTGGAGGGGCTGGATGTGTTCAAGTTAGCAGGTCCAGATGCTCTCCACACCAGGGTGTTGAGGGAGCTAGCAGGGGTTATTTCAGGGCCCTTGGCATGGCTTTATGAGCGCTCGTGGTGCTCAGGCCAGGTGCCAGATGATTGGAAGATAGCCAATGTGGTCCCCATCTTTAAGAAAGGGAGGAGGGAGGACCCAGACAACTATAGGCCCGTCAGTCTTACCTCAATCCTGGGGAAACTCTTTGAGAAGATCATCAAGGAGCACAT
>NW_005841978.1:2187250-2207085 GCF_000455745.1 Alligator sinensis | reverse complement strand
CTGGGGGTCTTTAAGAAGTGGCTCGATGCCTACCTGGCTGGGGTCACTTGAGCCCAATTTTCCTCCTGCCCAGGCAGGGGGTCAGACTTGAAGATCTACAAGGTCTCTTCCGACCCTACTTCTATGTCTCTATGATCTGTGAATATTTTGAGAAGCAATAATTGCTTAGTAATATCTTTTATGGGACCAACTATATGGTTTAGAGATGTTAGATAATCTTTCAGGCATAGGTATTTCCTCAGGTCTGGAACAGGTGAAGATAGTGTCTGAAAGACACCATCTGTCATTTCAAAAGCTGTTTCTGACTGTATATGAGACTCAATACAAAACTCTTGAACGAGTCTCATATGCAGTTTTGTTTTGTTTTGTTTTTTCCTTTCCTTTTCTTTTCTTGTTCTCAAATTTAAATAGAAAAAGAATCTGGAGTGGTAAAGATCTTCTTAGAAGTTAATTGCACATTTATTGTCAGAACAACTAAGATGTCCATGCTATATCCACAGCATTCCCTTCATCCACCCAAGTAGTAACTATGTCAAAGGAGGAGATCAGGTTTGTCAGACACACTTTGTTTTTTATAAAACCATGCTGACTTATTTCTGAATTCTTCCCACACATAAAAGGTAAGACTGACCCTCTTTTCATAGGAGTTTATCTCCCAGTAATCATCTGATTTTATTCTGCTAATTATTGGCCTGCTACCCTGGGGAACAGGGCTGTGCGAAATTTTGCCGGCTGTTTTGTTTTGACACTGTTTCAACTCATTTTGAGCTCAAAACAACAGAATCAAAGTGAAATGAAGGGCTTCAAAACAGCCTCGAAACAAAATGAGGGCAGTTGAAACATTTCAAAAGTTTTGAAATGTTTTGAGTTTAGAAGCTGAAGCTGGGCTAGGCTGCAGGGAAACAGAAAGTAAGGAGATGGAGGAGGAAGAGTAGGGAAGGAGTACTCTCATACTGACTGTGTAGCTGGCCAGTGACTGTCATCCTTCCCTGGGGTCCCTTCCAATCCCAGTGCACTGGGGGAGGGATAGAAAAACAGCATAAAAGGCAGCATTGTTTGAACTGCCCTGATTTCTGCCTTGGGGTCTAACAGGTACTGAGATGTGTCTTCCAGCAGCTCAGGAGTGTTAGACAATGAAGGCTACTACTAGCATTGATTTGAATGATTTCCTACTTGCTAGCCTAGCCTAGCAAGTGGGATTTCAGAATACCTTTTGCTTTCTTCTAGACCCTTTTATTTTATTATTATATTCATTGATTGTTCCTTCTCAGGAGACAGAGTTTTTTTTTTTGTGAGGAATGTGCCCCCACAGGTAGTTGGGTATTCTTGTCTTAGATAGAGTCTGTTGTGCAGTTTGTGGGGGTTCTGAAGATTGTTGGCAAGTTTTGTATTTTGAGCTGTAGCAAGTCAGCTTCTGGTGATGAGGTTAGGTTAGCAAGGTTCAGTTATTGTTTGAATTTACCATCCACTTTTCAGATCTGGGCCTATGAACTTCACTTCATCAGCCCCCTAGGTACAGAAATTCATGGACTCAATGTAGACATTGGATTTATGACACACTATAACCTGCCAGACATCTGACTTCCCAGGTACCTCTGCACTTTTACCTGCACTGCTACATCCCCTCCCCACCTACCACCTCAGCATGTCCCTCACTCCCTGACACCTCCATTTCCATTTTCACTAACAGACTTTCTTGTCTGCATTGTATGCCAGCCTCTGGCTGCTTTACTATTCCTTCCATACAGGAACAGCACACATACAGACTAACCGCAGGTGCTTCCTCAGCCCAACAAAGGGTTTTTCAACCCACAAGCCTGTTAAGATATATTTCTGTAACTAAGATATATTTCTGTAACTAACTATTCAGTTGGTCAGCTAAAACATACCAGATTAGATTGACCCAAAGGAAAAGACCTTGTCTGCCGGTCCCATATCCTCAGGCCCCTAGCACCTGACTGGAAGGATGAAAGGCCCTGGGCACATCTAAGCCCCAGGGCTGGGGCTGGCAGGAAGAGTTGTCTGGTAGTTGCTGGAGAAAAATCTCCTGCAGGAAAGGAAAAAAAAGACACTGTGACAGTTTGGCTGCCTGAGATGCTGCTGGTGCTACTGTGCTGCTTATTAAGTTATTACCTGTTGTCATGTAAAGTGGCAGACCAGATTCAGGCTGTAGGGGAGGAGGAGACCTCATTGGAGAACACTACCATGTTGTGTAGAGGCCGCAGTGCCAGTGAAAACGCTGCTTAACACACACACAGTATCACCCATGTCATGAGTTTTGCTTGTCAGCAGCCTGAGGTGCAGTTTCCCAGAAACCCTTGTACCTATTTTCTTGAAACTTGGCACACCTTGTGGCTTCAGCAGGGGCTACTAACCCTGCAGTTGTCACCATGCTGTGCCTTAACATACACAAGTGACATGTGTTAAGGCACAGCATGTTGAGTTTTGCTTTCAAGAATTTGAGGTACAGTTTTCCAGAAACCCCTGCACTTATCTCCTTGCAGCTTTGTAGGCTTAATGGACTCAGAAGGGGATACCATATCTGTCAGTTTCATCTTAATCAGGCAAAAAATGACAAAGTTATAGGCAGTTTTGTATTTCCCCATCATAGCTTTTGGGCAAAACGTCGAAACAGCATCAAAACAGCAAAACAGTTTCGACAAAATGAAATGGAACAGTGGTTTCAAAATGAAATGAAACTTGAAATGAAACACTGTCCCACTGAAACATCGAAACTGAAGTTGAAACAGAATGGTGCTGTTTCACACAGCCCTACTGGGGAATTTCTCTCCCCCTTCTTCCAACTGTTTTTTACTATGTTTCATAGTTTCATAGTTGGTAGGGTTGGAAGGGACCTGAGCAGATCATCAAGTCCGACCCCCTGCCATGGTAGGAAAAAGTACTGGGGTCAAATGACCCCAGCAAGGTGTTTGTCTAACCTCCTCTTAAAGATCCTCAGGGTAGGAGCCAGCACCACTTTGCTTGGAAGTTGGTTCCAGGTCCTAGCCGCCCTGACTGTGAAGTAGTGCCTCCTGATATCTAGTCTGAATCTACCCTCTGCCAGCTTGTGACCGTTATTTCTAGTCACTCCTGGTAGTGCTCGGGGGAACAGGGACTCCCCCAATATCTGCTGGTCTCTTCTGACTAGTTTGTAACAGGGCACTAGATCCCCCCTCAGCCTTCTCTTGTGGAGGCTGAACAGGTTCAGGTCCCTTAGCCTCTCCTCATAGGGCCTGCCCTGCTGCCCCCTGATCATGCGGGTGGCCCTCCTCTGAACCCTCTCAATGCTGTCCACATCTCTTCTGAAGTGAGGTGCCCAGAACTGGATGCAGTACTCCAACTGCAGCCTGACCAGTGCCACATAGAGGGGGAGGATCACCTCCTTGGACCTGCTTGAGATGAATCTGTGGATGCATGACAAGGTGTGGTTGGCCTTCCTGACCGCGTCCCCACACTGTCAGCCCATGTTCATCTTGGAGTCAATAATGATTCCAAGATCCTTTTCTGCCTCTGCACTGACAAGAAGGGAGTTCCTCAGCTTGTAGGTATGCTGCTGGTTCTTCCTCCCCAGGTGCATCACCTTGCACTTGTCAGTGCTGAAACCTGTCCTGTTCTCATCTGCCCACCCCTGTAACCTGTCTAGGTCCAATTGCAGCCCATTCCTCCCTTCTAGCGTGCCCACTTCCCCCTACATCTTAGTGCCGTCAGCGAATTTGAATAGGGTGCTATTTACCCCCTTGTCCAAGTCACTGATGAAGGTGTTGAACAGCACAGGTCTGAGGACTGAGCCCTGGGGGACTCCACTGCCCACAACCCTGCGGGTCGAAAATGATCCATCCACCACCACTCTCTGGGTGTGGCCCTCCAGCCAATTAGTGACCCATTTGATTGTGTAGGTGTCGACACCACAGTCCCCTAGTTTTTTTTAATGAGAATGAGGTGAGAGACAGTGTCGAAGGCCTTCCTGAAGTCCAGAAAGACTACATCCACTGCTACCCCTACATCTAAGGATTTTGTGACCTGATCATAGAAGGCCACTGGGTTGGTCTGACAGGACCTGCCTCTAATGAACCCATGTTGGTTGCCCCTAAGCATAGCCTCCCCTGCTGGCCCCTTGCGGACATGCGCCAGGATAATTCTTTCAAAAAGCTTACCCAGGATCAAGGTAACACTAACTGGCCTATAGTTCCCTGGGTCCTCCTCCTTCCCTTTTTTGAAAATGGGAACCACATTGGCCCTTTTCCAGTTCTCTGGCACCACACCAGAGCACCAGGAGTGCTCGTAAAGCTGTGCCAGGGGTCCCGCAACGACCTCTGCTAATTGCCTCAGCACTCTGGGGTGGAGGTCATCAGAACCAGCTGATTTACTGTATTTTTGTACATATATCCTGCAGGGTATGCACGATTTTACAAAAAAAATGGATGGCTGTGGGCTATATGGGGGTGCAGGCTATTGATGGATTTTTTTCCCCCTGCAGGGCCCGGGCAGGCCGAGCTACACTGCTGCCGCCACAGGGGCCAGGGCAGGCTGCGCCACCACTGCCTCTGGGCCCGGGCAGACTGGGCTGTGCCACCACTGCCACTGTCATGGGGGCTGGGGCCAGGGCGGGCTGCACCTTGTCCCCGCTGGGCCCGGGCAGACCAGGCTGTGCTGCCATGGCCGCGGGGGCTGGAGCAGGCTGGGCTGCACTGATGCTGCTGCTGCCACTGCTGCAGGGGGCCGTGCTGAGCCTGTGCAGGCTGGGCTGTGTGGCTGAGGTGTAAGAGGGGGTGTGAGTGTGGGAGTCAGCATGTGTGTCAGTGCAAGGTGGGTGTGGCTGCAATGACAGACAGAAGTTCAACAAGCCAATTTAACCTAAATTAGTTAAGTCTGATACGACATCCATCCAGGTTTATCGTAAACCAGTTTCAGCCATTTTGAAAGAGATTTATGTGCACTGAACTTCTTTTGAGTTACAGATTTGAACCAGTTTCCAATAACTTATACTGATTTAAGTGTAATTTCTGTCCCTAGCTAAGGTAAATACAAGAACGTTAATGCTGTGAGATGGGAGAAGAAAATTTTCAAAAATATTCTAGACACAAATTTAAATTTTTTATTCTTATTTTAGTAATTCCTCTTCACCAAATCACTCACTAAAGTTTTAATTGTATTCAAATGTATATTCTAAATTCTAAGGTTTGGGCCATTATACTGAGATTGTTACAGAATTAGAATTGTCACATCCTCTTCAACTTAACTCTATAGCACAGTCTGAACTATGACAGAGCTCCCAGTACTATCACTTCCTAACATTAAGCTTCATGTCTTTTTAACGTTTTACCAAGTAACCAAACCAAATGAGAAGAATGAGGAAGAAGGATTAATTTCTTAACAGCCTCAAGATCAACTCTGCATTCCCTTTAAAAGAGTGTATAGGGATTGTCCTAATGCTTAAAGAATACTAACAGTAAGACGCCAATACCATATTTTTACAAATAATGACTTCTGGAGGTCGGACCAGCATTTGAGAGTTTAATTTGTTATATATTTTTAAGTTAAACAAAAAGAAGGAAGAAACAAACTTCCCTGTTATTATATAACCTATATTTTAAAAGAGCTGGAAAAATGTTGATTTTTATACTTTAGTGGAAAAAGGATGAATAAAGAAAGTAAAAAGTATACATTAAAGAGAGGACAGACAGTGTCACCTGGCAAGTCCATGGAAAAGCAGAAGATTTTCATTTAAGCTAATATTTTCCTTAATTGATTTAGCTTCTAATTATTGGTCTCATTCTGTTTTTATTTGTTGTGGAAATAAAATTGAGAATCAAAACCTGAATTTAAAAAAGTATTGTCATTATATCACAGTTTTATTTTGGTAGACTCTAAGGCTTTGTCTTCACATAGAGGTTTATTCAAGTTAATCTATAGTGTGAAATTGAAGTAGAATAAATGGTAATAATTAACACACTGTGTGGCTTCTCTTATGCTGAAATAAAAGTACTTTAGTTCAAATTATCTTAATTCACTTTGGAAATGGATTAAAATAATACAGCGTAAGGCACTTATACATTAGAAAAAGTGGCCATGCAGAGAATTAATCAGAAATAACTAGCAGTAATAGTAATCCCCAGCTGGCAAAATGTTACTCTTCCTAGATGTTGTAAGGTCAAATGCCTAGATTATATTCATTATACAAAATTATTATGTGTTCTATCTCATTTACATTAGTCAAATGTAAAAAAGGTTGCAAAGGTCCTGTCTATATCGGTATAAAGGCATTTCTTTGCTAAATAACTACATTTGTTTGAAGGTTCATTGCATCTCTCACTTGTTTTATGATTGTTTAGACAAATCCTTGCTGTTTCCTTGTTTTCATTTACTCTATTTGCCTAGCTTTCCAACAGGAAATTTACATAATATTCCAAAGTGGCTATAATTACTTAGCAACTGTACAAGTAGATTATTTATCTAAGAATTGACTATCTGGTCCTCTGCTCAAAGCAGTCATCCCTGATTAAACCATCCTAGTCAAGTGTCTAACCAGCTCTCCAAAATTTTCAGGGTTGGAGATACCACAACTTCCCTAGATAGCCCATTCCAATGCTTAACCATCCTGATAACCAGAAAGTTTTTCCTAAATCCAACCTAAATTTCCTCTGTTGCAGTTTGAGATGATTTATTCTAGTCCTGTTCCCTACAGCCACAGAGAAAAGGCTATCTCCATCCTCCTTATAATCACCCTCTAGATATCTGAAGACTCTTATCAAATACTCCCTCAGTCTTCTCTTTGTCAGACTAAATAACCATAATTCTTTCAGCATTTCACCATAAATCATGCTTCCTAAACATCTATTAATTTTTGTAACTCTATGCTGGCCTTTTCCCAATCTATCTGTATTGTTCTTGAAGTATGCGGCCTAACACTGGGCATAGTACTCCAGGTGATGCCTCACCAGGGCCACATAAAGTGAAAAAATCATTTCATTTTATTTGCAATAAATACCCGTGTTCATACAATCCAGCATGCTGTTAGCTTTTCATTTTTCAAAGAATAGCACACTGTTGACTCATATTCAGCTTAGGGCTTGCTGTAGCCTCCAAGGCTTTCTTTGCAGTATTGCAGCTGAGCCAGTTGTGCCACAGTCTGCATGAGTGCTTGTGATTATTTGACCATGTACATTGATGATTTGACCATGTACACGTGACAAAGAGTGACAAAAAATTGCCATTTGTCTAGCATAATAGCATCACCATGTAGATGTACAGGCTGTTTTTTCATGTCAGAATTTATTTAAACATGGCAACTTAGACCATTTCTGATTTATTTTAGTTTAATCATGGCCAATTTTTCTATGAAACTTAGTTTTATCATGGCAAATCCATCATGTGTATATGTTGCATACAGGTCAACTCGCCACTTTACTTGTTCCGATGGCCCTGCAATTTACTGGTAATTTCATATAATTTGCAGTTTAGTTGGCATGTATCTTGTGTAAGCATGGCCAAAACTTGGAATGGGCTTCCAAAGGAGGCGGTGCTCTCTCCTACCTTGGGGGTCTTTAAGAGAAGGCTGGATAGGCATCTGGCTGGGGTCATGTGACCCCAGTGCTCTTTCCTGCCCAGGCAGGGGGTTGGACTTGATCATCTGTTGAGGTCCCTTCTGACCCTAGCATCTATGACTCTATGAATGCTTTATCACAGCAGGTATTGTTGCAGAGCTCAACATGGATCAATGTTTTGCTGACAGATCAATCCTTCTACCTTAATTTATTAAAAGTTCATTAATTTAATTAAAAGTTATTTTTTAATGAAGCCTGTTTCTGTTAGTCATCTCAAAATTTACTCTACTCACACCTATGATGTGTGTTGGTACATCAAAGATAGTGGAGCTTGAGTTATGCCAGCAACCCTGGAGCACAAGACCTCCATTTTGTAATGTAAAATCCTCTACAGGAAAACAATTGGTGTCACTCAGTGAAAAACATTTACAATGGTGTTCACTGTGTACTGCTGGCATCCAGTTTGATACTGCTGACCCCTGTCTTAATATTTGCTCCTGACACTGCCAGACCCTGTTCTTCCTCTCACTGTTTCCTGATACAAAGTATCACACTGCACCACTTTAATGCAGGTATTTTACTCAGTACTTAAAAAAGGCCTTCACTCAGTGCTACAGCTTATAATGGCCCCCATTGTTGGGTTCCGCTGTGCACCACTGGTGTCTAGTTCAATGCTGCTGACCTGTCTTACTTGGTCCTCCTGACACTTTTAGGCATCCCCCTCACTTTCCTGATTTCACACACCCAGCCATATCTCGAGATTAAAAATTCCCAATACTAGATTTGCAATGTCTCCTAGCACCCACTTGTTTTTTAGAGACACCATCAGCAGTAACATAGTGTCTACTTATCAGAAAACTTCTACGCCCAATCCATGAATTAAGGCTTTGTAAATTACTCTGTATTACTTTGTACGCTCCCAAAATTTTCAAGCGTTCCCATTATCATAGCCACAGCTATGCCCCACACTCCAACATTGAAATTCCATGCTGTACACCATGGGATGGCCATCATGTACATGCAATTATTCTATCCAAACTGAAGGACTTTGCACCTGTCCTTGCTGAATTTCATCTGCTATACTGCAGGCTATTTCTCTAGTGTATCCAGTCATTTTGGATCATTTCCCCAACCTCCAGAGTGTCTGCAACTCCACCAAACTTGGTGTCATTCACAAACTTGCTAAGTGTGCACTCAATCACATATCACTAATAAAAAATGTTAAAATCTACTGGACCGAGGAAAGAATCCTGGAGAACCACACTTGATCCTTCCTTCCATTGAAACATTGAGCCACTGATGACTACTCATTGAGCATAATGATTTGCCCAGTTTTGTACCCAGCTTACAGTACTTCAATCTATTCTCTATTTCCTTAGCTTGTAATGAAAATGTCTTTGGAGGCTGTGTCAAAAACCTTGCTAAAGTCATGTTCAAGAAGGAAATCAGGTTGGTCAGGCATGACTTGGTCTTGGTGAATCCATGCTGGTTATTTCTGATCAACTTGTCCTGCTCTAGATGCTTTACAATAGGATCATTGAGGACTTGCTGCATTGTCTATCCTGGTATCAAGATCAGGGTGATTGGTCTGTAATTTCACAGATTGTCTTTCTTTCCCTTCCTGAAGATGGGCACTATATTTGTCATTTTCCAAGCACTAACCTGTTTTTCACTACCTTAGGCTACTTGCCTCCTTCCCTATCTTTGCTGCCAACTGCACTAGTCATCTGGTAGGTGATTCTATTTGTAAATAATGAAGTTAAAAATGAGTGCAATATTTCAGCCTTTTCTGCATCATCTGTAACTAAACTAACTTTTGAATTTAATACGGGACCTGCATTTTCTTAGTCTTCCTCTTACTTCTGAAATACTTTTATTTTTACCTTTTACATCCCTTGCCAGTTGTATCTCAAATTGTGCCTTGGCCTTCCAGATTTTCTCCCTGCATGCCTGTGCAGTGCTCTTATATTCATCCCTAGTACTATGGCCATGTTTCATATTTTGTAGGATTCCCTTTTGATTTTCAACTCAGTGAAGAGATGACTGCTTAATGAGGCTGGTCTTCTGTTGCACTTGTCTTTTTTTCATTGCACCAGCTCCAGAGAGTTTGCCTTCAGGTGCCTAGAAAGAAATGTTTTTCAAAAGTTATCAAAACAACCAGCTACAGCAGGAACCAGTCAGATTTTTTTTTAAATGCAGTGCAATTATGAATCAATATAAAAATATACTGTTGTGTAGCTCTCCCAGAACTATCAAGAAGGGACCTGGCTCTGTCCTCCTTCTGTTCCCCATAACCTTAGCAGTACTTAAATGCACTGTTACCTGTAAGCATACATGTTGTCTCTATGACTCCAGTAGGACTAAGCACATTTATGTATTTTTTGTCTGGCATTTCCTTCTGATGTTAGTTTTTGTCATAATCTTGCTTAAGAAATGGCTGAAAGTTGCCTGAATTACTTGTGTAGCTGTAATTGCTCTGAATGCTTTTGAACTGACTTAATTAGATTTGAACTGGTGTGAGGTGTCTGCTATTCATCAAGCCCAAGAGGTTATTTTTTCTAGGTTCTCACTTGATAGTACTTTCCCAAGGTTGTTAGCAACTGAAAATTGTGATCATTTAACACCTATCTAATGGCCTAAGTGAAATTAATTGCTAACCTTAAAACAGGTTCCAGTTGACAAGTGTACACATCACAGCTGGCACTAGTTTGTGCATAAGGTGACATAAAGTCTTGGCTAAAGCACATCAGCAGAGAGGAATGTACATTTATAATATCAGAAGGAAACCTTCACTGCTGCTGTCTGTGATGTCCTGGCTTTGTACAGGGACTGACATTTTAAAGCCTCTGGTCTGCTAGCTTTTACTAAATTCTTTTGAATCAATTTAAATAATATCACAGTGCTCTTTATTTTTGTAAATCAGATTGCTCTAATCTCTCACACAAACAGCAGGAGCCTATATTTGTAAATAATTTGGATTTTAAAGAGAGTAAGTTATTTGCTATGTACTCACTAGCAATTGCTATATAACTATATAACTTTTGAAAACTTTTAAGCTATAAATAAGACATGTTGGACAGTCATAGAAATAAAGGGTATTTCTTTTACCAATTTTATTTTAAATCAGGTCAGCCAGTTTTATAAAGCTTCCAGGAAATGGAAGATAATATGTGTATGGTTTATTGTCAAGGTGGGAAAAAAGCAATGCACAAGAGAACAGTTTCTGACCAAGAGAATAATTCTTGGAACATGTGGTTCAAAATGCCTTTGAACCACGTGTTCTGTATTCTCAGAAAAGTAGAATGTGACCAAATGAAGAAACTAGATGTAAATGAGAATTATGTTCTGATTTAGAGTATTTCCTCTGAGGCCACTTAAGCCTCCTCAAACCATGAGGTTAGTTCAAATGTTATCATTTAGAAGCTGTTCAAGCCATAGAAAATTGAAGACAGAAAGTAAAGGGCTAACTAACTGATCATGATAAGCCAATAGACAAGCACCATAAGTTGTGACAGGACAGTAGTTCATGATGCATTGAAGAAGAGGGAATTATCTGTACTCCATTATCCTGTTATAATTATAAATACAGGCAAAGGTGTTTGAAGAGTAGGCCATAAAACAGAGAAAGCAAAAAGTGTATCTGGATCATTTCTTTTTAAGATTAATATAGTTTAAAGAAAGTAATTGAAGACTGATTTGAATACATATTAGAAGTATTTTTGAATACATATTAGTTGGCCCCAGCAACTTTGAGAAGCGGGGCGTACCTCATCCCTTTTCATGGGATGCTACCCCCCGTCCTTTCCCCCTCCCCTGCCATCCATTTTTAACACTTTTCAGAGAAAAATACAAATATAGAAGAAACAAAGCATTTTGTGAATACCTGTTAGGACCTCTAATCCCTTCTTCACTGACTGTCCCAGCTGGGATCTTTTTATTTTTTAGCCCTAAATAATTTGAGTTATTTTACAACAGATAGCTGAGGGCAGGTGGCTCAGAGAGTTCTTACCATGATGAGTTCTACTCTCATCTTTCTAGCCTGTGAACACAATGGCCTGAGCAAGATGAGCGGCATTTCCCTATATATTATATTAGAAGTTTGCAACAATTTTGACATCTGCTGTCAGTGCACTGTTGCCTGTCTGCATCCCTGTTAGTGTTCAAGTAGGAACTCAGATTTCATGCATGTATTATCTCTCAAATTTGGAAACAAAGTCAGGGTCATTTCTGCTTTCTTCACTCAGACTTTGCCCAAGCACAAAAGAACTTGAGAAGGTCCAGTATTGATGCTGCCTTAAGGCCACAAAGAAACATATCTGTTCAGAGGATGTCCCATAGACAAAAGCATCAGCAGGATCAATGAATTGAAATGTGAAGTCCTTGCTGGGTCACCTGAATGCTAAGCTGCCACCCTTGAGAGTTTCTGATAATTCTTCAACATACTTTTGTGATCCATCATTTCCTGGATCTGGTGCAGAGTGAAGGGCTTAGAGTAGGTCCAGGAATGGGCCTTCCAGACTTATGCTGGGCCCTCCAGTCCACTGTGGAATCATACAGGTCCTTCCTGCAAGAGGTAGCTACCACAGGGAGGCAGCAGACACCTGTATCCACCTACCCTCACCAACCTGACCAGAGGCAATGGCACAAGCCTCATGACAGCACATGCTACCAGGGAGACTGGACACCTTCCACCCATTCTCCATCACTCTTCCCGGGCCAGCAACTGCCACCAGATGGTCAGTGGCAGTGAAGGGAGGCTTCTCTGGCAGGTCATTGGTACATCTCCCCATATTCTAGCTACCCTGGCAGGCTGAAGCCTTGCACCCCATGGCATAGCTAGACACTAAACAAGAAGTGGAGGCCTGAATGGCATGCCCACCAAACACCCTGGCAAGGGCAGCCTTTCCCTTCCCTTCCCTGGGTGATGGGAAACTCCAGTCCTTATTGCTGATGAAATGGGAGGATAGACCCAGGTACTGTTTGCCCTCACAAAGCTCCCCAGCAGTGCAGACCCACCTATGGAGATCCCCATCAGGTACCACGCTCCTTGAATCCATCCAGCTCACATTGAGGGGGCATGCTTCCATGCTACAGGTCACCCAAGGATCATAGAATCATAGACAATTAGGGTTGGATGAGACCTCAGGACCATCTATTCCAACCCCCTGCTCATGAGAACTAAATCATCCCAGCCAAAGCTTTGTCCAGCCGGGTCTTAAAAACCTCCAAGGCTGGAGACTCCACCACCTCTCTGGGTAACTTGTTCATGTTTTACTACCCTTCTAATAAGAAAATCCTTCCTAATATCTAACCTAAGCTTCCCTTGCTGCAACTTGAGACTGTTGCTTTTTGTTTTGTCATCTGCCACCACTAAAAACAGTCTAGCTCCATTCTCTTCTGAATCCCCCTTCAGGTAGTTAAAGGCTACTATTAAATCCTCTCTCTGTCTCCTCTTCTTTAAACTAAAGAATCCCAGTTACCTCAGTCTTTCTTCATCAGTCATGTCCCCAGCCCACTCACCATTTTTATTGCCATCCACTGGACCCTCTCCAATTTGTCCACATCCTTTCTGTAGTGAGGGGCCCAAAACTGAACAGAGTACTCCATATGTGATCTCACCAGTGCTGAATAGAGGGCAATAATCACTTCCCTTGACCTGCTGGCAACACACCTAACAATGCAGTCCAGTGTGCTGTTAGCCTTCTTTGCAACAAGGGCACACTGTTGGTTCATATTCCATACCTTATTGTCCACTGTAACCCCCAGGTCCTTTTCTGCAGAGCTGCTGTGCAGCCAGTCAGCCCCCAGCCTGTACCAGTGCATGGGATTGTTCTGTCCTAAGTGCAGGACTTTGCAGCTGTTCTTGTTGAACCTCATGTGATTTCTTTTGGCCCAATCCTCAAATTTGTGTAGGTCACTCTGAATCCTAGCCCTACCCTCCAGCATATCTAGTACATTGGGTCCTATAGGGAGTGTCAAGCCCAACACTTAGTATGAAAGATGTTTACTGAAATGTGTTAGAGAAGTTGATAGCAGGACACTGAAAAAGAAGTGGGGAGAATGAAGGGTTCACGGTCACATACAGGTCCCCACCAAGCATGCTTTCCTTTTCAGCAGAAGATTGTCCCAGAAAATAGTCATCCAAGGCCTCCCTAATCAGAGCAGCCTGGCATCCAAAGTCTCCAATGTGGGTGTGTCCAGATCTACCCTAAATCTTCCTGGAAGACTTATCTGCCACCTCACAGTTGTCATAAAGCTGGGTATGTTCATCAGCTTGAGTTCAAGGCAGACCACTAGGACCTTCCAGTGGGCCTTTATGTGCTCAAAGGTGCATTTCACTACCATTCAGCAGCTGCACATCCAGGCACAGGCAGTGTGTAGCTTCATGATCCAGGGAAAAAGTAGGTAGACTGGCATGTGATGATTAAGGAAGGTAAGGGCACCCCACCCAAATCCATATTGGGAGTGCCTGGGGCGAAACTACCCTGCTCCATCTTCTACAGGAAAATAGAGTTCCTGAATATGTTCCTGGCTTGACCACCCAACATGGATGAACTGAGGACCTAGTTCCTCAAGTATGGCATCACACAATTCATGCACAACTGTCATTGCTGTTTTCAGGCAATGCATTGTAACTGACCTATCAAGGTGTAATTGGGCCATTGGCCCATGCACAATTACCATGCCCCTAACATGGCCACCTACTGTCATCTCCTCTTCATAGTCCCATACACAATGCCACCCCCCACTCCCTCAGTAAATTGCAAGGATGGGAGGCAATCTGCAGCTATTGCCATCTGATATCTAGCCACTTCCCCAAACCATTTGCCACTTCCAGAGCCCAGAAGCATCCCCAAGCCATGAGGCACTCCAGAGCACTGAATCACTCCTAAGCCATGAGCCAGACCCATAGCTCCAGAACCCTGAACACACCACTAGTCAACATTTCCCTTAGAGTTGCTAAAAATTACCAGTAGCTGGTGCAGCATTGTCAATTTTCTTCTGTTCTATGAGGGTCTCATCCAAGCTTTCCCCATCTTGTGTGTGTAGGGGTTAGGGCTGGAGCTAGGGCTGGGTCAGGGCCTGGCTGGGGAATAAGTCCAAGGAGCAGACATCCTCATGCTCCTTCATGGCCATTTTGGTAGCAAATGTCAGAGAGGCGACTCCATTGATGTTTTTGTTCTGATCATTATCATGCTGCACTATCTTGGCTCTGGATTTAGGATTTAGGATCCAGATACCTTGTTAAGGGCAGGGGAACCCACCTTCAGACCGACCACAACCTTTCCACTTGATAATAGGCAAATTTATTGATACACAGTCATAACAGAAAAAATCAATACAAACAATAAAGCAATTCTATATATCTACCAAATCCTAGGGCTGTCATCAGAGTCAAAGTACATCTGGTCAGGATGCAGACTCCACTCTGAGGCTCTCTTAGGTGTCAGATGTCAGCATGTCAGCATGGCATGTCAGTATTCTGGAGATGGGATGCCAAGGCCCACAACCCGCCTCCAGTGGGGTGCATGAGATGGGTTGCTGGTATGCCATTGGTCCATGATGGCCTTGGAGACCCTTCCCAGGGGACAGGGATGGGGATAGGGACCCCTCTCAGGAAGCAGGTGGAACCCGGGTGGGGGGGGGCGGGGACTGGGGCAGAAATGAAGAGAAGCGGGGACAGGAAGGAAGAGAAGGAGGTACAGGGACCCTTGTTACTCCCAAGTCTCTGCTTTTGTATTCTCCTTCTCTCTTGATGACTCCTGATGACTCTACATTCGTGGCTATCTCTGGTTGGTTCCGCTGTGTGGTCACACATCCACATAGCCCTCCGGCCCTTTTCCTAATTTGGTCTGTTCCCCCAAAACTGGGACCCAGGCCTCCCCACTGCTCTGGGGCCTTGTAGCTGGTGTCACTTATCTTGTGTTACGGGCAGTACAGTACATACTTCCTCAGTTCTCAGGCTTTGTGTCCTTGTTGTGTTAGACCTGTCTGCCTTGAAAGCTATGATCTCATGTTATGGGATGCCCCCCTCAATTCTCAGGCTGTGTCTATCCATTGACCTTGTCACGCTAGATAGCCTGTCTGCTTCCAGGGGTATATGGAACTCTGTGTGTGAACCTCAGGCTCTTACAAATCAATTAACCCCTGCTGCCCATATTGAACCCTTATAATGCATATATCTATACCTATAAGCCAATTCCTAAAAAACAGACCTTTAAAAACCGTTTCTAAGCCAACATACTGGACCCATGATTATGCAGTACATGGTGTGGTGGGGAGTAATAGCATGGTCTTCCTCAAGAATCCAGGACATCTTCACATAAAAGAGGAATATAGTCCTTGAACAAGATCTTGCTGGTGTCCTTCCCTAAAATGTTTTGCTACTTCATAGGCTTGATTTTAATTCAGACCTGTCACCAGTCCCACTGGAGCTCTTGAGCCACCATGTAGGCTATGATATGCTTACAGCCTGCCTGGTGTTGCTGCCTGCCTTTCTTGCCCTTAATGGTGATGACAATGGTTCTCTCTGTGCCCCAGATTGTGATGAAGTTCAACGCATCACAATGACTCTAGTTCAAGGCGTGGCTGCTGAGATATGAGGAAGGTATTCTCTGGTCCAGTTTTGGGTGCCCCACTTCAACAAGGACATGGAAAAACTTGAGAGAATTCAGAGAATAGCCACCCATATGATCAGAGACTTGCAAGGTAGACCATATGAGGAGAGGCTGGGGGACCTGGACCTCTTCAGTCTAAAAAAGAAAAAGCTAAGAGGGGATTTGGTAGCATCTTACTGCTACATCAGGGGAACACATCAAGAGCTCAGTGAACAACTGTTCACCAGGGCTCCCTTGGGAAAAAACTAGGAGTAATGGCCACAAAATCCTGGAAGACCACTTCAGGCTCAACTATAGCAAAAACATCTTTACAGTCAGGGTGTCTAGACTGTGGAATAAACTCCTTCCAGAGGTGGTGCAATTACCTACCCTGGAAATCTTCAAGAAGAGACTGGACGGTCACCTTGCTGGACGGTCACCTTGCTGGGGTTCCTGTCTAGTGCAGGGAGGTTGGACCCAATGATCTTGTGAGGTCCCTTCCAGCCCCTAACAATCTATGAATCGATGAATCTATGATCCAGTTTTATTTGTGAAGCTAGCTGATTGTTAGCTTCATGCTGTACCATTTGAGCAAAAGTTGTGGATGTCAGTGAACCTCAGGGTGTCAATGGGTTGTTTGAGGTAGTGCCATGCGGGTTGGGGTATCACCTGCTAGAGCTGGGTGGGGATGTCAACTTCAGGCTAGTACTGCCCGAATGTGGCCTGGTTCTACCTTCTTGGGCAGCAGAGTTTGGGTGGGTGGCTAGACTGGCCTTTGACTCCCTAGAATAGCAGGCGTATGGATGCTTGGAGCATTGCATCCTGGGATGCCAGAAGACAACACATTTCTCATATTATCACCATGGAGCAGTCCAATGATAGCTGAACATGTGTTACTTAATACAATCTGGGGATAACCCTCATGGAAAAAGTTAGAACTTTGCTACAATGCAAGCACACTTATGACCTGTTTTACTGTGTTGATGTGTGATCGCTTCTGTTTTAAGTGCATTTAACACATAGCAAGTGTAACATGAAAAATGGCTCTTTGTGTTGCAGCAGTTACAACTTAATTACTAACTTGTGAAAAATGTGTCCTATACATATATTGTAAACTATAACTAGATTTGTAAGTATCTATGTACGTTAAACTTAACTAGTAAAGAGAGTAAGGGGAAAATTAATGGATTTTTTAAAACTTAATTTGATTTTTCTGGATTTTTTTTCCCAACTAGTGTTAGACTTTAGGAGTATAAGTAACTTACAGATAAATGAATGCGTGGACTCACCATTTGAATGAATTGTCACTAGTAATTGTGATTTTGTAAATCTTTGCAGATTGATCCAAGTGTCACATTGTATAACTATCCCCCCTGCTCCAGCTGCTCGAGTCCATTGATTTTAGAAGGCTGACATAAAGGATTAATCAGCCTTTAGCTTCTTATTTGACCTTTCAGGAAAATATTCTTCTTGCATCATTCAGTCTGTGTTTGGTATTTGTTGTTATTGTGACAAATTGCATGCATACAAGGGTGTCTTTAGGCATGAATGTAGAAGTTATTGGGGATATTAACTATCACATTAGATAGTACATTAATAACACACATGATTGGTTTGGGCTTGCCAACTTTTAATCTCACTGATGGATCTACATGTTCAATTAATTTGCAGAGAGAAACTCTGGCACAGTTTGTGCCTGAGTCAGCTGCTTCCAGGTGAAGTGTCTTCACATGCACCCAGGACAGAGACAGGGTGGAGCAGCTCCAGACTGGCAGGGGGGTTGGAAGGTCATCCTCAGGCCACAAATGCTGGGGTTGGGTATTGGAGGGGCTGGCTGGGGCACGAAGGCACTAAAGTGTGGGGCTAGGCTGCAGGCAGCCCCCACACTTTTGCACTCTCATGTCCCAGCCAGCCCTGGTCATCATCTACACAAGCATTTTGGTGAAGTTAATTACTCCACTGTATTGTCTCCAATAGAACTATCTTATGGTGCAGTTAATTCATCTACTTCATTTTGATACCAGCATTCATGTAGACAGTGGGCACATTTACACATTCACCGGACTGTGCAGCTGTTACTGTGCAGTTATTTAGTACTTGCTTAAGCCAACTTTTGCTTAAGCAAGTACTAAATAACTGCACAGTTACTGGCTTTACTGCACAGTCCTGCCACCACACAATTATTTTTAGCTGGTACTGCACAGTAGCAACAAGGTACTGCACCATCACTGTCCATGCCTGAAGATGCTACATCATGGTAGCAATTAGCTATGGCACAGTAGCTCATTGCTAGGGTGACACAGTGTCTCATGTAGATGTGCCCAGTGATGCTTTACTGCAGAGCTAATTAGTCAGCTCTGCAGTAACATGCACATGTAGATATCTATGATTTTTATGATACATTTAGGCTGTTCTTGTTTGACACAGAAAACTCTTTTAGGTATGCCCTGCATTGGAATCTCATTCTACTCTAGTGTGGTCCTCTAGTTTCTTTAAGCCCACAGTTTTCACTTGTATGGCTGAAACAATTGTAAATAGCTGTCACAAGAATATTAAAATAATTGTCTCCAGCTTTCATTTTCACAAAATAAATAAAAAAAAAAGACTTATGTGTTTCTCTAGGGCCCATGTCTGTTTTAAAGTGTAGGGGTGAAATACTATTACACTTTAGGTGCCTAAATGGTAATTTTCCAAACACATATGTAACAGGCTGCAGGCAGGCAGCCTGGGGCAATTAGCCAGGTGGTAACAGGCCACCTGCAGCCTCTGGCTCAGGTTAATAAGTAATGAAGAAAAGTTGATTGGCTAACCAGGAAAAGGAAGTGGGGAGGAGGATTTGGTAGGAAGAATGTGTGCATGAAGAGAGAATTCCTTAAATGAAGATGCATGGGTGAGCACTAGCCTTGACTGGGATTGTTTATTTTGGAATTGTTTTGTATTAGCATCTCTGTGCCTTGTGATGGAGATTAATTTGGGGATTTGAAGCTTGTGTTGCTGGGAACATGCTATAGGTGTGTTCATGTGGATTGTATGCTTTTTGTCTAGCTCCTGGGAAGCAGGAGAACCCAAGGTATTATAGTTTGTGTTTCTGATCCTAGAAATAAACTGTTGCTGGTGTCAGATTAAAGGGCTCCAGGACTTGCTTACAGTTTGCAATTCTATTATCTGTGTAGTTTGAATTTGTTGGCATGCAATCTTCTTTGGAACATGTTCAGTAAGTGATACATTGTCTCGGTAGGTACAGTGATATATATGTTTAAGTTCCCAGGTTAGGAAGGAGGAGAGCACCTTCCTATATCTACCACCAGTAGCTGAGTGGCTCAGGTTTATAGAGACTTTTCACCTAGGAGGGAAAGGGGGTTTGAACCTGCATCTCCAGTTTCTCAGCACAATGCTCTAATCACACTAAAGACTTGGCATTAGCAAGGCCCTTCTCCAGTTGTCCATTTGAAGCTAAGCCTACCTCTCTGGCTCATTCCAAATCCAGTAAAGCTAATAGACTATCACCAACTGGTTTTATTGGTCTTTATATCAATTATTTACAGAAGGGTTCACATTACCCAGATGGGAGCAAATTAAAGAATGAATTCCTAGGACCTTCTAAATAGTGACATTTGAGAGTTCCCAAGTGATAGCAGGCAATTAGGGGCAAAATTCTAGCAGGAATTCCAAGTAGTTAATTTTTATTCAGTTA
>NW_005841978.1:2185245-2187240 GCF_000455745.1 Alligator sinensis | reverse complement strand
TGATACTGTTCATCTTGAGACTGATGGAATGCAATACAAACAAGAACATGCTGCTTGGAGTTAATGGCCTACAGAAGGAGGAGTGGAGGTCTAGAAAGCAATGAATCCTCTTGGGGAACCACAGGGGGGGGAGGGTGTATGCAATCTCAATAAGCCATGACAGGGTGTGCTCTGACTGTTGGTTGCATGCCTTGAATGAGATATAAGCTGAAGGCTAACTGTCTTCAACCACCCAAGAAATGCACTAACAGCCTGCTAATACATATCTTGAAGAGGCTTATTGCCATTAGTACATGGCTCATTAATTTTACATTTCATTTAAAAAAAAAAAAAAAAAAAAAAAAAACAACAACAAAAAACCCCACCTTTTCCAAACAGTTTTATGATGGTTTTTCACTATGACAAACAGCCTCGATTAAAGTGATGAGCAAATAATAGGGGAAAAAGAAGTAAATACACTTCCCTCCCCCCCCCCCTTACTATTTTTTAACATATTAATCTTTTCTAGCTTTTTCTTTTGCTAAGGCTACTTAGACCCCTCTCTTCTAACCAGTGTTTTTTGCTATGCTTTTACCAGCAATTTGTATAACCAAGATTAATAACCAATTTTAGATCATATTATATATTAAACCATATGATATAAATAAAATGTTGCATTCTGCATTAATTATTGCTTAACATATTACACTGTACTGAATTAAAGTTTCCTGAAACAGCCACAAAGTATAAGTTGTCTGTGAGGCAAAACAGGTATGTTGAAAATAATCGGTTTTTCTTATTCAACTCCTAACTTCCATCTTTACTCTATTCTTTCATGGTGCTTTATATTTAAGAAATGTTAAATAATACCTTGAAGATACTTGGTGCTAAGGAGGACTCAGCCAGTCTTCTGCTATTGAAAATATCAAAGGAGAAAATATTCATTTGACACTGCTTGGAATATTTTCTCTCAGTGCTGCTTTGCATGTGAAGAGACCAGCATCCACTTCTGAACTCTGCTTATCTGCTAAGGGCCCTCCTACAAAGTAACCATTTCTTTATATTTAAAACAAACAAACAAATCTCAAATGAAGGAGCTCAAAGAGCTTTTCAAAGTCAACCAAACAGAGATTTCCTTTCTAGTGAGTAATACTTGCTTTTTAAGCACAAAAATAGAGCCACAAAACAACAACACATCATATTATATTTCACTAATGTGCATGTTTTACAGCACCTTTATATTTATGCCCTTATTTCCCAGTACTATTCTAAGTCTGGAGTTGGGCACCCAGTCACCAATAAAATGTATAAGGAGACCTGGAAACTTTAGACCTTGTCACACATTGTACTTCAAGATGTTCAAATATTTATAGGTGTTAGTGCTAGCTTGAGCTTAGAGCAGTAACAGCTTAAGGTTAAAGACCTTCTCTGACTCCCCGATCTGCAGATCTGCCTCTTACCACTAGAGGGCAGGGTTCAGACTAGGAGCTATAATTGTGAGTTACCACAAGAAAAGTGGTGAGCAAGGACAGGTGTCTATCTCTGTTCTAGGTGGGTGTGTATGAGAGATGAGCTGGGGTGGAGGGGGAGAGGAGGATAGTTAATGGGATGGGTAATGAAGTGGGAGGTGAGAAGAAATGGGGGTGGGGGGGGTAGGTGGTGAAATGAAGGAAGTCCAGCTACTGATAAATAAATGAAAGAAGATGTCACTTTAATAAATTGGGATTTGGGGTGGGGGTTGTGTATTCCCATGTGGCTACAGGCTGGGAGCAGTGAGGGAAGGCACTTCTGGGGGAATCTACTGCCCCTGCCTGGCAAAAGAATCACCAGCTCATGGGGACCTGATTTGACCACTTAACCTGTTCTTACTCCTGTGCCCCACATCCATGTGCTTCAAACTGGCTATCTGGCATGTGCTCTGTAGGCTGTTTGCACAAGAATGCACATCTGGGGTGGGAAGGTCATACCTCTGGGGGTGGGAGGTAGAGTTAGCTTCGTACCAGGCCGCCCCCCCCC
>NW_005841978.1:2164837-2185235 GCF_000455745.1 Alligator sinensis | reverse complement strand
TGGGGGGGGGGGGGAGGGAGAAAGTTTTGTCCGCACAGAACAGGAGGATGGGGAGCACTGCATCCCGGGATGTTGGAGAATTGCAACTTGGGTGTCTTATCTGTGGGGACTGGCCATACAATAATGTAACATGAGCTGGGTAACTGGGGTGGCATAACTCCTAAGCTGCCTACAGTATGCTTAAAACTAAGGTAGTAATGTGTGAACAATCCAGAGGTTAAGAGCTCCAGTAGCCACTTAAAATGAATGTGTAACAAGGCCCTAAGATTCATGGAGAACAGAATGGTGAGAAGAGGACCACCTACATTAAGCAGTAGGAAATGCTGAAAAGAGGGCATGGCTTAACTCCTGCCTCTCAATATAGTTAGGTGTTCAAGGGCAGCCTGAAAAGGTGAATATAGGACCATTTGATATCCTTAGCTGTGAATTCTCCTGGAGTGAGAGGATTGATCTGGTCCAGGCAATCTCCTCAAAAGCATTACTCTCAATAGCTCAATAGTTAGGATACTCATCTATGAATTACCATCTCTGCCTGTTTTAGAACCTTTTTTTTTTTTTTTTTTTTTTATTTATTTTTTTACATTCTAGGGAAGTGGCCTTATTGGGATGTTACATCAATTTTAGACCCTTTTCTCTGAATGCATGAATATCTAATTACAGATTGAGAGAGAATTTGACCTAAGAGTATTCAAGAACACTCATCTTGGATATCACCCATTGATTAGGTGATCCCAAATCTGTTGGGTACAATGAAGGGCCTGTACAAACATTTCATGCTTCAGAACAATTCAAGAGTGGCAAAGCTATTTGAAAAAGCTGGGGTTTTTTTTGTTTTTTGGAATTTTTTTTTTTTTCCTCTCCCATAATGTATGTAGAAACATGCATATTCCTGTTTTAGTGATGAAGGTCTCTCCATGGGCTGGCAAATGGTTATAATATAAAAAGGCTCTTCTAGCTAGAGCGTAGCTCTTATCAGGCAGTATCTGCAGTCACTATTAAATCAGGAATAAGGGTGATAGATCGGATTTTGGGATTAAAAGAGTGCATGTAATACCCAGAAATTGGTGTGAAAACAAGCACCAAGAAGGGTATTCTTATCTCATGATATTTCAGAGAATTATGAGAGCTTTTTTTTTATATATATTAAATTCATATTTCCCCATGCATTTTGTTTCTGTTCTTAGTGTTCTGCTGCTGAAATGTTTCATGTACTTTTTTTATATTAATAGTTGCTCTTGTTTATGCATAGTATAATTTTGGTCAGCTACAATCCTTTGTACAGCAAAACCCACCAAAGGGGGGGGCGGGGAAAGCTTCCCACCCCACTCTCTTTTTTTTCCCCCCCCCCCTTCTTTTTCAAAGGAGGGGGTGGAAGGTTTGGGAAAGCCTCTGCTATGCTTGAGGGGTTTCTCACATACCAGAAAAGTGTCTTAACAGTTATCACTGTTCCATGTTTTATAACATATTTCTTTATGACTTAGTGAATATTGAAGTAATGATGGTCCTAATGTAATAATATATATTATTACCCACTTCCCCCTTTCCTCACTCTACCAATTGCTGTTCCGTTGTCCAATCATCATCCATACTGTCACCCTGGTGCATGAGCACATCCAGGAGGACAGCTAGTTCACTTGGAAGCAGTGCCTCATAAGATACTGGAGGACTGCAGATCACTCATTTGACCTCCACGGAACATTTAGAAATTTAAGCAAAATTGAGCTGTCTAGTACAGCTCAAAAATAATCTTGGCCTCAAGTGGCTTAATTTTAAAGTGCCTAGAGCAGTGGTCCTCAACCTTTTGTACCAGGAACCCATTTGTAAACATCAATGGCCAGTCCTGACCCTAGTGCCCCTCACTCCTAGCCCAGTACCCTGCACCTCCAATATGTGGGATGGGGGGTGGTGGCCAAACAGCCCCTTGCAAAAACTCTGACAGCTTCCGAGGGAAAAGCCACAGTTTTCCACATTATTCTCCTTTTTACAGGAGAATCCATTGTTAAAGCTTGTTCCCAACCGTTTCATATATTCTTGCAAAAAAAAAAAATAAATAAAAAAATGGGTCACGGCCCATGGATTGAGAAATGCTGTCATAGAGTGCAGTTCATGCTAGCTAGCTAGCTAGCTTGAGCATTCATTCAAGTTTAAGTGTTATTAAAATGAGCTGGTTGTAATGTACATCTTGCCCATAGATACTAGTTCTAATAATAGATTACATCAGAAATATTAGCTTTTGAATGAAGGAAAATGACCCCAGTATTACCAATACTTCCATATCTTCCTCAGCCTGAAAAGTGGTAGGTTGGAGAAGAATTCTCCAATGAGTTAACTGTTCTATGCATTGCAATGTCTACTAAATATGAAGATCCATTAGTTAGGGTGATCCTGTCTATATAAAAATAAAAAATGAATGTGTGTGTTAGAAGGAAAGTGTAACGGTCCTTGTTCATCCACCCATATATTCATGTTCCCATTCAATATTTACCTTATCTAGTGCAGTAAATATCAGAGGGAATACTTTTGGCTACTATTCTGCACTGGTGCCCAGTGCCTCAAATCAGCAATTAGGTTTTGGCAAGAAGTTGAAACCGAGCAGACCCTGTGTTATATTCTTACTTGGGGGAAGGAAGATTTTTCCTGTATTGGGAAACTTTTCAAGATTGCAGGGGGAGAGGGGGGAGCATAAATCTTATTGCAGAACCAGATGGACCCAGAAGTCCTGGCAGCTTTACACATGTGAGCACATGTACACGTAGCTGAAAGACATGAACAAACTGAGAGGGAGGCCAGAATAACTAATAACATGATGGTTGCAACACATACCAAAGGTGGTGAGCACAGCGACCAAACTATTCTTGATGAGTCTAGCAATAGTTTCTGCTGCAACTGGTTCTCTTGTTTGAATTAAAAAATATATTTATTAGAATAGGGACTCAAACTTATTTTTTTTTTTTTCACATGATTTCTGTTTCTGGCCCAATCCATGTTTGTTTGATTTATACTTGATGATCTTGCTAGGAGAGAGGGGAGACGCACACTGACTCTATTGACTAGTAGTAAAAGCAGTTATGTGATGTGGTAGATGTAGATTCTAATCCATAATCTGAATCAACCAGATTGGGAATGTAAAATTTGCTCTCTCACTCACCTCAACAACCAAAATATTTCTATTTTGCTACCTTTTTTTTTTAATCTCTCTCAACACTCCCCAAGTCTTGATTCTGAGAGAGAAAATCTAGGGGGAAAAGGGAAAATGTCTTGTTGAAATTTGTGATCTACACTGAAAAAAAAAAATAAAGGTGGAACTTTTTTTTCTTCAATTAAAAATGTTATTTAAATTTCCCAACCTGCCTGAGTCCACGAACTTGGGCAAACAATGACAGAGTGCCTTGGAAAATGAGACTTCAGAAGAAACACTGCAGTTCTAAATTGGTTCATAAGCTTCTTAGAGTACGTACTGAACTTCCCTAGAGAATTATGTGCACAATGCCCATTGAATGGAGCCCAAAATAATGATAACAACATTGTTATTTATACGAAGGCTCCTTTTACATTAACCAGTGAGCCTAAAGCATCTTTAAAGTGGGAGTATATGTGGTTTTATGCTTATTTTAAGAACATTGGCAGAGGAGTGAGAAATGACCCTAGTATAAATGAGAATCCGGACCTATAGTAAAAATTAAACCAGTAACGTTCTCTATATATACTTTCTAAATATTCACTCCTATTATGTGAAGTAATCACATTCTCGACTTGAAAAGCTACATGGGACCTTTTTACAAGGATTTACTTCTAAAAGAAAGTGTCAAGTCCTTTTCTAGCTCCTCAAACCTTTTTTGTGTTGTGGTTTTTTTTTTGTTTTTTTTTTTTAATTTTTGTTCACAAATCGTTTTTGAGAGTCTTCCTCCCACATTGACATGCACCTCTCAAACACTTGTTCAAGTGTAACCTTGTTAGCTAGTGCAAGTGTTAAGTGCTTGTACAAGTGTTTGAGAGGTGCATGTAAGGTGCTTAAATGATGTTATGTCTGGGGCATGTTTTGAGGGCAAGTCTAATATTTAAACACATTATTACATGACCTTTAAAAGAACATGTCTAATGCATTTTATGAACATATGAAATGGAAGAAAGTGGTTCATCTAATTAACTTTTATCTGGTTTTTAATCAGTAATTGTTTGGTGCGTGTTGCAGTCATAATAAGCAGCTATTCAGCAACTGGACTTTGAACCAATAATCTTGAAATAAAAAGAAGGCAAAAAAACCCAAAACAAGAAAAACAAAAAAAACAAATGAAGAGAGATACTCCACTCAATTTTATTCCATGGAAGAATAGAGATAATTTATCTTTTATAGGTGTGGTACGATATATCAAAGTGTTACTGTTCCTGCTGCTTCTTACCCCGCCTCCCAAAACCAAGTTAATATGTTCCCACCCTTTTTCTTTGCAAGGTAAAGCACCCATTATGAAAATAGGCAATTTTAGAACCAATCAAATGTGGAAATTATAAGTGTTTGCAAAAATAAAAATAAAAAAGGCAGTATAATTTACAAAGGAATACCATTACTTTTTGCATTCAGAAGACAAGTTAATCCTATTCACTTTTCAATGACAATGTTGTAAAACAGTGATGCTGTAAAATTATTATGTTACTACTATTTAATAACATGATGTTCTTTTGTGATAAATAGCTACTATACAAAGCAAGAACCAAACATTTAACTGAATTTTAAAGAAATACCTTCTATGTAGGAAGGCAAAACACAACAAGGAGAAAAGTGTATATAAAATACAGATTTTATTTTTCTTTTAAAAAATATTTTTGTAGTTCTATGCTGTGTGTTCTAATCCACGTGAGGGCTACTTATTTGGATTATGATCAAGAGAATAGGCATGTTGTTCTTGCTGCTGTGAGAAGAAATTATCCCTTTTCAGGCAGTGCAAAAATTTCTGCTTGGACTGGCATTGATCTGCTCACAGGAAAAAAAATGCAACTAAAAAGCCCAAACATGTATAATCTTTCTGCAGTGAAGATAAAGTCTGCATATCTAGCTGTCTCTCACATTATATTAGTGCTCCGGTCATTTAGTATTTTTATCTGAATTTCAGGAAAGGATTCTTGACTACATGGTGGTGGTGTTTCTATCTGATAGCCTCCTTGGTGATCTATATGAAATTAACTGGTTGTCTCAGTCTGCCTTGCACATGAATGTGCATTTCTATTTGCAACAGTTTTATCACAAGATGAAGTACTTGCCGCTCCAGGAACAAGATCACTCACTTTTCAACATGTATTTTGAGATAGCAAGGTTAAAGTTTGGAAAACATAGGCAACTGGGTGGAAAAAAAGTTTTGCGGTGAAATATTATTCAGAGGGAATTTTTTTAGTAGAGTGAAGTAATGTCTCCTTAACTGTCTAATCAGCAACTTAAAATGAAATACAGGGAGATTTCTCCAATTCCTTCTCATTTCTATTGGGCTTTTTCCTTTTTGTTAGTAGAAAAATGTATTGACATACTGTAGTTTCATTGTGTTCAATATTTGCCCAAGGATAATGAAGTTCAGTGACTTAACTTTTTGGTCAAATTTAAACAGTTGCTAAAACATCTATTTGCACAGTATCTTTATCTGCTTTTGTTTTAAGGTTCTCATTTGGACATTGATTAAAGTTTTATATATTATTTGGCAGATGTTTAATACTCAATTATAACTTCTTCTCTCTCATTTTTTAATGAGTTCCCTGTTCTTTAACCTTTTCCTTTTCCACCTCTTCTAAGTTATTTGAGATGGGAACTTTGCTTATTGAAACCCCAGTTGTGGAAGCACATACGTTGCAGTCTGCTCACAGATTAAGCTTGTAAGTCCAAGAATGTATGTGCCTTACAGATTCTATCCCTGTTTGTAACTAGGGGGTCCTTAATAACTTGAAATCAAATACAAAACTGAGGGTTCAGTTGCTGGAGGAGAGATGACTTTCATCATATTTCTGAAGTACAAATTACTAGGCTGCTTATTTACAATCAAAGCTGACTTCATTTTGGGAGGTTCTGCATCTCATTGATTGCTCATCTACACATAACAGTTGCCATCAATCAGCCTTTTCATTCTTTGCAAAAAATTAATTGGTCTATAAGATGGACCTTTTGTTTTAACTTTTTGCCCCCTATATTTTAATTGACAATACCAAGCATGACATTTTGAAAGGTACAATTATATTGAAAACATGCACAACATGAAGCAATTCCTTTCCTTTTAACAACCAAATGTTGGTAAATTGAAAGACTAAAAGAAAGGAACACTTATGGCAATTCCCCCATTGCATTCATTACATTCCCTCTTTATTTAACTTTTATGATGAATTTTTCCATTTACTTTAGGAGTGAGAGATACAGGAAGCTGAGGGGAATTGCTAGAATATTGAATATTTATCTTGGCTTTTCCACAAAATAGATAAGATAATAACTTTGGTAAATGTGTTTTTTGCTATGGAATTGCTAACTTTAGCTTTGTTCTAACTTTAATTTAACTATGTAGTGTTCATTGACTTTCATTTTCTTACTAAATTACTTTAACAAAGAATTATGTTTTAATAAAGTTAACATTTAGACTTTGAAGTTCACACTTTAGCAAGATTGAGTACAGCAGGGAAGTTTGCCTTATCCATTGCTATTCAGTTTTAGGCTACTTTTGACAAGACTGACTCAATAGTGAGTGCAGCAGGACATGCGTTTAAAGCTTGATAACTGCATCTTGGGAAATAGAAAAAAAGTTAGAAACTTTTTTTTTTAATTGGAGGTTTGGAGTTTGCGGAATTCTTCTGCAATAATGTGAAATCAAAATATCCATAGGTTTTTGTGCCTCTTGTTCCTGAAATCGTGAGACTTCACCCTGCAGCTAACACAAGCAACGTACTTTTTATGATATTATGCTGATGATTGGGGTCTTCCCTCCCCACCCCCCTCCAATTTCTCAGAGACCGTCTAGAAATGGAATTTAGGTAGGAGTTTTATATAAAAACTAAATAAATAAATAAATAAAAAATTTGAGGCCAACACCGAGCACAGTTTGCTGGAAAGTTGACAGATTTTCTTCTCTCAACTCTTGAGACAGACATGCTCTGCGAGTAAAAACTACGCACAACATATACTATGGAGTTGCCTAGTTGGCTCTCCAGTAAATGTCTTTTGTCTACACATTCAGGGCTATTAGGCTTGAGTAAACTAATAAACTCTGTACCAGGGTGGTACTTATAAATATAGGTGTAAGTACTACCCTGATGCAGAGTTGGTCATTTTGTTTTTGGTTTGGCTTTGTTTCTATGAACAGCAGCACGTGTAGTCACTGACATGGCTGGCTAGGACGCGTACATGCTTCAGTGCAAGGGCTGCCAGGTTGATGCCTAGACCCACTGCTAGCCAGGGCTGTTCTGCCTCAGTTCAGTGTGCTGCAGTCCCAGGTACAAATGGTGCACCCTGGAGCAATAAACTCTGGAACAATAAGTGCCAGAGCTTATTGCTTTGAATTAATTGCATGTGTAGATGCACCCACTGACTTGCACTGTCAAAAAGTGCCTCCGATCTTTCACAGGTGGTGCTTGAAATAAGACTCAGCATATTAATTGCATGCTGTGGAAGACTTCTGACTGAATATGTGATGGCATATGGTCTAGTGAAGAGTGTTCTGCCTGTGCAAACTTTTGAATGAGTTGTTACACATCAGCACTCATCAGAAAACAAGAATTCCAGCTGAAGAACTTGAGGTCAGATGGGCAAGAAAGGGACCTCCCATCCTATACCAGCCAAGTAGCATTCACTAAAACCCTGGTTTACTTCTGGTTTTGACCACTAATTCAATCCAGGATCTATAGATGTCTGTAGACATGTCTGGATGTTGCTCCGATGCACTGCAATTAGCACACTCCAGCCAGCCTCTGCATCTTGTGTATCAGTGTCTCCACACTCTTTTATTTATTTATTTATTTTTAAGTTTAAAAAATAAATAAAAATGGGGCACTTTAAATAAAACTCATTTGACAAGCTGTAGTTAAAGCACCCCTGCTGATTTTAATTTTGAAATGCAGGGGCTCTGATACATGAAACACTGTCGCACTCTAATTAGAGTGGCTCTTAGAGCTGCTCTAATTAAAGTGCCATTTCCCCCTCCCCTCTCCCCTCCCAAAGTGCATGTAAAAACACTCTGAGAGCCCTTGTTGAAAGTTGCATCTTACCTAGGGGGAAATAAAACAGGCATTTCCTGTGTGGGCGTTTTAAATAAAATCTCTGCTAAAAAAAATTCCCAATTAGCTGTAGTATTGATCTGCCAGTTTAAAGTCAACCACATTCTAGCTTGATCTTCTAGGGCTTGCTGGCTACTTAAAAGATCTTGACTATGTACCAGCTCTGTTAGCTAGTTTCCTGCCATCAGACTGAGGGAATACCATGATCTTTCCTTGGACTAGTTAGTGCAATTCATGAACTTGTGAAACAGGAGATTGTAAGCATGTTATACATTATTCCATTGTAGACATAGATTGATAGGATGTTGTAAGTGGAGGAGGGGGAGATCCCTCTTGTTACTAAAGTCCAAGCCAGGAAAATCTGCCCTTAATTTCAGGTAAGTTTGTTTTGTTTTTTAAATAAAGTAGTCTTTTTATCAAAATCTGCTTGCTTGTTGGTCTTTGTTTTCAATCATACCAGAGCTTTTTTTTATTCCTGTATAAACTCTGTGATGTTCTGTGGACTTTATGTAGTTTCCAGCCCAAGCCTCCACACAGACAATTATAACTTAAATTTTACATTGGTAGTTGTTTCAACCCAAAATAACCAGTGACAGCAAGGGAAAATCATGATCATTCAGCTGTCCAGCCTCCTGAAACAATGTTTTCCTTTTTTCTACTTTTAAGAAAAAAACTAACAGTCCCCACCCAACAAACCCAGACACATTGTCAAGGACCTCTTACTTGGCACCCAGTTTAATCCTTGAAATATTAGTTAATTATAGATTTTTTTTTTTTTTTTTTTTTATACATGTGATCCCATTTTAGTACTTTGGATCTGAATAGTGGTTTGTTTTTGTGTGTTTTGTTTGGTTTTTTTTCTTTAAATTGCTTCCTGCCCTTTTTCACATATAAATGGATTTTTAATTAACTGTATTCCAGGGATAATCTTTAGGGTCAATACTCTGCCTGTCATTGCTGTAGAGCACAAAATAAGCATAACTCTTGATAATGGCATGAAAGTAAGGTTACAGAACAGTTTGAAGAGGAAACAAGTTTTTGGGGGCTGTTGCATCCCTTTTGCTCTCTAATACTTCTTAAACTGCCACTTTTCTCTGTATAGCTGAAATGAACCACTCTATAGCAAGAATGGGATGTCAAGAATTAGATGCAGGGTGCTCCCACATCAGCAAAGACCAATTTTACATGAAAGCAAGCAATTTCCTCTGACTCCGGTAGGACAAAATGGCAGAGTAGACCCATAATATGATAACGAATGGTAGTATGGAAATCCCATGCATGGTCATGGATCTTCTGCCACAGGTTCCTCTGGCCACACTCATTAGCATGGAGCTTGCATCATCCAAGCAGGCACTACGCACCAGGTGTCCCCAAACTTATCATCAGTAACATTACCCACACACACACCAATCTTCATCAGGGGCACAGCCTACACCCTCCAGCCTTGGCTCATAAGGCCCTATGGGGGGCACATTTGGACTTCTAAAAGGAGAACTTCAATTAAGGACTATACCTGGCATCATGAGCACATGCAATACAGGCATGGGATGACTCTATGTTAATGTGTATGGCAGTGGCCATACACATGGGTCTCCAGCCACAGGTTCCTCTGGCCCTGCATCCTCTGGCTCAGCTGGGGGGCCTGAATATCCCTGCCAAAGTTGTACTGCTCCCCTGCAGTGGGACTCTCCCACAGGGAATGGAAGAACTCCCCCTTGGGCCTCCCAGCAGGAGGTGGAGAATGATCTGGGGCTACCAGACTTTGCTGCCAGAAGCTGCCCCAGTGACCTCCTGGCCCAGTGGGTAGTGTGCTCTCCCACCTGTTCAGAGTGCTCCTGAGCCCCCTTGTGACTGTTCTGGACCTGATTGTGGGGCCTGAATCTACAGGGTGATGATCAGAGGTCCAGGACTCTGTGAATTAACTCCCTATCCTGGTGCTATGACTCTCTCAGCTCTGCAGTGCCACAGGCTGCCTTCTCCAAGCAGCAGATGGCTATCTGGAGCCCCATGAGACGCAGAAGACCAGTTGTAAGCATCCCCAGCCAGTCCATTTCCCTCCCTACATAGCTAGTCCATTCCCGCTACTGGTCTCGCAGCCCCTGGTGACAGGAGACTGAAGTACGCAACCTGAGCTCGGAGCCTGTGACCAAAGTTTGTAATGTCTCGTCTTTATTTTACCTGTGCCTCATACACACATCTTTCATTCTTCTGCCACTGCTTGTGTTTCTGTACCACATTTGACCTTTTTGTTGACTGCTTGTGCTCATTTATTGTACTTCGCAAGTTCTTTCATTGTGTGCGCGCCTTCAAGCAGCAAGCATTGCAGGTGTTGCATAGTCTGAAGCTCATTTTTCACATCCAGTCATGTATACTTGGGTGTAGCATCAAGAGGTTGGATGCTGGTGAGGAAGCTCATGTGTGATTTCAGATATGTACAAGAACATGAGTGTACAGCAGGTGTCTCACATTTTAAGTTCATCTCAATCATTCTATCCTGCTGGCCATCTTCCATGCACTTGCATGTCTGTGCCATCCACCTGGGCCTCTAACTGGAGCCAGGAGGAGATTGGGAACCTCATGGCACTCTGGGGTAATACAAAGGTCAAGAGGCAGTTCATGCAAGGAGGGTGCTAAAACATCCACATAAATGAGGCACTGTTGGGTGGGATGCAGGATCATGGGCACACCTGGTCAGCATGACAAAAAAATGCCACATACAGATCAAAGCCCTGTGGGTACAGTGGGTGGCTGTGACTGACAATCATTGTAGGGTAAGTGAGGCAGCCAGCAGGAACAAGAGACACTAATCCTCACTATTAGAGGCAGGGGTTGGGGCAACCATAGCTCAGGAATGCAGGGCAGGGGGCACAAACTCAGCTGCCACGTGCTGCCTCTGCATGTCCCAAGCTGCTCCTGTGAGCACAGGAACTGACATCCCAGAGACCACAGTGCAGGCTGAGTCTTAAAGATGGCTGCCAAGTGCTGACACCTGGGTCTGGCTTCAAGTAAGGATGCCAAGTGTTGGTAGCTTGGCTTGGTGGATGGAGCTATCCCTGGTGGCCACAGGGGCTTCCAAGGGCAGGGAGTAATGTCCCAGGCCTATCCAAGAGAGAGCTGCTTCCCAGCCCCTGGGCTAGCACCCACAAGGAGCCTAGAGCTCCCCCTGGTTGATGCATGTGTCTGGTGCAGGGCTGCAGGGATCAGGAGCAATCTGCTCCTAGGAGCAGCAAATCTGCTCCCACGTCCCTGTATGTGTAGATGTGTGCCCAGGATAGTTTACTCTACAGTATTTTACTCTAGAGCAAACTTCTCCCAGATTATTTGCACATGTAGGCAAGCCCATTGGGTGTGTCTACATCAAATGCTTTACTGTGAAGTAACATGCTTGCTGCTCAATAAACTATGCGTGTCTACATGTGCACATGCTTACTGCACAATAAATCTCACTAGTCACAAGTGCATTTCTTACCTGTAAATGCAAGTAGCAAATTTACTTGTGAATACTAACTGCACAGTAGTGCTTGTGTAGATGCCTGACTGGGAGCAAATCTGCTCCCAATCAGCCAACCACCAGGAGGCAGGACATTCCTCTCTGCCCCTGGGAGTTGTCTGCTGCTGGGGTGGTCTCTGCCATCAGAGTCTGGGCAGGGACTATGCCCCCCTACTCCAGCAGCAGGGACCTCCAAGCCCCCCCCCCCCCCCCCCCCCCCACACACACACACACTCTGAGATCATAATCAGGGAGTGGGTACGGGGACATCCTTACATCCCAGTGTCAGCTTCATGGTCACAGGGCCAGTGCTGAGAGATTCTTATCTCCTCGAGCTAGCTCCATGGTCACGGGGCTAGTGCTTGGAGATAAAGATCTCCCAGCAAGACAGCTCTGGAAGCTGGCCCTATGATCATGTAGCTGAGCTGGGAAGAAGCTCCCCAGCCCCCACCATGCATTTGTGGAGTGGGGGGCTGGGAACTGTCCCAGTCAGAGGCAGATCCCAGCTCTGTGCCCTGATCTGATGGTTGAGGCATGGGGCTTGGAAAGAGCTTCATGGTTGGGGCAGGTCCCAGCTCTCTGCCTTCTCTGCCAGTGGGGCAGCTAGTAATGAGCCCCTAGCTGCATGTATGAAAGCACCCCCAGGAGCAGGGGGAAGTGTCCTAGTCCTGCCCAGAAGACAGCTGTCTCCTGGCCCAGTGCTCCCTGCCAGGCCTGGAGCTAGCACCCAGGTGGAGGCTAGAGCTTCCCCTGGTGGTGCCTGGGACCCATTGCAGGGCCCTAAGAAGTGAGAGAAGTTTGTTGCCATTAGCAGCAAATATGTTCTTGATTCTTTACATGTGTAGGTGCTTGCCCAGGAGCATTTACTCATGTGTAGTTTAGTTACGAGTAAACTGTTTTCAAATCTAATGTACATGTAGACACACCCATGGGGCATATCTACACATATTATTGTGCAGTAGTTACTGTGCATTTAGTTTAGTTCTTGCTTAATGAAGTAGTAACTAAATGCACAGTAACTACAATTATAGAGCTGTAGCACCGGTGCATGTTTTTTAGTGACGTTTACTGTACAGTAGCTTAATACTACTGCATAGTAGCATATTAGCACAGTTTTGACCAGCATACTACTGTGCAGTGTTATTAAGCTACTGTGCATTAAGAATCTTGTGTACACTTACCCACTGTGTCCCAGTGGGTTTTTTGTTTTTAATGGGGGGATTGATCTATGAAGGAAACACTACATTAAGGAGAGTAACACCATTGGATATTATTATTCATATAGCCAGGAAAAACGAAAACTGAAAAATGGTAACTAATAAAACAACAGTGTGGGAGCTTGATAAACCCAGAGTTTGTGGATCTAACTGCCTTATGTTTGTATCTGTGCAACTCCTAGCAGTATACCTCAAACTCTGTAACAGACTGTCTAAATCAGCTTTTTATCACATGCACATTCTTCTAAACCATTACTCGAGTGACTAAAGTCATTAGAAATTGACATTAAGACATGAGAATGGAGAAACTCTCTCCTTCTTTATGGACTATTGAATGCATCCAAGATTTCAAGGATTTTGTGTCTCTGAGCTGGACTCATGGGTTTCTGGTCCTGCATCCTGTACTAAGCATAAACAATGTGAGTGCTTCTCAATCTACATTTTGCACATGTATTTTGTTTTCCCAGACAAGTCAGAAAATAGTGATACTAGTATGTGCAGTTGCACTGATGTAGATTTGGGTCAACTATGTTTTGTACTTCCATTAGGAAACTTGCCCATTGCCAGAAATCAGTGCAGATGAATCAGTTCCTAAGGCAAGTTAACTGTTAGTAAAGGCTGAATCCACATTCAGCACTTGCTCATCTGTACCCATGGCAATATGCAATAAGAGAAATTCAGCAATAAGCAGTTTTCTTTGTAAATGGCTCTATGCTACCTGGAGAGAGGACACAGGCAGAAGACAGAGGTTTCACTTAGTGTTGCCGGTAGCAGCCTGGGGGTTTGGCTGGCCCAGCGCTCAGACAGACTACATGAGTTCTGGCCTAAACAAGACTACCACCCTGGAGTGGGGAGTGAGAGAGATATTGTAGCACTCCATTCAATGTCAGTAAACTGCGACCTACCTTGAGTCACAATAGGATCTGGTATAGATGCTCCTTACAGAGCTGTAACCTCCAGCATTGAAATCTGATACCATATCCATCCAGGATTATTTTAGATTGGGATCCACCATTTTTACAGTGTTCTGTGTGCCCTGCCCATCTGTCCAGTTATGACTGTAGAGATCTTTCTATGTACCTGCCATGCAATATGTGCAACTTTTGTACCTGGCCAGGCTATAAGGAGGGGCTAGCCTACTGTGGGAAGGCTAAAGGAACACTAGATTCCCCCCAGTGTCCAGGACAAAAGACTGTTTTGTTTTGTTTTGTTTTGTTTACTCTACTTTTTTGTTAAAATACTATATATTACAGGGGTGTTCTGAGAGACACCCCAGAGAGCAAAGGCCCACATATTTAAATGACTATATATAACTGAACCACTCCTTTTTTTCTGGTCAGTTCTTAGATATGTCAGCCACAATGTGGGAGACCTAGATTAAATCTGTCCCTCAACTGGAGGGCAGTCAAATCTGTACCGTCTACTTCCCAAGAGATATAGCCTAGTAATTAGGACACTAAACTATTTAACATTATACATTTAATTCAATAACTATTAAAAAGTCCTTGCAGTGCAGATGGAACCTACATCTCCCTCCTAATTCTAACTACTAAGCTAGGAAGTCATGCTTATATGCTGTCTGATGCAATGACATTTTTTTTGGTTTTTTTTTTTTTTTTTTGTACAATCGGGAAGGTTTGTGGAATTGGAGGGGTTATAAGTATTTGCATCCCAGAATAACATGTTGCACTGGTGTTGGGATTGTCTTGTGGGAAATACATGTTTGAGTGCCCTTAGGCACAAGAAGGTTCCTATATCCTATGAGAGTGCTTTAACCACTGAACTGTTGGAGATGGGATGGCAGGGAGAAAGGAAAAAAACAAAAAACTTGACTCCTGCTTTATTTTTATTTTTTTTTAAATAAAAGTTTTAGTGCCCACTTTTAGCTGTTGGTTTTGCACTGGAAATCTCAAGCGTAGACAAACATCTGCCCCCTAGACCTGAATGAGCCAGTCAAGACTGAAACTAGAAGCTCTATTAGGCCACAGTGTTTAAGGTCATTGACTTCCATAGCTAATGGGTTCTCATCCTGAATAATCAGGAATTATTTACAGTTAGGTTTACTGAAGGTGACCTCCAGCACAAGTCTATAGTGAAGTTGATATGTTTCTACAACTGTTGTAAAATGCTTTAACCAGTACCACACGATTTTGCAAGACCAAACAATAGGTCTATGTCCAAAGATGGAGGGGAAACCAGAAAGAAAGAAACCAGCTTTTCTCAGTCTTTCCTGTAGCATAAATAGCTCTAAATTCAGCAAGGCTGAATTTGTGTATTCTATTTTGAGGCACATACATTTTGTATGTCTAAATCAAGGCTAGGAATTCTGTTATAAGTTACTGATGCCCAAAAGTTAGGCATTGTGATTCCTAATTCCCTTTGAAGATCTAATAAAGGTATTTTTATATTCACTATCAACTAACCCAGGAAATGGGAGATGTGGGTTTTGGCCATACTTAAACGTGGATCTGAACCCACACGTCCAATTTCCCTAGAAACTGGCTTGTACATCAGGCTGTAGATACTCTACATTTCATTAGGCTAAGTGTCATGGGACAAAAGAAAGTAAACGCAGTAACACAAATGAGTAAGAAATTCCTTAGGGAAGGAGGGAGGCTTGGATTCTATCCTCTGGGACTCTGAATTTCGAATTAAATAGTTATTGCATAACCTCCATAGTATTGCCCAATTGGCTGTCAAAGTCTTAGCAAAAAGTATGGAGACAAACTAGGCCAATGAGACGACGACCTTTCTCCTCTACAGATGTATTCCTGAAGGACTATGAGGAAGCTTGTGCTAACTTTAGCCAGTCTGTACAATTTACATTAATAAATAGAGGACTTCATTATTCAGGACTGCAGATCTGGCACCTTTCCCAAGTATTAAATTCATATTACAAACCCCATTTTGCTGTAGTTGTACAGTTATCATAAAATATTGATTGCTACTCAGTCTTTTACACCCCATTAACAAGAGCTGTATGCTAAATATGAACCTCAATCATAATTGATGATGGCATTGTCTTGTATCAGTGTTGTTCTGAGTGAGCCCTGATTAAAACCATTGTTTATTAAAATACATTTTAGAACTTCATAATATTATTTATAGTGTTACTTAAATATATATATTTTTAGATAACAAAAAAATGTCTTGTGTGTGTATAAAATTGCTGTGGGTGTTTAAAAAAAATGACTTATTTGTATCTTTTTGATACTCTACAAAATATTGTCATTTGAGACCTGGATAAACTGAAGGGATTCCAAATGCATCATGATTATCCAGAGAATTAAAAGTATTTTTAGTATAAATATTTATCTTTTTCTGAGTTAAGTTTTAAAAAACTATTAAAAACAGGCAAAATACCAGAAAAGAATTATATGGCATTGCATGTGTTTTTTGTGTGCATATGTCTCTTCTCTCACTGGAAAAAATGAAAGCTAGTGAAACATACTACCAAACATAACATTGGCCACAAGCTTATGTTCCCCAAACTCCAGAATTTGTCTCAAAGACACTAAAATATAAATTATTTCAATGATCACCTTTGTATATAAGCATGTTTTAAACCTCATGTGAAGTCTCCATTTGCAAGTGTATATTAATTACAGGAGAAAAATCTCTCTTAGATTGTTCCCATGGTCTAATTCTTAACACATGCTGGACTCACATTTAATGTTAATGTACATGAGACCTGTAGCTATTTAACCTTTCTGAAAATGAGCTACTTTGTCTTTAGTGAGAAATGTATCTGTATGCATGCATGTATGTGTGTGTTTGTGTCTATGTATGGGGAGACACACTTCCATGGGCATCATTAATTTTGGAAGCCAAGGGTTTTATTAAAAAAATTCATTGAGGACCTAATGTTATGAATGACTTATCTAGTTCTTGATCATATGCCACTTTGACAGTCATTTTCCCCCCTCCCTTTATTTTTACATGGGAGAAATTTTATTTTATAGAAATTATGACCATTTGAGATGCAAGCTATAGATGAATATGAATATATTTTATACCAGGCAGGATGGTCCCTTATGCCTCTCTGAAGCAGTTAGTCCATAAAGTTTATTCCTTTCTGTTTAGTACTCCTGCTCTCTGAAAGTCCATTAATAGTATCTCATTAAGTAGGATGTAGCTTCCAAATACTCATGCTTGTCTGAATGAGTTAGCTCAAGCAACTGGCAACCTTTATTAAACCACAGGCAGCAACAAGAAGCCACAGGCTAGGTAGTTCCTGAGATTTGTCAGTGTTGCAGGATTTCCCCATACCTGTGCTGGGACCAGGGTGGGAACTGTGACAAATTCACTTCTCCCAGTCTCCCACTCCTGATCTGGGGCACAGGCACAGCTTCTAGCCAGTGAGGTGCTACACTTAGGCTGGGCGTGTCCTTGCTGCTGTCGCTTCTGTGCCGCAGAGAAGATATTTGGGGGAAAAGTGGGAAGGAAGAAGCTCCAGTAATATGGACACAGGTTCCAGATGCTTTTCCTCAATGCATGTTCCCTCCAGTAGGAAGTTATGTCCGCACCAGAGCTTAGGGGAGGCTTGGGAATGGGGAGAAGAAGCAGTGGTGGAAAGGATGCGGTTGGAAGTTGCCCAGCAACTGAAACGGCTCCTTTCTACTTAGCTTGGGGTACAGGGATAGGCAAAGCCGTGTGGCTTTGCAAGCTGGATCCAGTGGCTCTGTGGGCTGGACTTAGCTTGCTGGCTATGTGTTGCCAACCTCTACCATATAAGGTGCCCCCTGCCCACTCTAATTTCAGACTAATTTAGCTAACTACGTCTCTCCATATTTTCATACTGAAATACATTCTGACTCATTCACATTTCCATAGAAAATATTTATTACACAATATTCAAATGGCTTCAAGTTCTTCTTTTAAAATGAAATCATTATTTACCTATAACTGATGTCAAGCTAGTTAGAGGATTGAGCACAAGTATAACCTTCCCCGACACCAATACTTTTTGTTGAGTGTTGAGGTAAGGAACTTAGCAAGCCTTACTTTTCTATTTGTTTTCTCCTCCTCCCCTACCCCTTTTTTATTTAAAAAAGATATTAGGAAATTTACTGCAAATTGCAATTTAACACAATTGGTATTGCAAGTGATATGACTAAAAGTGAAGGGATTCTAAAAGAAAGTTTTCTCTGATAACATAGATATTTCTGTTGCATTTTTTTTATTTTCCTTTCTATATTTGTCACTAGATATTTATTTTTTTAGAGAAGCAAATCTTTTTTGCAGTGTTCTTAGCCTTTAGCAGCAATATTGCTCATTTCCCCCTCACCTTTACCATACATCCCTTCCTTCTTTACCCCCCATACTCTTTGCAGGAAGGGATCCTGGACTAATTCTAAATGTGCACTTCCTGGAAAGTTGTGTACATGTGAAAATGATGCTTAATTATAATGCGTGAGACAAAACAGTTATTCTTTGCATGTGTGCAATATACTATTTCCAATTGATTTTTCTGCAGTGTATGCCCATTATCTAAAGCAATCAAAATAAGTAGAATTATTTGTTTCTACTGTAAACTAATCATTTTGATTAATTTTATTCTGTAAGTGCTGTTTTCACATAATTATTTTCTACTCTGTTCAATAAGAATGAAATATAAAAAAGGAGTTGATGGAGCATCATTTTTTATTATCCTGCACATTACAATATTTACAGCACCTTAGGGTTTTTATTGTACCTCCCATCTAATGCATGTGTGGCAATCTTTTTATTATAGCTTTCTTTCTACTGCAGCTGTTCTGTGTGTTACCAACCATATTATTCAATCAATTCAATCAAACTGTGTGTTCAGAATGTAAGTGCATTTCTTCATTAACTACAAGACCTATTGCTAGTTTAAATAAAATATTGAGCAATTCAATCTTTTCCTTTCAACATCATCTTTCTGCCCTATTCTGTCTCTGTGTATCTCCTGCTGCTGAACAAAAGAAAGCCTTTCAGTGCTAATTTTTCACCTCTTTTTAGACAACTGTAATAACTTACTGTATCCCCATTGGTGGTAGAATGTATCATGTTCTTACTGATATCTGAATAAAGACATACAAAATAATAGAAATGATACTGGAAGGAAGCTTTCTGGTATTTTTAGCTTTTAATTTGAAAAGCATTTTATCATTTTTGGAATTGTTTTGACTTACTGGTCTTGCATATTATGGTGTTTCATATCAAGCTTTTGAAATTATTCCAGGATAGGGGACAGTGCAGGGGTTGAGCTTGCAATCCCTGCTTCTATGCTGCTCCTTGCACCTTCCAGAGACGAAAGCAATTTCAGTCTGGGGAAAGATGGGGAGCAACAGCTGCTCCACTCATCCTGTTACCAGGGGAGACTTAGAGCAGTGGGACAAAGCCCCCACTGCTTCTCACTCTGGAACCCACCATGTGTGAGGAGCTGGCAGGGAGCATCTGGTGGCTACCCTTCCCATTCCCTCCTAGTCTATGGCGGGGGCAGGAGTAGCTGTCCCTTATGCCTCCCCAGACCAGGGTAACCCTGGTGTCTGCTAACAAGGTACAGGAGCCTTTACTCACAGCCCAATTCCTCATAGTCCCAGGGAGAAGTGATACCATGGAAAGTGTACAAGCATTCATTCTCCCCAGGAGAAAGTTCTACTTAGAGTTGGGTTATGTTTCTTCTGGAACTTCCATTTCTGGTCTGGAAAGAACAGTGTAAACATTTGTACGCTAGTGGTTTCTACCACAAGCAGCAGTTCTCCCAGTAGAAATGTGGTACTTGTACATGGCCAGTGTAAACATAAAAAACCTTGGTAGAGTTGAGGTATTTCACATCCACTGCTGTTCCTCCATTCACAAAGCCTAGCACCTTGTCATAAAAGAAAGTTAGCCCTGCAAACATGACTTGCTCTTGATGAATCCATGTTGGCTGTTCCTTTCAGCGCTTAGCAATAGACTCTTTGACCTGCTCTATGATTTTTTTTTTCTTTCAGGTACCAAGGTCTCCTTCTGCACTTCCAGTCCTTTCTTCACATTGGGGTTGCCAAATGCCTGTGTACTGTTAAAGGCTCTCCTGACTTCTTTTCTTCTCAGACTTGCCTCCCTCAGAATCCTGGCCACCAATTCAAACTTTGTAAAAGACTGCTTTAGTGAAGTCTAGTGTCTTTATTCTGCTTCTCTGCTTCCTTCCTTTCCTTAAGAACTTGAACTGTATCATTCTGTAGTGCCAACAAAGGAATGGAGTTTACTGAACTAGGTATCGTACAGACACAATAAAAATATGGCCTCTTCCCTTAAGAGTTCAAGTCAATGTGCAATGCGATAGGATCAGGATAAAGAAACTCATACGAACACCTTCAAGTAGTTTAATATTACACATTAGTCAAATCATGGATAGGCAATTTTAAAATACGTTCTGGATGGGAAGGAGAGAAGGCAGGGCAGGGTTGTCCATTCTGGGATTTTCTGAGTCCCACCCATCTTCCCCCCC
>NW_005841978.1:2127495-2164806 GCF_000455745.1 Alligator sinensis | reverse complement strand
CCCCCCCCACCAGTAGGGTTAAGAAAATCCCAGAATGAACCTCCCTTCCCTGCATTCTCACCCTCTCATCCAGAGACAGCAGCTGTTGCCAGGCTGTACTGTAGCTGGAGCAGACAGAAATTAATGAAGGTGTTCTGCTTTGGACCATCTTCATTTGAACCCTCCATACAATGAGGGTGAATTTGTTGTGTGATTGGCACACTCTGCAACTATTCTCTTCTGTTTGGGCATAGCTGTAGAGTGCTTTCAAGGGGACAATCATGTGGCAAAAGTCAGTTCTATCTGCACCCATGGTTTTGGTGAGGCACTTTTTTTCACCCCACTCACATTGGAGCCCAGGGCAGTTGTCCAGTTCATCCCATCTTTGTTATGCAACTGGGTTTAAACATTGGAGCAAATCTAAAATTTAACTTTAAGCATAGTGCTGTAAAGACCCTTTTGCTTTACTTCTTATATTTGTTGGTATGGTAGGCCAGTTCCTAAGATATAAACCATTCATATTGATGGAGAAGTTGTTTTAGGACCTTGATAAGGATAAGCTCATTATTAACTGTCCTTTTGTATGTGTACTATTTATTTCCTCCCATTCAATGAATTGATTAGTGTAGGTTAGGTTGATTGCAAAATGTGTGTGTTCTAGGGTCAAAATTCATGTAGGCATGCAGTGATCAAAATTATATTTCTTGCTATAAATTAAGACTAACTGTACAGTTGAAGGTGGAAAGGGAGAATTCAGAAATTGCGAAAGTTTTTTTTTTTTTTTTTTTTTTTTTTTTTTTTTTTTTTTTCCCCACAGCTTTGAGTCTGTTTGTGATTTTTGGGGTTCATGATTTTTGAACGTCGGAGTTGAAAGCACTGTAATTTTCTGAGGTCATACATACTGTGGTTTGACTCTGTCCTCTTGTATTTTTTTTATCCCTCCGATTTCTGTGTTTCCATACGTTTGAGCATAGTTGACTAAGTATGAAAGAGAGACTTCAGTGTTTCAGAAAGGGTCCAGAATCCAGGAAGCCAAACTTCTGAAAACTCATAAAGAAGCATAAAGTGATCTTATCTCCAAATAAATGCTTCACTTACTGTGTCCAATGTCAGCAGTGCTTGGAAGATCATGGTTTGTTAATACTGCCTTTATATTGATTCATATAAACAAACCAAACCACAGAATTGGGGAGGGGGGAGTAGGAAAGAAGAGGAATAAATAAAAAATTAAATGAAAGAACATTCATTTAATCTTCTTTTTTTACTCTTCCTCATGCATAATTATCTTTGGAAAAAATAGATATATAAATATAGAATAGGTTTAGATGTTTGCTGTTGAAATGGATGGAATAAGGTAAAACAGTCAATAGTACAGGATTATTTATTGCACATTAAAATGCTAATTAGAATCAATTTGTGTTAATGATGATGCCAGAAGGGTACTAGTTTGAATTAAACTAATTAAATCTATCCTAAAGGAAAGAAAAAGAACCCCAAAACTCAAGGCTTTCTAAAGCTAAATATACATAATTAAAATGAAAACTAATGATAGGACATAAATACAATATGATGCATAACTGTAAAGGGGGAATTTATCTGTAAAGACTGATTAAAAATTAGGTATTAGATTTGTATTTCTGCAAGGTATTTCAAACATTATTTGCTGCTTAGAGCAGATGAATTAACAAAGTTTGGTAACTTCACATAAAGATTTTAGTAAACATATCAAAGACAGTAAATAAATGTGGGTATACATTGCAAAATTTGTAGGAACAAGAAATGGACCTTTCCCGACACACATCTTTTGGATCATCAAGGATTGTCTCAGAGGTTTTGTTCATATTGAACTCACTTTAGCAAAACTCTCTTGACTGCAATGAGAATTTTACCTAAATAGAAGCCATCGGGGTAAGTGTTTAGTGTAAAATGTATACCAAATCCTGCAAGTTTCACCTTTTTTTTGCACTTTCTCTTGAAGTGTTAGAATACTGAATATATCCTTGCAGGCCAAGTTTACTGCTTAAAAAAAGTCCATAGCATTTGATTACTAAATGAATGGTAACTGCATCTGGATGTGAAATGTATAGCTTTTATTATAATTTTATTTTACTATTTTGTACTGACTTGTCATTTCCAGATTGGCCACTCTTTGCCCCTTTGCCATCCAAGTAATGTATTGGGAGGAAACATCAGACACACTGAAGGAGAATTAATTGAGAAAAAGAAGGGCAGATGCTAATCTTATTTTATATATAAATGATTACTTTTTCTGCCCAGGAAGATAACTAGGCTCATTTCCAAATGAAAGAAAATAGTAGTGTTAAAAGGAAAACCTACCAATAACTTAAGGATTTTGTATGTTGCCAAAGTAAATGAACATGAAGGCCAAAGCCAGGCTATAAAGTGGGGAGGGCTGACTTTGCACACGACTTTGCTGGTTGGTGCTCCAAGCAGAAGAGAGTGCTGAGCCTGCATTAACGTCATTTGAGCTCTACTAAGAAAGGTATCTATGTATGCATGTTGCTGCTTGGCAAGACAGAACAGAAGAGGTCCAGGTCCAGATGCTATATCAATATGCTTTTGAAATATCAAGTCAAATTCAGACACTGTAATCAGTTGTTCGCTGACTGTTCTCCCCCAAACATTATGAGAGGTAGACTAGGGAGTGGAAGAAGGCACAAGTCAGTCTTGGCTGAATCCTCCACTTCGAAGTAGAGCCACAGAAGGGTTAATAGGCAAGAAGAGAGAATGATTTGTAATATGAGGTCCTTGGTCTTTAGAAATTAATCTTTTAGTTATGAATTTCACAAACACTCATTTGGAAACTGGAGAATCATATGGACCTTTTAAGGACCTCAGTTCAAGAACTGAAAATAAATCTGTTTATAATTAGGCAAAAGTTAAACTTTCAAATATTTTTGCACAATCATAACTATTGCAAAGACATTTCCAGAACTAATAATTATGCCTGAAAATTCAAATTACATTTTCCAGAAATGTTCTGTACATTTTACTTTTGCATTTTGCTATTTCAACAAATACATAGCAACTAACCTCTTTTGTGACAATCTAAATAGAGAATAGAAAAAAGAAGTGCAGAATACAGACACATTGACTTCTTTAAAATCAAATATATGAATTATATATTTTTTTCCCTAAGATTTTTCCTGAGTACGTTAAATTGTTTTCACAAAGTCCCCTGCTGTTATTCATCTGATACCTGTTTGTAACAACTTCAAAGTCTTGGGGATGTTTGAACTGCTAATATAAAACATATTCGTGCCTCTGTTTTCTCAGACAGTGTTATGTTTTAACATAATATATCTGAATGAAGCATCTTTCTTTTTTTTTTTTTTTTCTTACTGTTGAGGATTTATAAATGTGCCACTAGGGCTTTTTTGTTTGGTTTTTGTTTTTAATGTCAAACATTTCTGTGGTGAGAAAGGGATTGTATCTTCTAACATTAATTTTGAAGGAAATTTGGCAGTGTTTTGTGAATAAACTAATCTCTTTTAAGCTCCTTAGAATGAGTTTAGAAGAGGTCATGACAGTAACGTTGAGAAGCGCCTGCTGCTTTCTTCTGGGCTGAAAAGGAAGGACTATAGATTGGACAAGTCTACGATCCATATAATTAGTAGGGGTACTTACCTATGGATTTTACTAAGATGGCAGGCAAAGAAGGGCCTATTTGCAGGGTGCCCAAGCCAGGATGGAAAAGAAACGACTTTCAGGTAGGTAAGGAGCCTAGGGGGTTGCTGGGGAGAACTGCAAGAAGAGCTGAGGTTACTGAAGAAGGGAAGCAGCAAATAAGTTTGGAAGTAAACAGGGATTCAGGGCTGGGGACATGCATGCTATTCCATGATATTTGTGGAAGGATAAAGAACATAGATGTTTTGAAGGATTTTTAAAAAATAAATTATTTTCTGCTATTCCTGGTTTGTGAGTCTAACTGTATAAAGCTGGATTTCTTCAGTGAGTGATGATGAGAAAAAACTGTCTCTGGAACCTCTATTATGTACTTCCTATTGCAAGAGTCATTGTGGAGGAGTGGGGTGTCACTTAGTATGACCCAAGAAAGATATGATATCCTTACTCCCTATCACCATCTGTTCCTCACCTTCCCCAAAGCCACTAGATAGATCTATAAGATACTACTAAACATTGACAGGGAGATCAGAAACTGCATGTCCCCATAAAGTATCTAAGTTCAATGTAATTCACTTCAGCCCAATTTTTCGATATATGAATCTTTTTTCCTACTCTGTTGTTTAACATACCTCCTAGCTTTAATTTAGCTCTTTGAATTTCCTGTATTTATTGTTTACTTTGGTTTTGCAGATAATTTTATAAAAATATTGGAGGGGAGGGAGGGGGTCATTATGGATTCCTGCAGGACAACACTGGATAACGTTACCTCATCTAGCTAAAACAATCATTTTTATAATTGCTCCCCATCTAGTTACATGGCCAGCTTTTGATCCATCTAATTGTATTTTTTTTTAAGTCAATTTGATTTAATCTCCCCTTAGGATACCCTGTGGCATAATATCAGATATCTTTCTGAAATCCTAATATATCACCTGCATGCTTATCTAATAGTTCTTTAGTTATAACAACAACAACGAGAAAGAATCTAGCTGGCTTGGCAAGATTTGTTCTTTATAAACTTGTTTTAACCCCCATGATGTTTTAACTTTTATCCAAGTTATTTCAGTGTTGAGCATAAATTTGATACCTGTATCAGGCAGGTATCATATTTATGCCTGATCAGTTACTACGCAGTAATGCATGTGTAGAAGGGTTACTGCACAGTAACCCAGGGGGCCTACCTGCTGCATTAATTCAGCTACTAGGGGACAGCATGATCCTAGCCCCAGGGTTCCTTGCTAGCCACCTCTCCTGGCTTCAGTTTGGGAGTAAAGTTAATCCCAAGTGATGGCAGCTGGCTCTGGTTTCAGTTTGGGAATAAAGTTTAGTCCCAGGGCAGCCACGTGGCCAGAGGGGCACATGGCAAAACTACATGCCACAGGGGCACATGGCAGGCTGCTCTGACCTGAGACTAAATTTAGTCCCAGGTTGCCTGCAGGTGCAGATGCCAGCCTGTTTATTCCCACTTACTTCACAGTAATTTACTGGGCAGTAAATTTAAACTAGCATAAATGCAAGGGCATGCCCAGGTAGTGCAGTAGGGATGGGGGAGCAAGTAGAACAGTTTGGTGTAGAGCCCATACAGTTTGGTGTGAAGAGGGTACCCATGCCATAATGGCATGCTGTCCACACAGCATGCTGCTAGGAAGCATGTGGCTTGTATGATGTAGGGAGGGGAGGGCTGCAGACCCTAGCCACTCAGAAGCTGAACAATCCTGCAGTATAGCATGTGTTAAGTGCATAGGAAGTATTTCCATTTAGATCAGACCAGTAATTCATCTATTCCAGTGTGCTTGGGGCCAGTATTAGTAGCTTTGGAGTTGATCATTAAATCCTCATAAGGGATAATAGGTAAAGTTTTAAAGGACACATGCACATACATGTCATCACTCCATGTTACGCATTGTTGTCAATGTCTTCTTTTTAATAGACAGTACAATCACCTGGTTACAGAAGAGAGAAAAAAAATCAGGAAATAACAAGCTACTAATATATATGACTTGACAAAGATTATAACATTTTTACTTTTTTACTTTCTGCTATTAACTCTCCTCCTTTAAGACTGTTTTGAGACATTTCAGGATTTAAAGTTAATTAATCCAAGCCACAGATTCTTCAGGGCAAACAATGTTGGATGCAGCCTTTGAGTTTTAAATGAACTTTGGTCTATTCAGGCTTGAAAATCCCTGCAGATCCTAAATAGGTAAACTAGTTTTCTCCTGCAACAGGCAAGGGCCTATTTATTTTCCTTTACAAATGGCAGAAGCTCCCAGTCCTGTTCTTCAGAAGGATCACATCCATTAAAAATACTTTTTTGTTCATATTTTTGAGCCAATGCTCAAAATATATAAAATGTTATATTGCCATAATTGTAGTTTCAGATTTATAAAGATATGGGTAGGAAGTATGGAATTTTTTAGAATGTAACGTGGGATATAGTACTAGATTTTTTTGTTTGCTTGTTTTTAAGTGGGCGTTAAGCCATATAGTTCCTGATAAGAACTGTAGAACTTTTGAAAATGTGGCCAATAATCGTTGTAATCTCAGAGAAATATATATTTTAAATGGGCTTTTAATGTTTGAGGCGTGTACATTTTCTAACAAAAAAGCTTTGTTCCTCACAAGTAACCAACAATATTTTAAAGTATTAGGACTTGCTTTTTAAGAGGTAAATTGTCTGATTTTTTGTTTGTTTGTTTTTTGTTTTTTTTAATGGATTTAGCTAAATAATCTTGTGGAACTATGCTTCTGTGTATGTTTGATATTATTATTTCAGGCAACAAACACTTCTGAGATATCTGTATTTACTTTCTTCAAATGAAAAGAAAATACTTGTAAAATGGATAGTATGCTTGCATATTATCAACACTAGTTCATAATCCATTTTCTTATCAACTTAAGTGTGATATAAATGTGAAATCTTATTTACTGCGAAACAGAGGTGGTCTCCTTTCTATTTATTCAGGTACATGATGTCCTCTATAGGGTATTAGTAACATTAATGCATCAATTTTTCAGCTTTTTAGCTAGAATGCAGAGAGAACCTATTTCATTGCATGAAATGCTGATTATAGCAACTTTAAAAACTTCACCATCAGCATAACAGTTGCTCAGTATGCTTAAAGCAGCAAAAGCTTCTCCATATAAACCATCTAATACTGTGTATTGCAGGCTAAAGACAGAGCTAAAAAGCATATTATTTCCATACCTGTGCTATATAAAGCATCTACTAAAAAAGTGTGAATGTGACAGTTTGGTATTGTATTACATTTAATTTTACATGTAGAATAATATTGGGTCAAACACTCAAATGAAGGGTGTTTCTTCTTCTTCTTCTCCTCATTCTCCTTTATTCACCAGCTATAGTAAGCAAACAAAAACCCACACACCTTTATATAGACATAAATCTGGATTTCCCCCATTACCTCCCCCCCCACCAAAGAAAAAAGTGGGGGTTGAATTCTAGAGATGTACTGAGATATCAGCTGAATATTGGATCAGCACCGATTTAAAGGAAAATTAACATTATCGGCTGTGGGTTTTTTTTGGCCAGTGTAGCCAATCATGTTCACTGATAAATATAATATGCCTTCTAGCCAGGGCCCTAAGACTGTGTGTATGCAAGCATGCATATGGCAGGAATGTAGCCAGGCAGTGTGGAGAATAGCACCCTGCAGGTAAGTCTGTGGATGGGAAAGGAGTGTGGGAAGGGAAGAGGCATGGCGGGGGGGGGCATTAGATCGAGGCCCCCATGATGAGGGAGGGAGAAGGGTAGGAGCTAGGGCATGGGCTGGGACTGGGAGCAGTGCCCAGCCAAGGTAGTGAATGGGACCTGGACTGGGGCAGGGAGTGGGATGGAGCTGCAGATGTCTAGGGAGTGTGGGGGCAATGGGGAGGGAGTACTGTTGCTGCTCACACCCCCCAGGAAGGCATGTGGGGGCATGTGCCTTTGCCCTGGGAGCCCTCTGCCAGCCATGTATCCCCTGCCTACCCAGCAGCAGTAGGGGTGGTGAGTTGTATCCCCTGCTGCTGGGTAGGCAGGGCCATGCAGCTGGTGCAAAGGCAGCAGGATGGAAAGCCCTGAGCCAAGAGTGAGTGGCCTGCATCTGCCCTCACCCTATTCACCTTGGCACCAGTTAAAAGCATCCCCACGCTTAAAAGTAGTGTTGGGGGTGCTTGAACTAAAGCTCATTCAATGAGCTTTAGTTCAAGCATCCCAACCCCAATTTTTAAGTAGCAAGATGCTGATCCCCTGGACAATCCACCTGCAGCTTCATCCCACTCTCTGCCCTGGCTCCAAGTCCCATTCGGCACTCTGGCTGGGCAGCGCCCCCTGCCCCACTTCCTCCCTCACCATGGGGGCTTCAATATGTCTTCTCTTCTCCATACTCCTTCCTCTCCGCAGACTTAGCTGCAGGGAGCTGCTCTGCATGCTGCCCAGCTGCATTCCCGCAATCGGTTATCCGATCGATATTGGCTGATATGACTGGGTAATAATTGGCTATTGGTATCTAGACCTCTGGGGGGGGGGGGGGGGGGGGGGGCTGGCAAGGATCCCCACCCCTAGTCCTTACCAGCTATGAGTTGGCTGTAGTTCCCTGCTGCATCCACCAGGGACTGCCCGAATCACCAAAGCTCCCCGAATATTTTCTGAAGATTCAGAGAGCTTTGAATTGATTTGGACCTTTTAATTGGTCCGCTGATTCAATTTGGATTTGGAGATTTGGCCACTGAATCTGGCCAAATCTCCTCCAAATTGAATCACTACCTTAAGCTTTGCCTATTGCATAGACTACCATTTACTGGAGAGAATCAACGATTCTCATCAATCAGCTTGTAGGGTCAGAACTAGTTAAAACAAGATGAGAGCCCCGCTGACTTTCATTACATTACTTGATGCTTACACTGGAAAATAGTCTCTGATTTATGAGGTTTGTATGTGTTTTTTCTATTTCTTTTCAGAAACAAAAACCAAAACCAGCCAACCCTGCACATTTTGATTGAGAGCTGAAAGTCGACCTTGGTTCTTTATTTTTCATGCCTTGCTACTTGTAAAATTCAGGATACCAAATTCCAGGGTAGGGAAACTTGTCAGTGTCCTTGGCTTTAATAGGTTTATAGAGTTGTAACTGACTGGAAATCTCCTGAGATATGCACCAAATAGTGTGGAATGTAGAAATGTCATAGCAGTCCTAAAGAAGAGTAAAAAAATAGTAAAGACTCATTTATTTCACAAAAGTCAGAATGTATGATTGTAAATTCAGAGGAAAAGCAGATCTGCTTACTAAGGTGGTGCTATTTTTGTGTTCTTTCTTCAGTGTATTTTTAAAAGACTGAAACTGGAAAAGTACTTTTGCGTGATGGGAGACTACACATTCAGGTGACCTTAGTACTGACCACTTTTGACTGGGAATTTGTAGATTGTTAAATGATGCATATAAAAGTGATACTTCATTAACTTCCATTTGAAATATCAATTTTTATACTCAAGTTTTAGGTGATTTAAAAGCATGCTGGCAAACTACACTGTAAATATCGCCATATTGGTCACAATGACAGGTGTTTTCTTCATAAGATGATTTTTTCTGCCAATTTTTTACATCTGAATAGTATTGATTAGATTTTTTACAGCTCTATGTAATATTGAATACATTTTATGAAAATGAATTTCTGTATTTAGGTACTACTTCAAATACCTTAGTAAAAAATGGAATATTTTTAACTAAGGAGTTTACAATAATATTGCTTCATTTCTATATTCCAGTTGCATTATCTTGCTCTTATACCCGAGAAATATAAAATAGTAACTTTTTTTCCTAAAAAGCATATATCAGTATCTTAGAACAAAGACCTTCAGTCTTCACGATAATTACACACATTGTAATTGTTGGGGACAACTTATTGGTGCAAGTGCTGGAGTGGCCAACTGTGGAGCATATTCTTCTTGACCTCCTGCTCACAAATGGAAGAATTCATGGGAAATTCATAGATTCATAGATGTTAGGGTCAGAAGGGACCTCAATAGATCATCGAGTCTGACCCCCTGCATAGGCAGGAGAGAGCACCACCTCCCTTGGGAGCCCATTCCAGACTTTGGCCATTCTAACTGTGAAGAAGTTCTTCCTAATATCTAGTCTAAATCTGCTCTCTGCTAGCTTATGGACATTATTTCTTGTGACCCCCAGGGGTGCCTTCATGAGTAAAGCCTCACCAATTCCCTTCTGCGCCCCCATGATGAACTTATAGGCAGCCACAAGGTCGCCTCTCAACCTTCTCTTGCGGAGACTGAAGACGTCCAGGGGTCCCAGTCTCTCCTCATAGGGCTTGGTCTGCAAGCCCTTAACCATATGAGTGGCCCTTCTCTGGACCCTCTCCAGGTTATCCACATCCCTCTTGAAGTGTGGCGCCCAAAATTGCACGCAGTATTCCAACTGCGGTCTGACCAGCACCTGATAGAAGGGCAGTATCACCTCCTTGGTTCTGTTCGTCATGCATCTGCTGATGCAGGATAAAGTGCCATTAGCTTTCCTGATGACTTCGTCACACTGACTCATGTTCATGGAGTCCTAGTGGACTCCAAGATTCCCTTCTGCTTCCATGCCACCAAGCAGGTCATTTCCTAGGCAGTAGGTATGCTGGACATTTTTCCTCCCTAGGTGCAGCACTTTGCGCTTCTTGTTGAATTGCATTCTGTTGTTTTCTGCCCATTTGTCCAACCTGTCCAGGTCTGCTTGTAGTTGTTCCCTGCCCTCCTGTGTGTCCACATCTCCCCACAGTTTTGTGTCATCCACAAACTTGGACAGAGTACACTTCACTTCCTCGTCCAAGTCGCTGATAAAGACATTGAAGAGTATCGGTCCAAGGACTGAGCCCTGCAGGACCCCACTGCCCACACCCTTCCAGGTGGATACTGACCCCTCCACTATGACTCTCTGGGTACAACCCTCTAGCCAATTCGCCACCCACTGGACCGTGCAGTCATCCAAGTCGCAGACTCTTAACTTGTTCCCCAGTATGGTGTGGGATACCGTATTGAAGGCCTTCCTGAAGTCTAAGTAAACGAAGTCTACCCCTACTCCTGCATCCAGTTGTTTTGTAACCTGGTCATAAAATGTAGTAGTAGTAGAAGGCTACTTGGGCGGCAGTGACCACGAGATGATAGAGTTCAGGATACTAAGGAAAGGAAGGTAGAAGAGCAGAGTTTGGACTGTAGACTTCAGAAAAGCAGTGTCTCACTAGGGAAGCTCTGGGGCAGGATCCCCTGGGAAGCCAGTCTGCAGGAGAGAGGAATCTAGGAGATCTGGTTGTACTTTAAGGAGGCCTTACTAAGAGTGCAGGAACAAACCTTCCTGATGCCCAGGAAGATAAGCCAAGGTGTTCTTCTGCCATACTTGCTAAGCAGGGAACTCTTCAGTAAACTAAGTCACAAAAAGAAAGCTTATAAGAAGTGGAAACTTGAACAAATAAATAAGGAGAAGTCTCAGATCATTGCTCAGGCATGCAGAGATAAAGTCAGAAAGGCCACAGGACAATTGGAGTTGCAGCTAGCATGGGCCATGAAGGGTAACAAAAAGGGTTTCTACAAGTATGTCAGTAGCAAGAGGGGGATCAGGGAAAATGTGAGTCCTTTATTGAATAGTGGAGGCAACCTTGTGATAGAAGATGCCGAAAAGGCTGAAATGCTCAATACCTTCTTCACCTCAGTCTTCACAGGCAAGGTCAGCTCCCAGACTACTGCACCAGGCAGCACAGCTTGGGCAGGAGGTAAGCATCAAACAGGAGTGAAAGAACAAGTTATGGACTATTTAGAAAAGCTGGACATATACAAGCCCATGGGGATGGACCTGAGGGTGCTGAGTTGGCTGATGAGATTGCAGAGCCATTGTCCATCATCTTTGAGCCCCATCATGGTGATCAGGAGAGGTCCTGGATGATTGGAAAAGGGTACACATAGTGCCTATATTTGAGAAAGGGGGAAAAAGGAGGATCCAGGGAAGTACAGATCAGTCAGCCTCACCTCATTCCCTGGAAAAATAATGGAACAGAACTTCAATGAAATTATTTCTAAGCACTTGAGGGAGAAAAAATCTGATTAGGAAGAGTCAGCAGGGATTCACCAAGGGCAAGTCATGCCTGACCAACCTGATTGTGTTCTGTGATGAGCAGGAATCCTGGTTTTCCCTGATAAAAACAATCCCCAATTTTTGAATTAAAAAAGTAACCCAAAATCCATATATTTCTGTGATTAAAATGAACCACCACTATGTATATCTATATATTAGTGGCTTTTAATTTTAATCATGGAAAAAGGTGGACTTTTTAAATCCAAAAACTGGAGATATTTTTTTTATCAGAGAGAACCAGAATTCCTGATGATAAGGGGCCTGGCTAATCTCATGTAAAATTCATCTGAATAAATCAAACCATGTTGATCTGTTTGAGCTAATGACTCAAATTGACTTGAGCCAGATAAGTCCCTTGACTCGACTCAACTCAAGCAAACTTAGTGACGTGACTCTACTAGGCTCAAGCTTGACATGTCAATGACTCGACTCAACTTGAGTCTTGATTCCCAAATGACTCGACTCAACTCAAGTCCCAATTTTTGTGACCCGTTACAACCCTGCAGAGAGGTTGTGGAATCTCCAACCTTGGAGGTTTTTAAGACCTGGCTGGAGAAAGCTGTGGCTGGGACGGTTTATTTGGGGATGGTCCTTCCTTGAGCAGGAGGTTGGACTAGACCTCCTGAAGTCCCTTCCAACCCTAATTTTCTATGATTCATTTAGTGTATGTATATGTATAGATAGATAGATAGATAGATGTATAATCTATATATTCTATATATAATTATTAATTTAAAAATTATATTTTCAAAAAGTATTTTGACTTATGAACATAGCAATAGAAGGGATCTCCTTGGATATATAGTCCATTCTCCTATATTCTCAAGCAATTATTTTATATTATATTTTATTTTATATATGTGCATGTATATGTATGTATGTTTATATATGTCAGGAGTCAGGGCAGAAGGCAAGTGAACTACCCTCATTTGGCCCTAACTTCCTGAATGGGGCTGCCTGCCAGTGGCCTAAATTCTTCCAGCTGCTTATAGTTACCACCATGGGTGTAGCTCCCTGCTTATGAGTAATATCCCTGTAAGTGTCAAGCATATTATTTAACAGGATAGATGTTTCTCTAGTAAGTGCATGAGTTATCATTCCTGGTTCTTAATTTTTAACAGCTTTTCCTGATTGACAACTCCCAACTCCTTGTTCCTGACCATGTGGCTCCAGTCTGGCCCCCTGCTTTTGACTCCTGAGTTTGTTAACATTTAAACCCCTTGCTTGTGTGTTTTCTGCAACCCTTGTTTCCTGACCTTGCCTGCTCCTGTGTTCTTACTTCACCTAGATTTCACTCCTGCATGTCTCCTTGGCTTTAAATCTCTTGTTTCCCAATTTGGCTCCTTCTGGACTCATAGATGATTCACAGATGCTAGAGTTGGAGGGGACCGCAACAGACCATTGAGTCCACCCCCCCCGCCTAGGCAGGAAAGAGTGCTGGGGTCAGATGACCCCAGCCAGATGCCTATACAGCCTCTGTGGACTCTGCTTGTCTCTTGTCCCTTAAGTTATTGATTCAGTTTAGATGCATCTACTTATGCTATTAATGCTATAAACACTTACTGTAGAGTAAAATACTGTGCAATAAACCTTCCCTGGAAGCGTGTGTCTATGTGTTCCTTGTCGGAAGCAAATCTATTCTTAATGGGAGCAGACCAGTACAGGGCTGTTCCTACCCTGCTCTGCCTCCCTGCAGCAGCCAGAGGGACCTCCAGGCTCCCTCAGATTCCTAGCCCAGGTGCTGGCAGGAAACACGGGGCCAGTCCTGATGTGCAAACTGCCAGGAGTTACTAAGCAGTTAGTTTAATACCTGTATTTACACATAGTAGCTAACTGTTCAGTAGGCTAATTTACTGAACAGTGGGCACATCCATACAAGATGCTTAACTTTGCATAGGCTTAGTTTACTGAGAAGTTAGCATGCACATCTACATGTGCACATGCTTACTTCACAGTAAATCTCCCTAATCCTGAGTAAATTTGCTACTTGCAAATTAGGAATATCACTGTAGCACTCGGGTAGATTCCTGACTGGAAGCAAAATCTGTTCCTGGTCAGCCATCTACCAGGGGGCAGGAGATAGCTCCCTGCCCTCAGGAAACCCAGGAAGAGACTATGTCCCCCTGCCCCAGCAGCAGGGAATTCAAGCCCCCTGCTCCAGGATTGTGATGAGGTAGTGGGAGCTGGGAGATCATTGTCTCCCAGGCCTGCTTTGCCATCTCTCAACCATGAGACCCTTATCTCCTAGCCTGAGTTCCATGGTTATGGGGCTCAGGGTGGGAGACCTTTATCTCCCAGCATGAGCCCTATAACAATGGGGCTCTGGCTGGGAGACAAGCATCTCCCAGGTGTGGCCTCATGGTCATGGAGCCACTGCTGGAAGATATGGGGCTCAGGCTGGGAGACCCTTGTCCATAGAGTTGGCACTGGGAGCTCCCTGCTGGCAGGGACAGGTGAACCTATTCCCTGCCCAACTCCATGAGTGTGTCACTGGCTGGGGAACAGACTGGGGAGCTTGTTTCTTCACCAGCTCCGCATTTATATAGCTGGGTGGGGAACAAGCTTCCCAGCCCCTACCCTATGTGTGCAGGTGGGGACAATGTTCCCCTGCCCTGGCAGCAGGGAGCTTCTAGGCCCTGCTCCTGGATCTCACAGGCTGGGAGCATGTTCCCAACCTCATCTACAGGATCACAATTGCAACTGAAGATCACACGCTGGGAGCAGGGGCTGGGGCAGTCCCCAGCCAGCTCTGGGCTGCACAGACTTCCCCAAACACCCTGGCTGGGAATTGTCCCAGTCAGGGGTACATCCTAGCCCCATGCCCTAATCAGGTGATTTAAGCACAGGGCTTGGAAAGAGCTGCAGGGGTGGGGTGGGGTGGGTCCCAGCCCCTTGCCCTGACCCATAGGTGGGGCAGCTAGTAGCAAGCTTACTGCTAGCTGCCCCGCCTATGGGTCAGGGCAGGGGGCTGGGACCTTCCCCTCCTCTGCAGCTCTTTCCAAGCCCTATGCCCCATAACCCTGTTCGGGTAGCCAGGGCTGGGAGTTCCTTGCTGCCAGGGTAGGGGGGCATTATCCCTGCCTCAGCAGAAGGCAACACCCTGGGGACAGGAGACAGTTGTTTCCTAGTTTAATGTTCCCTGTCAGCCCCTCGGATAGCACTCAGGTAGAGCCTGGTTCTCCCTCCAGTGGCAGCAGGGGCCCATAGCAGGGCTTCAGAAATCTGGGAGCAAATCTGCTCCCTAATACAGATGTTGACACCTACCTAAAAACCCCTACTCTGGCTTATTTTACATCCAAGTAAATCTAGGCTAGAGTAAATGCATGGGTATATGGGACAATGGGTTTGTCTACATGTGTATTTGATCTGGAAACAGTTTACTTAATAGTAAACTACTTGCAACTAAATGCTCCAGGGCAGGTGTCCACACATGCAATGCCTCAGGAACAGATTTGCTGCTCATGGCAGCAGTCTGCTCCCACCCCTGCTGGCCCTGCACTGGCCCTCTGCAGCAGCCAGGGGAAGCTATAGGCTCCCCCTAGAAGCTAGCTCAGAGGCTGACAGGAAGCATGTCTCCTGTTGGGGCATGTCTCCTGTTATGTAATGCTGGGGCAGACTTCACCACCAAAGTCCAGTCGGGGACAATGTCTGCCTGACCCAGTAGCAGAGAGCTCCTGACTCCAACTCCCTGATGGGGGGCAGGGGGCTTGGAAAGAGCTGCAGGAGAGGGGAAGGTCCCATCCCCTTGCCTTAATCTTCTAGTGGGGCAGCTAACAGTGACCTCCCAGCTGGGTAGGGATTCTGCTGAACTGAGCAGTAAAGCATCTCATGTTGACACACCCAGTAAATGGTGCAGACGCGTACATGATTACACTTTACTGCACAGTAAATTAGTCTACTGATCAGCAAAGTGCCTCATGCACACCCTTCCCTTGTTCCTAGATTCTAACTCTGGCTTTGATGGTATGGGCTTCAAACTGCAATAATCCTGATTTCCACTTGGTCCCCAAGCCTAGTTCTATATATCCCAGAGCTTTGTATTTAGGATGGTTGAAGGAAAAAAAAAATAGTACAGTATGAAAAGCAACATAATTAAATGCATACAAATGTGAAAGGGGAAAGGAATTTTAAAAATGCTGTAGGATAAAAAATATTAAATGAAAAATAGGCTAAGTTCAAATATCAGGGTTTGACACCATTCATTGGGGGGAAAGAAAAAAAGGGTTTGTCATATGGGGTAGGCAACCTTGTGACAGAAGATGCAGAAAAGGCTGAAATGCTCAATACCTTCTTCACCTCAGTCTTCACAGGCAAGGTCAGCTCCCAGACTACTGCACCAGGCAGCACAGCTTGGGCAGGAGGTAAGCATCAACCAGGAGTGAAAGAACAGGTTAGGGACTATTATCAGTGAAAACAAAATGGGTTTGGCAAACCTGCTACACTGAAGCAATGTTTTCATACCATGTTGCCTTCACCCCTGGGGTCTTCTACTCACTCTTGCACCCTGATACCCCAAGCCACAACTTGCACCATGCTTCCCTCCCCACACTAGTCCCAGTCCTAATCCTTGCTCTCCTTGCCCCACTATCCCCCTTCCCATTACACACCCCCAAAGAAAGATTACTGTCTGCCTGCGATCCAGTGTCACCAAATGTACATGAGATGCTGACTGCTCAGTAATTACTAAGCATTCATTTAGTAATTGTCAACAAATGGCAACTGCCCTGGTTCAGTAAATAATATTCTTGTTAAGGTTGATGATCACCCTATAAAAGTACAAGTGCATGCATCTCCAACTGACTTGCAATTTTACCACAATAGGAGATTCCTTTTTCTTTTTAACCTTAGTTTTTAGAACACTCATAATATGGAGGACTCAGTCTATTTCTGTTCCTGACTTCTTTTCTTCCATTTACGTTGCTTGAGTCATTTCTATCCAGGGAATTTTCTAGGCTTGACTCTTCTCTTTACTTTACAATACAGTTCTGTTCACTTTCAACTGAAGTAGCATGTCTCTAACTTTAAAGAGAGTTAAGAACTGTGCCCTCAGTCCCCAAGGCATAATTCAAGTCCCTTCCTATTATAGATTTGGGATGCAGCTATAAATAGTTATAACTTGTTAAAAGTTATACTCATGTCTAGTGTAACTTCACCAACTCTACTTAGCTGTAGTTCTAATGAACTGGCTTCAGTGAAATTTCCTGAGGGAAAATCTGGCCCCCCATTGTGATTCCCCCCCCCCCCCCCCCCGCCCCCAAAGGAAAAACAGTGCAACACTGTGATTCCAACTTGTCTAACAAAGTATCTTTAGTCTCAGCCTTATTTTGGTGTAAAGCCTGTTCAATTTAGTTTGTACCCAATGCAAGTCCCCTAGACTAGGAGAAAATATGACAGTTTAATTTTGGCTTGCTTTGCATACAAAAACAAAAAGTTCAAGACCCAAATGCCTTGTAGGTGTCACAACCCAATTAACTTGTGCCCATGCCACTGAGCAAGAGATAACATTCAAATCATCTTCATTTGACTATTAAGGGTTAAAAGACTTCCCTGCCAAGAAATTCCTTGAAACAAAATGCTGGTGGTGTACTACAGATAATTGGTCAGCTGAAATAAAATGCTAGGGGAAACTATATATAATTGGTCAAAGATAAGCGTAAGCTCCTCACACGTAGCACACACGTAACAGGTAGAGAAACCTAACCCACCACCTTGTAACTTGAGGAGACAAAGAGCTGCCACCTGCCAAAAATTAAAGATTCCATATAACAGTTTACAATTGGATATCTCTGTCAAACACCTCTGCCTATAAATAGTTTAACGGTTTCCGCCCAAGGCGGAGAGCTCTGGGGATTTCACAGGAAACACCTGTGCTTGTCACCAGAGAATTGGGAAATTGATCAATTCCTAATTCATCACCCCGTCAGCGTAAAATTGACGTAGAAAGTCTTGCAAGCGCGACCGTCTACTTTCTGCGCCACGTCCGTCATTATCTCGCCGTCATTTAACTGCGTGCGTATAGTTAACTCTGTAACCGAAGCGGTAACGGAACAAAGGCTCGCCTGCGTCGTCCATCACTATCTAGGCGACGTAAGTAAACAAACTCCTGTAACCTACACGCGTCTGTGCCTGGTTAATTCCACTCCATCCATCACTACCCGCCTGCCGAACTTTAAATCTAAACACTCCGGTGTGAGTCAGGCGGCTGCCGGCTGCTGCTCTGATTCACGACAGTAGGTATATAAGATAGACAGTATTCATAGGGAAAAATGCTCTATCAGCTTCTCTCAGGTGATAACCATCAAAGTTTAAATATGTATATGGATCCTTTCATTACCAGAGGTGATCAGAACACTGAAGGAAGAACATGCATTTAGTCAGCAAAGCATCTTGTTTCTGAAACTGTTCTTTTTTTTCTAATCTGAACTGTTTTTTATATTAACCAATGTTTATAATATGCTAAATTATGAAAATAGGACAATATCCATTATCCTTCTAGACTCCTTTCAATACAGAATATGCTCTGGATCCTACTCAGGGAAGTCAGAATTGCAACATACTGTGCGTGCATGCACGCACGCACTATGGGAACATCCAGACGAGCGCATACGTGCCTGTTGCTCCACTGCAAACCCCTTTAAGGCAGGGAAACAGTCACATGCAGGAATGAAAAAAAGTTCCCCGCACTGCAAATTTGCAGTGCGGGGAGAAAATTAGACCCCTGGATAGCCACGTGTCTAAAAAACTGCTCCACAATAGAGCAGAGCAAGGCATGGTTCAAGACTCTGCCCAGAGCCAGTCCTCCAAAAGAGACGCTCTGGTTTTGGCCAGAGCATCTCTTTCATGTTTCTGCTGCCCCCAGCGCTGTCCAAGGTAAATTGTGGGGGAGGGGGTTCATGGGTGTTGCGGGGGGGTGAGGGGGGGGGGTTTGGAGAGTGGCGGTGGGGGGAATGTCCCTGGGGCTGCAGTGGGGGGTGAGGACCTGTCCCAGATCTCTGAGGCTCACTAGTCTGGCTTTGCACTGGAGCGGGTTGCACGGCTCTGGGAGGTGTGCACAGGAGCCGTGCCTCCTGGAGCCCTGTAACCCACTCCAGTGCAAGGCCGGACTAGCAAGCCACATGGGGCTGGGTCAGGTCCTCACCCCTCCACAGGCACAGGAGGCAGAGGTGGGAGCCAGCCCTGGGGCCCGGCCCATGCTGACAGGAGTCGGCACAGCATGTGGTTCCCGCGTGCCGTGCCGGGTCCTGCCACAGCTGGGCCCTTCCTATAGCTGCAGGACCTAAGGCAAAAAAGAATATTCAGGAAAGAAAGACATATATATATTATTTAGATTTTCTCCAGCAGTTTTCACATTGTTGCATGTTATTGTAGAAAACTTTGTTTTAAAAGAGAAGAAAGCAATGTTTTCAATTGAATACATTCATTAATATAATTACTCCTATAGTTAATCAATTATGATAATTAATTATTTGATTCTAACATGTTAAACAAATGCCTAAAATGTGTTCTTCTGTAATCTGAGTTGCCTGTGTGACCCTGAAAGTGTTTTCTTTTTAACACACCTTTACTAAAATCAATAATTCTTATGGATACCTTGAGAGTCATTCATCAAGACAATTGCATTTTCGAATGGTACATGAAAAATATGCGCAGGAGTTGGATCCATTAAATTATGATGGACCACTCTATAAAAGCATAATAAATTAAAAGTTTCCATTTTATTTTAGTTATGGCATTAATATGTTTGACCTTACTTCAGTCAGTCCCTGGTAAAAATATTTTTCAGAATCCTGTTTTAAGGTGATAAATGTTTATTTCTCCATTTCATAGATGTTTGGATTGGAAGGGACCTCAGTAGATCAACAAGTCCGACCCCCTGCTATGGGCAGGAAAGAGTACTGGGGTTAGATGACCCCAGCTAGGTGCTTGTCCAGTCTCCTTTTGGAGACCCTCAGGGTAGGGGAGAGCACCACCTCCCTTGGAAGTCCGTTCCAGATTCTGGCAACCCTTATCATAAAGAAATTCTTCCTGATGTCTAACCTAAATCTGCTTTCCATCAATTTGTGGCCATTGTTCCTAGTTACTCCAAGGGGTGCCCTGGAAAACAGAGCATCTCTTATTCCTTCCTGCCCCGCCCCCAACCCCAATGAATTTGTAAGTGGCCACAAGATCACCTCTCAGCCTTCTCTTGCAGAGGCTGAAGAGATCCAGGTCCCTCAATCTCTCCTCGTAGGGCTTTGCCTGCAGGCCCCTAACCATATGTGTCCCTTCTCTGAACCCTCTTGAGGTTGTCCACATCCCTCTTGAAGTACAGTGCCCAAAACTGGATACAGTACTCCAACTGCAGCCTGACCATCAATGCCACATAGGGGAGAAGTATCACTTCCCTGGACCTGTTAGTCATGCATCTGCTAATGCGTGATAAAGTGTGGTAAGCTTTACTGATCACTTCTTCACTGATCAGTTCATCATTTCAATCATAGTTGCTTTTCAATTTGCTTTAATGGTTATAGTTGCAAAGCAAAATAATCTCACAGCTTTAGTAATGTACAAATATTTGTACACGGCATTCTTTTTGTTCTTCCTACCATATAGAACTAGTCCATTCATCTAATACAGTCTTGTCCTCTCTAATATCAAAACACACCTCACTGATGTGCTTCCTCATCCTGTAAGCTAGTCCTCTCTCATGTCAAGTTGTTCTCGCATGATTCCAAGTTGTGCTATTGTGTTCATTAAAGGACCCCATGCTAGTAGAGCATACCCTTTATCATTCTTAAAACTTTGTTTTTGTTTTGGGCCAAACCCCCAGCTCCCACAGGAGGGAAGGGGAGTAAACTGCCCTACAGTTAGGCAGATAAAGTGCTGAGACTACTTCTATTCTGTAGGGGAAAAAAATCCATTATTCCTTATGTTCCCTCATATGCCTTGTATCCATGTGTCATGTCCTGCTTTATAAGCTTTTTGTCTTGTGGGATATTTTTTGTTGTATATTTGTACAGTACCTTATGTAATGAAGTCCTAGTTCATGAATGGGTCTCCTAGTCACTCTAGTGACACAAACAAAACAAATAGTAAAAGTAATTAGGTGTAGAGTTAGACTCTTTCAGATCTAGGTCCAGCACAGTATTAGTCAATGGAATTCTCTGTTAAGAATAAATTTAGGTTTGAAACATGAAGAGTCTATTATCTGCTTGAAAATGTGCCAGTAGATTAGTCATATGATCATAAAGTTGCAATCTATTGCATTTCCAATCTGTAATATTAGTAGCAATATTCAGATACAGTAAGTAAGGCTGTTATGAAGAAGTAAATAGTTTAAACAGTGTATTTAAAAACTAGTCAATCATTTATAATTAATTCACTTGAGGAATTACTTTTTCTTACTACAAGCAAAATACCAGTAAACAGACGCTCACTAAAATATGGACTTTTTAAGTCAAACTTACTTTGGGGGGTTTCAGGGTTTTCATTTTATAGGTGCATTTTAAACATTTACTTAAAGTCATATTATGCATATCAGATGCTCGGTGTTGGATGAGTGTCACAAAATAGATCAAAACTTAGGAGGGATGTCTTTAAGGAGCTCCTAGAGTTCATTTCTCAAAGGTATAGATAACAGTTCAGTGAAAGAAAGCATATAAACAGGAATAGTAAAAAAATATATAATGATATGATGACTCTCATGGTTTCTGCTAGTCTTCCCTAGAAACAGTAGACTCCTGTAAGATGTCCTAGCTGGCTATAGAGCTTAAACTTCTATCTCATGTGTCATGTTCACATAAAATAATTTTGTATATGGCCCACTCAGATGTTTGTCTGGTTTGCTTAATTATCTCTTTGTCAGATATCTGAACAGTTTGTGTAGGTTCTCATGTTGTATTAATAAGTGATGTGTCATGCAAATAAATGCTGCGTAGATCTTACTTACTGGTATTTTCTGTTGCATCATGACCACTGATGTACAGAACCTACTTTGCATGTATAAGCTTATCTGCAGAGGATGTAGTCTGGTTCCTCTCAAGCTCACTTAATTAGCTCGTTGCCAGCTTTGTTTTAAGGATTTTTACAAATAATGTAACCTCTGTTTTTAATGTTATTGCATATCCCATGGTGGACACAATTTTACAATTATAAATTAACTATTTTTGTGTGTGAGCTATAAATTTTGATTTCTGCAAGTGTTTATGTTCCATGTTTCAGCCAAGCACCTATGTAATCAATGTGGGCCATATTTATTCACTCTAGAAGTCCTTATATAAAATAAATAAGTGCAACTTTGGTCCTGCTCAAATTGTCTCTGGAAAATTGAAATAAAAACCTGTCTGATAGCTACATGCAAAGGTACATCATACTCAAAAGCATTTGTACTTGCTGGGAATCTAAAACTATAAACATCTTTTAAGGGGTCCTTTTTAGAAGGACAACCTACCAAAAATATTTATAATTACAGATGCTGATGATGTTTTAAACATTTAATTTTATCAGAAGTATAGCAAACCCCATAGTTCAACTCATTTGTCCATTTGTTTGAAGGTCAGGACTCTGATACTCATCTATCTCTCCATCTATAAATCAAGAAATCCAATTAGATTCAACAGTAGTAAATGGGTGGCTCTCCCTGTTCAATCTGTCCCAATTCAATGGCATCCCTATGTTCATGTTCTGCTCAGTTTGGTAACACTAGCTGTGCTGCTGCAGATCTGCTTTGATATAGTGTAAAGTTAGCTATAGGCTACCAGGGCCACATCAGCCTGGTTCAGTCTAATCCCACTTAATCAGAACAGGGTTCAGAATCTTGGTATGTGGAGGGTTCTTAGGGAAACTTCAGATACAAGATTAAAGAAACCCCTGTAAATTCAATGACACCTTCCAGAGCACATCTTGCAAAAATCTTATGCATTTTCATAAGTAACAATAATGCTGTATCTCTTAAAAATGAGCACAGATTAATTAAATGAACCTAATGAGTGAACAAGGGGAGTAAACAGGGCAGTCTGCAAGCAGTTCACTGGGAGCAAGAGAAGGAAATGGAAGAGGAAGAAGAGCCAAGCATCAGGCACCAGATCCTGCGTATGAACCAGGCATGTCTGTGTGGTTGGCTTGCTGACTGTTCATTTGGTGGGCTGTGTACTTGGGCATGTGTTCTGAGCAGGTGGGAGTGCTGCTAGCTGCGTGATTTCTGGGAGATTGCTTCATGTGTATGACAAAAGCCATAAAAAGGACAGAGCCAGTCCAGGACCAGCAGGGGAGTTTGATAGGGAATGTCTGCTTGGAAAGAGGGGCAAGAAGAGAGTGGTGGCAGATTAAGAAACCCAGAGAAATGGCTGGAGTATACTGTAGTGCCAGAGGCACTGCCACTGCCAGCTCTTCCTCTGCTTACACCTGTGATATCTCTGTCCAGACAGGACATCTCACAGTTGAAGCTTCAGCTCAGCTCCTGATTTGTTGCTATGGAGACCTGTGGCTTGCACGTTCCTTCTGGTGACAGCCAGGTGGAGGAAAGCCTGCAATGTAAGCAGTGCCTCCTAGTGCCCTTGCCCTCAGGGAGCAGGCAAAAAAGCTATAGGAGGAGGTGGAAAACTTCCAAAGCATCCTTCAGCATAATGACTTATCGATTCAGTGCTGAAGGAGTCATTCAGGACTGTGGAAGAAGGGCTGCCAGAGGCAGTGCTAAAGAAGAAAGAGGACATAAACTCCCAGAAAGGTGGAAGCTGTAAGCTTGTGACCTCTGACAACATGCAGAAGTCTTCATTTCCACCTGAACTGGCTTACCTGGAGAACAGATATGGAGCCCTAGCTACAGAGGCAAAGGAGTATGTTCCATTGGTGGAAGAGGCCAGGCAAGGTATTCACAAGTTTGGAAGGATTGAGACCCCTGCTGCCAAGAGGAAGTGATGGGTGTTTGGAGATTCCCTTCTGCAGGGGATGGAGGCATCCATCTGCTAGCCTGAACTGTTGTCTCAGGAGGTCTGTGGCTTCCCTAGAGTCTGAGATCTAAGATGTTATAGCAGGATTACCTGGACACACCCAGACATCTCATTATTACCATATGCTGTTCATCCATGTGGGCAACCGTGATACTGCCAGGGGTCACCCTGAGCAGATCAGAAGTAACTACAGGGCTCTCAGTTCAAAGATGAAGGGGACAGGGGCTCAGATGGTTTCTTCCTTGATTCTTCCAGTCAGGGGGAAGGGCCTGAGCAGGAGCAGATGCATCCTGCAAATCAAAGTGTGGCTGTGCAGATGTTGTCACCAGCAGAGCTTTGGCTTCTTTGACCATGGGATATTGTTCAAAGAGGAAGGATTGCTAGGAAGAGATGGGGGCCCACCTTATAAAGAGAAGGGAAAGCACCTATGTAGAGTAACCTAGTAAGGAGGGGTTTAAACTAGGTTCATTGGGAAATGGAGACCAAATCCCTGAGGGAAGTGGGTAACCTGGAGGAAGCTCAAACAGGATGAGGCAACAGGGAGGTCGTCTTATTCATCCTGAGAAACAGGACAATAGGCTAGTTACCTCAGGTGTCTGTACACAAATGAATGGAGCCTGGGAAAAAATCAGGAAGAATTCAAAGTCCTCACACTGTCACAGAACCATGGCATGATTAGAATGATCAAGACTTGGTGGGATAGCTGGCATGACTGGGGCACTGTCATGGATGTGTACAAACTGTTCAGGAAGAACAGGCATGGGTGAAAAGGAGGAAGAGTTGCAATTTTTGTAGAAGAGCTGTATGATTTCTTTCAGCTCTAGTATGAAACTGGAGAGAGGCCTGTTGAAAGTCTCTGGGTTGAGGTCAGAGGGGAGAGCAACAAAGGTGATATCATGGCAGGGATCTGCTATAGACCAGTAGGCCAGGATGATAGGTGGGTGGGGCTTTCTTCAAACCACTAGCAGAAGTTTCCCTATCACAGGCCCTGGTTCTTATGGGGAACTTCATCCCCCTGACATCTGCTGAGATGGCAATACAGCAGTGCATAGGCAATTAAGGAAGTGTTTGGAGAGTTTTGGGGACAAGGTTCTCATGCAAAAGTTGGAGAGACCAACTAGAGATTGTATTCTTCTTGACCTGCTGCTCTCCAATGGGGAAGAGTTGGTGGGGAACATAGAAATGGATGGCAACTTGGGCAGCAGCCACCATGATGTGATTAAGTTCAGGATCCTGAGGAAAGAAAGGAAGGAGTACAGCAGAGTAAGGATCCTACTCTTCCTTTCCTCAGGATCCTGAACTCGATCATCTCATAGTCACTGCTGTCCAAGTTGCCACCCAATCATCTCATGGTCACTACTGCCCAAGTTGCCATCCATATGTAGTGGTGTTTCATTTTAACCATGGAAAAATGTGGATTTTGGGTTACTTTTTTAAAACCAAAAATTGGGGATTATTTTTATCATTCCTGATCATCAGGCTCAGAGGGTAGTAGTCAATGACTTGATGTCTTATTGGGAGCCAGTACCAAGTGGAGTGCCCCAAGAGTTGGTCCTGGGGGCAGCTTTGTTCATATTTTTGTCAGTGACCTAGAACATGGGACATAGTGCACCTTCAGCAAGTATGCAGATGACACCAGGCTATAGGAAGCAGTAAGTATGCTGGAGGGTAGGACTAGGATTCAGGGAGACCTTGACAAAATGGAGGATTGGACCAAAAAATGTCATAGAGTTCAATATGGACAAATACAATGTCCTGCACTTACAACGGGACATTCCCATTCAGTGCTACAGGCTAGGGACTGACTGGTTAGGCAGAAGCTTTGCAGAAAAGGACCTTGGGTTTGAGGTGGACAATATTCTGGATATGAGCCAACAGCATGCCCTTGTTGCAAAGAAAGCTAACAGCATACTGGGCTGCATTAGTAGGCATGCTGCCAGCAGAGCAAGGGAACTAATTATTCCCCTCTATTCAGCATTGGTGAGGCCACATCTGGAGTACTGTGTTCAGTTTTGCTGCCTCCTCCCTCCACTACAGAAAGGATGTGAACAAGTTGGGGAGAGCCCACCGATGGGCAACAAAAATGGTTAGGGGGCTGGTGCACATAATGTATGAGAAGAGGCTGAGTGAACTGGACTTATTTAGTCTAGAGAAGAGAAGACTGAAGGAGGATGTATGTCATATATACATCATACTATGATGTATTTAATTCTTACTTCTTTCAATAGTATACATACTATACATAGTATGACATATAAAAAAATATGTATATTTTTTATACATAGTATAAAAAAATACCCAAAATCCACATTTCTCCATGAGATAGATATAGATAAATATATCTACATCTATATCTCAAGGAGAAATGTGGATTTTGGGTAATTTTTTTTTTTTATATCTGAAAATTGGGAACTTTTTAAAATCAGAGAGTGTGTGTGTGAGAGTACATGTGTGTATGTATGTGTACATGTACATGTGTGTGTTTGTGTGTACATGTATGCATGTGTATCCTGGTTTTCTCTGATTACGTGTGTGTGTGTGTGTGTGTGTGTGTGTGTGTGTGTGTGTGTGTGTGTAATCAGAGAAAACCAGAATACTTGGCCTTCTAGCTGGTGTTTGAGTCCAGATTTTCTGAGACTGTAGATCTCTAGTTACTGTACAGGTGTCATGTTTCTGTGATAAGGTGAAGGAAAAATGTATTTTGATAGCTTGAACTAACTTTCTGTTCCCTTCATAAGTTTATCTGAGGGAGCCTCAGTGTAGTTAATATCAGTGGCTGCCTCTCTTTTTGCAAGAATTACATCTGTAATAGGCTGAGCCAAGTGGAGAGGTAATGATCTGAACTTCCAGTCAAAGGTGAAAGAACTGCAGTTCTCCTTCGTGCAGAACTTAAATGCGGCTGGCTTGAGGAGAATCATGCCAACCTAGGGAATTTGACTCTTTGATCACAACCAAGTTTATTGTCCACTTCATGCTGAATTATTTTTGCCACTCTTCCTGCATCCTATTTCTCCCTTCTGTTTAGGATGGAATTGATCTTTTATTAGGAACATTTGTTATACAAACAATATGTTTCTCTCAATACTGATTGCAGAAAATGCTAAATTAATTTATAAATTTATCCCTGGCAATGTAAAAGCAAAGTTTTGTCCATTGGTTTTGTTCAGCTATGTTTTGGTACCCTATTAAAAAGGCCCCTGAAATGGAGTTACAATGTAACCTTAGTGTTCCTTCATCAGCAGCATCTTGAATAATTAGGTCTTGAACATGTGCTTGATGGGCACTAGTTTTTTTGTTTTTGTTTGTTTTGTTTTGTTTTAGCCAGGCACTGCAATGAATGCCCATTTGAGTGATGTGCATGCAGCAATAATGTAGTAAGTTATTCATGTTGTCAGTCTAGCTCCATCCTCTTTGGAACCACCCTTCAGGAAGTTGAAAGCTGCTATTAAATCCTCCCTCTTCTCTTTTCTAGACTAAATACACCCAGTTCACTCGGCCTCTTCTCATACATCATGTGCACCAGCCCCCTAACCATTTTGTGTTTGTGTTAGCCCCCTAACCCCTCCATGTTTTGGTTAGTGATGCATGCATGAAATATTTCTCTATTTCTAGTTCAATAGATGACTTTTACTAATTGTTTCAATCTCCACTGGATTGTATTTAAACATTTACATTTAGCAGCTAACAAAAAGAGAAAAGAAAGAGTTAATGGTTTTTATTTTGTTATGACCCATTACGAACACATTTCTTTTTACTTTCATATGATTAAAAAAGAGGAAGATATCAACAACATTATTTACAAGTATAATACATATTAGGCAAATCAAATTTGGAACTAATCTCTTAAAACCCCAGCAATCTAATCTGAAGATATTTCTATCTCACTTTCTGTCAACATGAGTGATGTCCTACACAGAGTAAACAAAGAGTTAAGAGAACTAGTGCATTCTAAACCCCATTTTCATATCATTAAGAGTGACATCAAAAGCACTTTATCAGCAAAAGCAAAAAGGTCATATTTCTCAACACACTTCAGAATAGTAGTCTTGTTAAAATATGACCTCATTACTTGAATTTCTTAGTAAGTCATGAATTTTCCTTATTTTGAAACTTCATAAAACCATTTGACCTTACTTTAAGAATTGTTTTTTTTCCTATTTGCTTGATTCAGAAAATGTCACTTTTATATTATAGGCAAAGAAAATCCAAAAGTATTTATATATCATGCTCTAATTTATCCAGCATGCTTCTACCGGGATTAATCTCATTAACTACAAACTTCGCTTGAACATTCTGTTTCATAACTCAACAATTAAGTATGACTCATTTTGCCCCATATTTCCATTCTTTACTAAGATACTGGATGAAATATTTCTATTCTTTTTCTAATATATGTATCTCTATATATTATCTCTCTCTCTCTCTAGATATAGATATCTATATATAAATTAGGGCTGTGCAAAACAGCACCATTTTGTTTTGACTTCCATTTTGCTTTCGAAGGGACAGTTTTTTTTTAATTTTGTTTTGTCATTTCATTTTGTTTCAAAGCACTATTCTGTTTTGTTTCTTTAAAACTGTTTTGCTTTTTTGACCCGTAGGCTAATTTTTTACATGTTTCACCCATAGGCTATAATGGGCATCATGAAAATGCCTATAACTTTGTCATTTGTTGCCTGATTTGGATGAAACTTGTGGGGACGGTAGCCCCTTCTGAGCGCATGAAGTCTGCCAAGTGTCAAGGAGATAGATATAGGGGTTTCTGGGAAACTGTACCCCACATTGTTCAAAGCAAAACTAGTATCACTCTCTGGCAGCAGCAGCCTGCTCTCATCCCATGAACAGGTCCAGGGGCCTGCAGAGCCATGCCAGGCTCCTCCTGGGGGCATGGCCCCCCAGATCTGTGTGCTGGATGATGCCAGGAAGTTTGGTGCTGCCACTGGCCCCAACCAGCAGCATGCTATCATCCCGCACAGAGATCTGGGGGCTTGCACCCCCTGGAAGGATCCTGGCACAGCCCTGCAGCCCTCCCGGGGGGAACAGGTCCCTGGATCTGCATGTGGGATGCCAGCATGCTGCCGCTGCTGGCTGGGGCCAGCGACAGCACAGGCTTCCTGGTGCTTGTCATGGGCTGTGCCCAGTGCCGGGTCCAGCTGGCAGCAGCAACTGGTGTCATCCCATGCACAAGTCTGAGGACCCACACCCCCCAGCAGGAGTCTGGTACAGCCCTCCCGGGGCGCGCATACCCCTGTATCTGCATGCGGGATGACAGCATGATGCCACTGCTGGCAGGGGCCAGCAGCAGCACCAGGCTTCCTGGCACCCCCCCCAGGAAGAGCTGGGGGAAGCAATTAGACAGCTGGTAGAAAGACCAGGGAGCTGGAGAATCCAAGTGGAACCTGGGGGAATATTGAGGGACATGAACATTTCCCCAGCTCCCAGTTCGATTCTCCAGTTCCTGGTTCGATGCCACAGTAGCAGCCTGCTGAAACCCCGCATGCAGATTGGAGGCCTGCGCCCCCCCAGGAAGAGCTGGGGACATGATCAGAGAGCTAGGGAATCGAACAGGGAGCTAGATGTCAATATCAGACAACAGTGCTTCCCCCGTCTTCCCCCTTCCTCTCCTTAGTTTCTGTTTAGCTGCAGCAAGCCCAGCTTTGAAAATCAAAACATTTTGAAAGTTTCAAAATGTTTTGAGTGCCCTCATTTCATTTCAAAGTTTTTTTGAAGCCTTTTGTTTCATTTCTAGTTTGCTATTTCGAGCTTGAAACATGTTAAAACAGCTTTGAAACAAAAAAACCATTGAAATTTCACACGGACATATATATATATATACTAGAATTTTTTCTAATATCTAGGTGTAGCCTAGAGTTGCTACATATTAGTGTAAATTGAGCTAGGGAGCATGGATCAGAGATAATCCTGCCCTAGAGTGGTGGAACTTTGAGCCACCTAATGAGTGCTTAAAACTAGTTTCAGGTGTTAATGTGTAGACAATCCAGGTGTTAAGAGCTCCAGGAGCTGCCTAAAATTACCTTGTAACAAGGCCTTCAGAAATACATTGCGATGAGGAAGCTTGCAGTGCTGGAGCTTTCCAGAGTTCTTGTATTATGAGAGACCATTACTTCCCAAAAATAGGTTCTTTAATGAGAATAGTACAAGAAGAACTGTCACTTCAAATTTCCCTGGTTGACTTACCATGTTATGAAGCCTCACATCTGGTTCTTAATAGTCATGTCGTATCACATTGCAGTGCATTATATCAGAATATTGATGCAACAGTTTGTGGCATGTCGCATCTTGATGTGTCAGCCAAGGAAATAGAGCAGACCTAGCTGGCTTTCATTTCTGATTGAATCAAATACATGGAATTACAAAAAATTCATTAATTATTTAAAAATTAATAGACCATAAAAGCCTCTCTTGTTATGCTAAGTCCTAATTATTAGAAACATTATCTTGCAAGCTGTCATGCCTGAGACATTAAAACATTGTAGACACTGAAAAGCTTGGATCAGCTGCTGCTGAAAAATTAAAATAAACCACCTTCCAAAAGCTAAAAAAACATGTCGGAAACTGTGCCACCACATTTTAAAGGACAATTTAGGATTAATAACTTGGATATCCATGACCAAGAGTTGGGGACATAAAAAATGACTACTAACACGTATTATTAGGGATAGGTTTATTCTTGATTTACATTTGGCACTGAGCAAGTTGAACCTGGTTTTAAAATAAAAGCTAAGACTAATGGAATATGAAGTCTTTAACTTCAAGAGAAAAGCACAGTCCTTTATAGGGCTAATAGGATATTCCAGGAGAATGGTATTTTTGTGCTTGCTCTCAGTTTGCCTAATTCTGTTCCTATTGTATTTGACATAATACACTTATTGACTCCGATGTGATAGGGCTGACCATGGGAGCTTTCAAAAGAAAATCACAGATGGGGAAAATGGCATGGATTGTGACTTGTACACAAATTAGTCAGAGATTACTTATCAGGTATTTGCTCTCACATGAAAGGCAGTGTTCAACAAACTTTTACCAGCATGTCCAAAGTCTTCACTGTTCATGACATTCAGGTACGTACATAACTTCAAGCAACTGAGTAATCAATGAGGAGCTGACAGAACTAGTGTATCTTCAGTTTCATGTGTGTTTAAATGCCTTACAGATTCAGGTCTGACTGGCAAATTATAAATGAAAAGTAGTCCTGGTTGGTTATATGGGGTACAAATGCCATTTCTTGTGGATGCTGTGGGTAAATCCAAAATGTTTCCATCTCATATATTGCTTTTGTGTACTTCAGCTTGTGTACAATATGTTAAATGAACGAAGCCTTCCTGCTTAGTTCCCAGCTGTAGAAAGTAGCAAATGCTGTAGCCATTTGATACATTTCACAAAGCAATGTGCCTGTCTAAAGCTATATATTTAAAACAATGAGTGTCAGAAGGTAAAGCCACATGCAGCTGTTAAATTTTAATGTAGTGTCCTAGATTCTGATTAATTAGATTTTTCAAGGGCATTACTCACAATATATCCATATTTCTATTAGGATTTATAGATATGTTTTTTCTAATTATACTTTAGATTTTCTGTCATATTACAGAACCTCTCAGAGGAGAGAATAGTTGCTTGTCTTCAAGAGTAAAAGTTTTTTGAGAATCTTCAATTTTCCTAAACAGACTTTAGGGAGACTCTCTGTAACAACTGTAAAAATATGAGGACAGTCCAACAGATCTCACAGCTTGTATATTCTAATTAATTTATCTAATGAACAGTAACTTACAAGGATCTGGTGACAAATACCTTTATTAAAGATGAAATGGTTGGTTTCAGAAAGGGATAATTCTAGCAGCATGGTAAACTCTTTCAAAAAAGCAATTTGCTCTTGATGAGTTCTGAAAGATGTGTACACATTGAGGCTTTAATTTCCTTGCAACTATTTAAATGTAAAAGTAATGCGTATTACAATATCCATTTGGTTCCAATGCATAATCTGGCTTGGGAGTAATTTGCATCCAATACAGTATTGGGAAAGTGCAATCTTGTTTTATGTTCTGTTTAAACTGAATTCTGGTCAGTTTCTTTGACTTAGATTATGAAAAATAATGGTTTTGGAACATTTCAATTCCAGTGAAAATTGCATCTTTAAAATCTCTCAAATAAATGTGTATTTGTTAATAGTAAAAAGCCATTGCTTTAAATTTAAGCTTTCTTCAAGGAAGATGAGTGTATCTTGAAGTATTGTCTTCTAGCCCTCACTATCTTACGTAATGCATTTTACCAGAAAAGCCTTAAACTAGTCAGAAAAATAAAAAAGAGAACACTCTTCAGTACCATATTATGATGAATTAGATGCCCCAGTGTCAGGTACAACTCTTGGTTTTCTACACTTTTGTTTAAAGCTTTCACTCCATTGCAATATACTTCTCAAAAGGGCCACTGCTTTTCAGCTTCACTTGCATCAGGAACAACCATATTTCCCCTGTGTGATCAGGAGGCAGAAAAGAGAGCTGAGTAAAAGAACAATCAAGAGAGCAATTTTGATATGAAAAGGCAACAGTTTTGAATAAGAGGAATTCTTTGTGGAGGTCTCTGAAACAGAAGACTTCTTCACCTGCTGCTGAGAGAACTTTTTGGTTATAAATAATGGCTCAAAATGAGCATTAATAATGATTTTAAAATACAGTAAAAGCTGTGCTAACTAACTGGCATTTTAGTAACTGGAATACTCTATTAACCAGAATTTCCAATATATCCCAATACAAAGCCTCACTTTAGCAACCATAATCTATGCTGAGTCAATCCAGCATGCACATCAAGTATTTCTGTGGTTTACATTAGTTAGTGACACTGCCAATAGAAAAGCTGTCATGAGCCCTACTAGTTGATATCCGCATAGGCAGAGGGAGAAAAAAAAATTGGGGAGAGAGGGGGACATGCGCGCACCCACCAGGCAGGAAAATCTGCAGTAGAAGGGGCAGGGTGAGGGGAAAGGGCTGTGTGTGGAGCAGCACAGGCTGCCACTGTGGGCTGGAGATGGTATAACTCTGAGAACTGAAATTTGTAGATAACCAGCACCCCCCTCACCCCACTCATGCTGGATAACAAAGCTTTTACTGTATATCAATTATTGGTCTGTGAATTTTAAATTAAATAGAAAATTTAAAGTGTTTGCATTATGCCATTAAAAATAGCTTAATTTTAAAAAGTAGATAAAGTGTGGAACATTTCTTAAAATTAATGATATCTCCCTATGAATGTATTTGTAAATTCTTAGAAATCTTACTAAAAGTACGTATTCAAAAGATCTACTCAAAGTACTATCATTTGCAGAAAATATTTTGTATTATTAACATAAAAATGGTTGAATCTATGCTTTAAGAACAAAACTAAGTACTGCCTTATCACAGCCTCTACCTCCATAACATGAATATCAGATTGGAAGGAAAGAATTATCTTCCCTTTCCATTATCTACAGCCCATGAGGCATTTATCTGCCATTATTCCTGGACATTTATTCTTGTTTTTATGTAGCCCTGTTGAGTGGACTGTTGCAGAGATCAGTTTCTCAATGTACAGAAGCCCATAGATATTCTTGCATAGTTTCTCCATTTCACATATTACAACTACAGCATTTCTGTCAAATGTTGGCCATTACAGAACCAATGGAGTATTAAGCAAGATTTCACACTAAATATGAGATCTTATGATGCTAATTTTTCTTCTTCTTTCACAGATGTTTAACAAGGTTTACCTTGTGTGTTACATATGTAGAATAAGGGACAGTAGAAGATGTACAGACAGAACATGATTTTACGGGTACAAACAGATATCGCCCTTGGGCTACCATAACATTTTTGATGGTGGCAAAAGTTGCTAGCAAATGGATAACTTCACCCCTCATCAAGTTCCAAGTGCCCAAAACTAGTGCCAAATATAGTTACAGTTTGTGATGCCTTAATGGGAGGATGTATGTTAGCGTACTGTGAGCCACGGGAACTCCCTTAAAGGGAATGCTGCAGCATACATATCATGACTTGGGGTGCACATCTGGGGCTGACCCTTTATGGTGGTTCTCCAACTTGCAAACACATGCCAAAGGTTGGAGCATGTCACCTGTGACTGTCCCACAAATTCATGCCCATGAATCCCAGAAATGGCAGTAGCTTAACCCAGCAAGACAACCCAGCCCTGGTATCATCTATAGAGATCAATTAAACTGATAGCTATGCTTGGGACACATCCCAGAACAGCTGGCCCCTTTCCAAAAATGATGACTGTTTTCTAGCCTCTGAGTGAAGAGCTTTGTAATCAGGAAACCATTTGGAAAGCAAAACAATTATAGTTGTAATGACCTTACAAACCTTGTAAACAATGCTTCATGCTAGTAGATGCTGGTTAATTTATTGATTGTTTCCATATACCAGGGTAACAGTTTGGACAATATTTTTCCCCCCTCATAATATAACAATGAAGGAAAGGGCAAGGAAAATAATTGATTTTTATTTTAGTTCATTTCCTTCTTTCTCCAACGGGGTGTTTGCAGATACCTCATTCTCTAGCACTTTAAACTTTTCCTCCTTTTCCTAGCATAAAATTCTGGCAAGCATCCAGAAAGAGAAAGTGAACCAAGTTGGTTACCATGAAATCCTAGGAAATGTTTAACTAAAGGAATGAGAAACATGCTTCAGAAACTGATTTTCTATATAAAAAAGCAAATACTTATCTACAATGCATGAATTCTGGCTACAGCAAAACTAATTGTTCATCCACCACAATGATCATTCATCTGGGCAGAATTTTTAGTGGTACTATTTTCTGTCAAAGAATGTAATTTCAAAATGTTTTTCAGGAATGTGGCAATTTTGATGAAAATGTTCAATGGGAAAATCAAGATTAATTATTTTAACCTTCTTCAATAATATAAAAACATTTGATTCACCTTTTTATATTTTTTGTGATTTTTTTTTTGTCTGCAAAACATTAATGTTACATTATATATTGCTTAACCTTTGTATACATTTGCATTTATGTTTTTAATTCTACACAAAGCTAATCATGAAAAATAGCACTTTGTTTTGTTTATCACTATCCAAATAAAACATTGTTATGGTCAGTTTTATTTATTATTTTTTTTGGAATTTGCATCACTTGGGCATATTGATTCAGTATAAATTCCCAACATTTCAAATGTTTGTTTTATTATGGTTAATACTAAATACATGGAATTGTGTGGAGCTTTTTGTGTCAGTTTTTTTCAGCTAGCTTAATCTTCCTCCTTGCATAAAATACCTGGTCACTATTTTTTTTCCTAATTTGAGTTTCATGCGATTCACTGAGTGTTATGGCTTGTTACCATAGATTTACATGGGATATGGTCTTTAGTAGCATAACTAGCAGTGGACAAGAGAGGCATCCACCCCACACACCAACTTAGGAGGGATGCCAGAATTACCCCTCAGTCCCATGGAATTTGTGTCCCAGCAGCAGTGCCATGCTGGAAACTCCAAAACAGTTCCTGGCTGCTGCAGCAGCTTTGAGAATAACAGCATGTGCGAAGGTGGCAGCAGATCAGCTGAGACTATCTACAAGTCCTGGCATGGGTAAGACTTCTGCCTCCCTCCTTTTGGAGCCCATGGCCACCTGAACCCCACTGGCCAACTGGACCCCACTCTCGAACCCATGTCCTTCTCACCCTTGCTCTCAGAACCTGTGCACTCTCCCTTCCTCCCACTCTTGAAACTGCGTGCCAACCCCACTTCTGCAGTTTTTGCCCCAGGCGCAAACTCTGTTTGTTACACCACCTTTGGTCTTACAGCTCTTGTACCCAGGAGGCGATTCACTGACTTCAGTGGGGCTCCGTTTAAACAAGAGGTCATGTATTGTTGGATGAATTGCATTGTTACAAGGGCCCATCTACACAGTGCCCATTACTATCAGGGTCCTAATGATCTGTGCAGAGAAGATCTGTGTAATAACTTTGGGAACCTGTGTAAAACTTACAAAGTTTGTTTGATATAGGCTAATCTTCACATGCAGCTGTGTCAGACTACATACTCCATTTTTAATGTGATATCTGTCTGCCGTTTGTTGCAACTGAAATCCAGGAATTACCATAATTTAAGTGCTCAAAAGGTAAGAGATTAACATTCAAAATGTTTATTTGCTAACTGATGAGTACTTTCATGTACTGATCAGTACTTTATTTCAATGAAGAGGTAGAAATTGCATCAGATATCTCTTTATTACATTTCTATTTGTTTTCACTACTTATAAAGAAATAAAACTGAAAACCTTCCAAAACCAGTGGAGGGCTCTAAGAAACATGCAAGAGCTAGTACATTGGTTGTGGGCAAATGGTGCTATGATCAGACTGCAGGCCATTGCTACAGACTGCAGGTCAGAAATGAGTTGGGCACCTGCTGCGTGCCCTTAAGAGTCCTATGCCCAAGGGACAACGCCCACTGTTTCTAGTTATTCATATCAAATTAAGGAAAAGTAGGAGGATTAAGTAAGTGAATTTTGGCAAGCATCCAGAAAGAGAAAGTGAACCAGGTTTGTTACCATTATATTATCAGGATGTTACTGACTTTGAATAGTTTCTGTCTATTTTTTGTGAAAAAAAGATAAGCTTTTGAGAGGATGTACTTATTGAGCTTCACTGTGATTTTCTTGGTTGGGAAGAACAATTGCAGTCAACTAATTTTCTTTAACTAATTTACATTATTTCTTCAATCTGTATCTCTTTCCTCTGTCACCTACTTAAAGATTTGTTCTTGAAGAAGAATCTACTTATTCCAAGCTCAAAGAAACAGTAGTTTTTCTTTACATTTCTTTCCAATTTGTAATTTTTCCCTCTGAATTTTAAGCAATTCATGCTATCAAGTTCAATAGAAACAAAAAAAATGAATAGAAGAGGAACTTGAAATAACAAACAGTGCATGAAAACTGAGCTGCTGGAAAATTGAATGGAGAGTGATAACTATACAATACTATTAGAAAAGAATGTTGCTACTTGAAATATTCATATTGAAACATGCAGAATGATTAACAGGTACATTCAGCCGACTGAGTCTTTCATGTTACAAGATTATATACAAAGTCAAATTATAGATAGTTATAAACAAGAAAGACTTCTGCTTAACTGATTATGTAAGCTATTAGTTATCATTTTGAGATAGATGAGTTTGTAAACCCAGCCTCATTGACTTACAGTACATTCAAAATGGTTACAGTAAATGCAGAACATAGGTCCTGTTTCATGTATTAATTCTGAGAAATTTGAGGAGAAAAGATCAAAACCATTCAGAGACCAAAACAATTCAGTTTATTTTAGTCCAGCATCCAAATATATTTGATCTTATTACTAAAGATCATAACTTTTCATGCAGAATTATCAAACTGGACAGCTGTATGTATATATGTATTTTGTTTTGTTTTATTTTGTTTTCATCTTTGATAATAGTCTTATGTTTATTTAAAAGGCATTGCTAAAAGTATCATTATAAGTTGCAAACCCAAAATAAAATGCCCATTGTGGTTTTATGTTTCTCTGCAAGCATTTTTCATATTTTTAATGATGAATTACGAAGCCTTGAGTTCTTATGAGATTTCTTTACTCTTTCTTT